>NW_024962262.1:5593045-5732087 GCF_019238085.1 Lagopus leucura
TTTTATTTTATTTTATTTTATTTTATTTTATTTTATTTTATTTTATTATTTAATTATTTTTGCTGTGAGAAAGATCCCTGGGTGTCAGAAAGACCAAAGCTTGACACTGATTTGATGACAGGGAATGCAATTACAGCAGATACACAAGCCAAGAGCACCAAGAAGCAGCAGGAGACATGGCAGAGTCTGGCTAATCCCGTAGGCAACATCAACCATGTTATTACTTGACACCAACCATTAAAGAAACATCAATGTTAACCTGCTTCTGCAGCTTTTCCAAACAAGCTAAAAGCAGTCTGCGTGATGGCAACACAAAACCAAGCCGTTTTTTTATGCATCTGGTGGAGCAGTAGCTGCCTTATTTGGTGGCTGAGGTGGTAAAGGACATAAGAGCCATTAGACACGCATTTGCTTCTTAGAAGAGGGGGGATAAATCATAGAAGTATAGAGATTTTACACTCAGACAGGACAGTCTGTTCCAAAGCTGTGATAGAGATAGATACTCCTGAGAAACTGTACAAATCTTTTCTGGCTCAGTTCAAGCCTTTCCCTTTTGGCAGGAAAATGTATGTACCAAATAGTTCTCTGCAGCCAGGGTCAATATCCAGAGCACCAGTTCAAGATGTTGCCTGCATGGGAAGACATCTGTTGAGCTTAAAGCCTTTTAAATACAACTGCTGAGCTGTAATGTAAGTGAAGAACTGAGCTTATGATAGAGGCTTGATGAGAATCCCAGCTCCAGCTGAGAAGCTGAAGGCAAGCCATAGTTCACCAACAAACCCTGCACAGCTCCAGTTTCTGCAGCAGAGCTGAAAGAGCCTTACAGCACATCGTGCTGCTCTGCGCTGTAATGTGATGCGATTTGTCATCACGGGTCTTAAAGGAGTGGTACCCATGCAAACAGCCAAGCCTGGCAGGCTCAGAGGAACAAAGATTACACTCTTTGCTCTTTCTCCCACTTCCCACACAGGAGATGTTCTAACACCTTATTTCTTTGTAGGTTATTTACTACTGTAGCCTGATTTTCCTCAATATGAACCCTGCACTAAAAAGGACAGAAAAGGCAAGTCTATGGCATGATTCCATGGAAGCTGGTGACTTGCTCATGCAGCTTGGCTGCTGGGTGCTTTCATCGTGGTGACAGCACCTTATGGGTGTCTCTGACAACCTCGACGTCAGGGAAGGCTGGAGCACAAACCACTCACACAGACTGGCAGTTGGGCATGCACCTGGCCTGGTAAACTTGGTGCCAGCAAGATGCTAAATCCTGTGGTGCTTTGCAGGTCTCCCACTCTTATATCCAGGCTGTAGGCTAAATATACATTAGCTGCATTCAGATGTGCAGATATTAATTATTCACCTAAACACGAGTAGCGAGACAAAGCAAGGCAAGGCAAGATGTGGTGAGGAGTGTATGGTTTTCAGGTAGAAACTAAGACATGTGGGATCTTGACTTTTCACTGACTTGTCCATGAATGTACATATCAACACCAAAGACTAAATTGGCCTATCTAGTATTCAGGAGATCTCCAAAACAACCGCCATATTTTCCCTATTCTGGTTACTTTCCTATTCCTGAAGAGTATTTATGTCTACATTTTCTGTCTACATATTTATGTGTACATTTCTCCAAAAGTTGTGGTAAACTGGAATAAATGTACTGATAAGAGGGGATGGCCTTCCCTGTCACAGTAGGCCAGAATAATCATAGAATCATCTTGTAGAATCACAGAATGACAGAATGGCCTGGGTTGAAAAGGACCACAGTGATCATCTAGTTTCAACTCCCTGCTATGTGCAGGGTCACCAACCAGCAGACCAGGCTGCCCAGAGCCACATCCAGCCTGGCCTTGAATGCCTCCAGGGATGGGGCATCCAAAACATCCTTGGGCAGCCTGTTCCAGTGCATCAGAAGTCACACAGTAAGTCAATAATACTTTGTGTTATCAGTTCCCTCAAGCCAGAACCTCACAGACTTCACCACTGTCTCAGTGTGCTCTGTAAACAAGGAAGGCTCACAGTGATGTGGCTACAGCCGCATCATTTTGTGAAGTCAGCTCTCTTCTTGCATGATGCGTCTTGCAAAGGGACACTTTATGTGATTAAAAGCAATCCTAGTTGAAGCTACCCACCAAGTGTGGCTGGCTCAGAGCCATTCAGATGTGAAGGACCATTACTGACTGTTCATGTGAAACAGGTCAGCTCCTGTTCGTTGACAAAGATGTTCAAAGTGGGCTGATTGCCTGACTGCCTTGGGCTCCCCTGTTGTTTTAGATGCCTGGCATGGAAGCCTGGATAAAGCAGGGACAAGGGCTGGCCCTAATGCACTGCATGGTTATACTGCTTGTACTGAAAGTATAAGAGCTCCTCTTCCATGTCACAAGAACTGCACGTTGATGCTGGCACAGAATGGATGAAATCTAAGTAGACCTTATGATCATCTTGAAACCTAATTTATTTTGTGCTCATCCTCATTTCCGGCTCTGAACTACAGTGAAAACAAATTCAAAGACTGCAAGGTGCCAGCCATTTGGGGAATGTTTTTCCAGCAAGTTGGTTGCACTTGGACAAAAGTTCAGTTCAGTGGTGCTGACAGGTCCCACAGCCATGCAGATGGCCTCATCCTGCCAGGGGAGTATTGCATGTGTAACTGAGAGCTTTCTGTTGTGAGCCTATGTCTCGCTTCACCTAACCTCTTCCCTGCCACCCAATGTGGGTTGTAAGAAACAGGATCAGACCAGATCCTGACCCATCTGCCCTCCTCCCTCATGACAATAAGAGAGGGCTACTTCGGTTTGCAGTAACTCCCATCTTCCAGTGTGTTCATCACAGGCTCAAACACCTGCCTATGTGACCGTTTAGAATAGGGAAAATCCTGGGGTAATCCCCTACTTTGCAATGGCAGCAACTGGGAAACCACCCAGCACAGATATATCCACCCCCACCTCAGCTGTCATGTGGAGAAGAGGCACCAGTAGCCTCAGAACCTTCCCATGGGATGAGGGCTCCTAAAAAGCAGGCGTTGTCATTCCTTGGGTATGCAGTTGTCACAGGACATTATCCCTTATGGGAATATCTCTCCTACTGGATATAGTATGAACTTTTATGGCTATGCTTTCTTTTCTTGCAGCAAAATAGCAGTTCCTGTGCCCAAGCAGTTGTTTTCTTTGGTCCTTGTAGAATGGAGGAGGTTCATACAAGTATTTTCCATCCCATGTCCAAAACAGGACGATGGCAATTCTGACAAAGAGAACAGAAATTTGGAGTTTGTCATATTCTTCATCTGGCCAGTGACTCATTTGGCACTGTGCCTCAGAGCTCAGAATTCAAACTCAGATATCTTCCAGTTTGCAACCCATAGAAGGAGGCATTTTCCCCTCTCTGATCCAGGACTCTCCCAGTAGACCACAAAGTGTTCAGCAAATAGAATAATATATCTTCTGTTCTATATGTAATGAAATTATATTCACCACAGTTCCTACTGGGAGTTTTTGAACTCCAGGTTTATTTCTTAAACAGCCACCAAAGGTTTTCTGCCAGAACAAATAATTAAAGAGAGAATGGAGAACCTTGTCTAATGGATCTAAGTATCTCAAAGGAGATAAAATGTTAGATTTTACTCAGATCATTTTCTAGCAGCTCTATTACAGAGACATATGGTTATAGGGCAAATTTACACGAAGCAAAGGTTTTTAAAACTTACACCTGCTTACCCACATCAGAAATTCCTTGAACTGCTCAAAACTAGAATAATCACTCCATTAAAATAATTATCACTTACAAATGCAGCATTAGAGAAAGGTAATAGCATGTGAGCTGTCAGCCTGTAGGATATACGTATGACTTAGCGTGCTGGATCCATTTTTCAATTACAATGAAGCCTGTGCTAGAAGCAAGCCTTCTTAGACAGGCGAGGATTTTAAAAGACCGTCCAAAAATAGCTCCATTATTCACCTTTTTTTAAAAGGATTCTCTCCAGAAACTCTCTATTCTCCAGGGCGGTGACTCTGCACAGACTTCTGAGTTCTACTTGATATTTTTGGTATCTCGGAACTTGGATTCTAATTCAGAAAGAAACTTGACAACATTGGGAAAGTAAATTAAGCAAAATGAGATGGGGAATGATTCTGTAATAAGAACAAATGTAACTGCAGTCAGGAAGTCTTTCCCCTTGAGAAATAACATTCCTACAAAAAAACACAAAAGAAATCAACTCATGCAAAAGTAGAGCGATGAGCTCTTTCTCCAGCGTATAGATAAATCATTGAATCACGGAATTGTTGAAGTTGGAAGGAACCTTTAAAGGTTCTACTAAAAGGTTCTACCCCCCTGCAGTGAACTGGGACACCTACAGCTCGACCAGATTGCTCAGAGCCCAGTCTAGCCTGCCCTTGAGTGCCTGCAGGAACAGAGCATCCACCACCTCTCTGGGCAGCCTGTGCCAGTGCCTTATCACCCTTGTTAGAAACCTTTTCCTTATATCCAATCTAAATCTTCCCTCTTTTAATTTGATACCATTTCTCCTTGTTCTATCACAACAGACCCTGCTAAATAGTCTGTTCCCTTCTTTCTTACAACTCCCCTTTAGACACTGAAAGGCCGCTCTCAGGTCACTGTAGAAGACCGCTGGGTTGGTTGGGCAGTCACATGAACTATAGGTAGGTGACCTTGCTGTATCCTCACAGCTTCTGCAACTCTACATGAGGAGGAAGTACCATCTACAAGAGTCAACCATCATCTTGGACCTCTCAGTAGGAACTAAGAGTTCTGCAGGGAGTTAAGTTTTGGCCAAGCTCCTCTATCGGCATGTAATCAAGTAAGAGCTGAAAGGGGTCAGGGTACATCCACATGCCAAAATGACAAGTCACAGAATCATGGAATGGCAGAGGTTAGAAGGGACTTCTGGAAATCATCCATACTGAAAAGCCCCATTCCAAGAACTGACATGTGAAATAAGGATCACTTCCATGCGTCATCTATAATTCACTGTTTCAGAGCTCTGAACTGATCATTTAGCCTCTGTTTAATATTTTAAATGCAGAGAGGAGTCTATTTTTCTTTTTTCCTTCACACTCAGATAAGCATAATGCTGAGCAATATGCACACAGAAAATCCAGCTTGGTCTATCCATTTTCCTCCTATCAAAGTATGTTTCTGTAAGCGCCCTCAGCACTGGACCCCATGTTCAATCACGGCCTCTGCATTTCAGGTGTATTAATCAAGACACTGCAGAGGTAAGCAGCTCAATGCATATTCCCATTATTCACCTCTTTTCTCATCATCCCTTGTCACAGGAGACAAATCTGCAAAACTGTTCAAAGTTTTGCAGGGTCCTTGGGTACTCTTCTCCCTTTGCCAGAAAACGTTTATCCAATCAAGCAGTTTCTTATGTATCATTTCATGCATTTCATATGCAGCAGCAGCACCAAGGATCTGTTTGGACAAAGCCTTTTGTGTGCAAAGCTGCCACTGAAACTCATCAGCTGCAGATTTTAAAACGAGACGCTCTGTGAACTCTTTGCAGAAATAGAAGTGAATCTCACAGAAAAAGAAGAAAAAGCTCATTTTAAACAATTCCAAAAGAAACATTCCAATATCTTGACTCAGTTTGAAAATAATTAAGGTAATCTGAAAACCAACTTCAAAATGTAAGCAGGA
The DNA here is from genome assembly GCF_019238085.1 of Lagopus leucura. NCBI lineage: Eukaryota > Metazoa > Chordata > Aves > Galliformes > Phasianidae > Lagopus > Lagopus leucura. Next base: position 5,598,704 of record NW_024962262.1, read on the forward strand.
AAGAAATGTTTCCACTCCTAAGAGAAACAGCCTTGTGGGGGGCACTGATGTATAACACAAATGATAGTGCAATGGTGAAAAATTCTGTTGTTGCTGGGCTGTTAAAGTCTGTGTTACAGTTCATAGACCAAGTCTACATTTTTAATCGTTTGCTTTCTTTTTCTCTTTCCTGGGGTCAGGGTACACATCCCAAACATCTCTGCTCTAAGTGCCTCCTAGCACACTGCTACACTTACCAACTCTTCAAGGACATTTTGTTTAAAATATTTAGAAAAAACAGTCGATTGCATCCTTCCAGAAAGAAGCATCAATCACTGGCAGTGGTTGAGCTCACGGCATCCCATCTCCAGCTGGATCCAGACCCTGAGAAGCAACAGCTGGAAAGAAAATCACAGGGAAACTTCCACAGCCACTGCACGTTATGGTTTCCCCCATGACACCACATCATGGCACCACCTCATGGCAGGGAGTCATCATTTAGCACAAGCTGCCTCCAGTCATTTGTTAGCTGGTTCCTCCCCAACTGTACCCATCCTCCTACCATGGTGTTTATCCTTTGCATCCCTTGCTCTCCCACGGTCCCCCTCTTCTGCTGCTGTTCACATCAAAAACGCACTTAGGAGAATGCATTTAAAAGTTATTACATCTGTAAATTTTCTGTGTCAGATCCTCAGCTGGTGTCATCCTTAGAGCTCTGTGCAAATTGATAGCTCTAAGGCCACTTAAGGCCCTGGAGGATATGAATCATAGAATCACAGAATTGTTAAGGTTAGAAAAGACCACTAAGATCATCTAGTCCAGCTGACAACCCATCACCATCATACATACCAACCTTGTCCCTGAATCACTGTTCTCAAGCTCATAGTGCAAGTTCTTTGAGATAGGGACTGTACTGGCAGTAATCAAAACATACATCTAGGTAGATAAAAAGGTGTTTGTGGAGTCTATCTGCAGTCTAAGTGTTCAGGACGAAAAGCTTTTAGCCTTTGAAGTATGAGGCAGATAGCTAAGGAAAGAATTAAACAGGGGCGTGTTTCAGTGGGCAACATTGGTGGTAGGTGGACAGTTGGACTGGATGATCTTAGAGTCTCTCCAAACTTAAAGATTCCATGATTCTACGAAATGCAGCCCCCAGTAATGTCGTGTGTGATTTGGGATTTTAAAAGGCTTAATGTTGGAAACACAAGGAGGCTGAACAGGCCCTGCACCTCTGTGCTCTGAAAACAGAGCCAAGATGCTCTGCCATGAGAGGGAGAGGCTCAGTGGGATAGATGGCATGGCACAGTCCTCCGAGAGGGAAGGGCTTAATGTCTGCTGCTCCTGCTGCTCAAGGCATACCTCTCACAAAACAGAAATGCAATATGGCACAGAATAAAAGCCCTTATTTGGTTTTAATCTGCTGGAACATCAGTATTTGGCAACAGCAAAGGAGAAAAAGATCAAGAAAAATATACTGTAGGCTGTGTCAGATAGCTGTGACACTACTCATTATTTCTCCACTTAAAAACAACTCAAGTATAGGGTTCAGATTTTCTTGCTTTACTCAGAAGTAATTTCCCCGATGATGAATTTTGCCTTTCCATTTACTCCCATTTGGTGTGAATCTCCTCCTGTGACAGACCAGTGCAGCCATCATTGGGATCTGAAGGCACTGAATGAAGGGCTCTCGTTGTTTCCCTTCTCTCCATCACTGTTCTCTCTCTTGCTTTGTTTCTCTTTGATTCAAAAAAGAAAAATCACACCATCAGTGATATGCCAACACGAGATTCACTTTACTGCCCACCCTCTGGAATTGCAATGAAATTGTGAAGTCGGTCTTCAATGATACTTGATTGATGGCCTTTGAAGGTGGGATAAAAAAGTCAATAAAGTCTCATTTCTTACAAATGCCTTCGCTGCTGCTTTTTCATATTTGCCCTGTGGGATATTTGGCAATTTTTCACACAGCACATAACCAAGTTGACTTATCACATGCAGTCCTTTAAAATAATACGGGAGGAATTCAAGGATTTTACTTAGCACATATTGTGAAGAAATACATCACAGCTCTGTCTGCATTAGCTGTAATCCCCTAATAACCCAATGAGTCTCTTCAGCTGTGGCAATTAAACCGAAGTTATTTAGGCAATAATTAAAGTTTTAATAATGATGGAATTTCATTTGGAATTCTTTTTGGAGGGAATCATTCTTTAAGAACCTCCTTGCAGAGCAGCACTATCTGGGGCCATGTGAACATCTCATGGAGACACTGAGAGGCACGTTGCTCCCTCTCAGTTCTGGGGCTGTTGGAGGCATTGGCTGCTGTTTACTGTGATATATGTTGGGGAAGATGAGATGGCCTGCGGGGCATCAAAGCGTGATTAGCCTCTGCCCTTTGAAATGCATGAAATCACAGCCTCCTGGCCCTCACCAGTTGCTTTCTGGCGTTATCCTAACGAAAGTAATTATCCTAATTGCTCACTTGAAGTATTCCAGGTGCTGACAATAGGTGTGTTCTATAAACAGTGGACTGTGTCCAGAGAAAAGCAGTGAAGCTGTGAGGGGTCTGGAGCACAAGTCTGATGGGGAGCATCTATAGGAGCTGGAACTTTTCATCTGGGGAAGAGAAGGCTCAGGGAAGACCTTAAGCTCTCTCAACTGCCTGAAAGGAGACTGTGGTGAGGTGGGGGTTGGCCTCTTCTCCCATGTAACAGCAATAGGACGAGAGGGAATGGCCTCAAGATGTGTCGGAGGAGGTTCAGGTGGGATATTAGGAAAAATTTCATCTCAGAAAGAGTGATGAGGCATTGCAAGGGGCTGCCCCAGAGAGGTGGTGGAGTCACCGTCCCTGGGGGTATTAAAGAACTGTGGAGACGTGGCACTGAGGGACATGGTTAGTGGGCATGGTGGGGATGGGCTGACGGTTGGACTTGATGATCTTAGAGGTCTTTTCCAATCTTCATGGTTCTGTTATTCTGTGTGCTTCATGGAGCTGGTTACAATGCAAGGGGCTATCCACATCCATTGGGGAGCACCTGGACCTGGGGGTGAGACACTGCCGGCTTGCAGACCTTGGTGATGTGCTCACTCCTCCAAATGGCTGCCTTCTGCCAAAGCTCTCAGCATGTGGGAACGACACCTGGATCCACCCTAAGATCCTAAGCAGAAGGAATGGGCATTGCACCAGCAACGGTGTGGAAGGGGTGTCTGGGCAGAGTAATAAGCAGTAGTAGGTGGGGGAAGCTGAAGGAGTGAAAAACTCCCTGCATGTATGTTGTAGTGTAGCATGGGACAGGCCCACAGCCCTCAGTTTCCCTGTGCATTTCTGCCAAGATGCACTAGGGCTCCCATCTGAATCCAGAATAGTTGCTTTGCTGCTGGTGACCAAGTAACGTGCTTCTGTCTTGCTGGGGAGTCCCTGTCTGGGACAAAATTTATCAGTTCCTAATTAAAGTCCAGAATTGTGTGACATGGGCCCTGTCAGCTTTTCCTGCTTCTTTCCATGCTATGTCACTGCCAGTGGGATCCAGTAGTATAACAATCAAGATCCTAATCTGAATTTTATTCCTTATGGAGATTTCAGGACGCTGCCTATCTTCAAGAATATATCACTTTGTATAGCTGGCAATGCTCTGATATGAGTCAGTCTGTGAATCACAGGAGATAAAATCAGAAACCAAACTAAACTGTGCTCTATTTTTCAACCGCATGGAGTTATTTTTCTGTCTGATCAAATGAATTTATTATTTTATTTCACTACTTTTCCCCTTCTGTCCACCAATTCTTAATTGTCCCTGCCTGGAGCACATCCTGCCCAGGTGTCCATGCCAGGGCCAACCCCAGATCCCCAGGTGATGCGACCCAGTGGTTCAGGACAGGAGGTGATGTGCAGAGCCAGAGGGATGCCCCCAAAACACATCACATGTTTTGCTCTCCCACATGTTGTAATGCTGTCCAAAAGGGTTTGCTCACAAGTGCTTCAAAATCTCTCTGTCCATCCTTCTCAGGAGGAGATATCTGACATACGAACAGTCCTACCCATCTGATAGATACAGGTGTCCAGGCAGAGAACCATCACAGAATCACAGGATGGTTGAGGGGGAAGGGAGCCCTGGAGGCCACCTGGCCCAGCAGGGACACCCAGAGCAGCGCGCCCGGAGCCATGTCCAGGTGGCTTTGGAAGGTGTCCAAGGAGGAAACCCCACAGCCTCTGGGCAGCCTGTGCCAGCGCTCTATCAATTGCACAAAAGTGCTTCTTGGTGTTCAGAGGGAACCCCCTGTGTTTCAGCTAATGCCCAAAGCCTCTTGTCCTGGCACTGGGCACCATTGACAGCACCTGGCCTCCTTCTCTTGGCATCCTCCTGTCAGGTATTTACACATTGATGACATCTCCTGAGCACCGCCCCCGGCTCCAGCTGAGCAGTTTCAGCTCTCAGCCTCTCCTCACGGCAGAGGTGATCCAGGCTCTTCAGCATCTCGGTGGCCCTCCATTGGGCTCCCTCCAGTATCACAAGAATCACAAGGCTGGAAACGACCTATAAGATCATCCAGTCCAACCATCTCCTCATCACCATTGCCACCACTAGTACTAAACCATATCACGCAGCACGTCATCCAGACGCGTCTTGAACACTGCCAGGGACGGCAACTCCATCACCTCCCTGGGCAGCCATTCCAGTGCCTGACTACTCTCTGAGAGAAGAAGTTCTTCCTTATGTTCAACCTGAACCTCCTCTGATATAACTTGCGGCCATTGCCCCGTGTCCTGCTCTTTGCCTGGGAGAAGAGGCCAAACCCCTCTTCACCACAACCTCCCTTCAGGTAGTTATAGAGAGAAGTAAGGTCTCCCCTGAGCCTCCTCTTCTCCAGACTGAACAATCCCAGCTCCCTCAGCCGCTCCTCATAAGACTTGTGCTCCAGACCCCTCACCAGTTTCGCTGCCCTTCTCTGGACACGCTCCAGGATCTCAACATCTTTCCTGTAGTGAGGGGCCCAAAACTGAACACAGTACTCGAGATGCGGCCTCACCAGTGCTGAGTACAGGGGGATGATCACCTCCCTGCTCCTGCTGGCCACACTATTTCTGATGCAGGCCAGTATGCCGTTGACCCTCTTGGCCACCTGAGCACACTGTCGGCTCATGTTCAGCCGAGCATCAACCAACACCCCCAGGTCCTTCTCTTCTTCACACTCATCCAGCCACTCATCCCCAAGCCTGTAACGCTGCATGGGGTTGTTATGGCCAAAATGGAGGACCCGACACTTGGCTTTGTTGAACCTCATCCCATTCACCTCAGCCCAGCGGTTCAGCCTGTCTAAATCCCTCTGAAGGGCCTCCCTACCCTCAGACAGATCAACACCACCTCCCAGCTTGGTATCATCTGCAAACTTGCTGAGGGTACACTCAATCCCCTCATCCAGGTCATCAATAAAGTTATTAAACAAGATCGGCCCCAGTACCGACCCCGGGGGGACACCACTTGAAACGGGTCTCCAGCTGGACTTCATTCACCATGACCCGCTGGGCACGGCCCTCTAGCCAGTTCCTTACCCAAAGAAGTGTATATCTGTTCAGACCATGGGCAGCCAGTTTCCCCAGAAGAAGCCTGTGAGGGACCGTGTCAAAGGCTTTGCTGAAGTCTAGGAAGACTACATCAACAGCCCTTCCCTCATCTATCAGACTAGTCACCCAGTCGTAGAAAGAGATGAGGTTGGTCAAGCACGACCTGCCTTTCACAAACCCGTGCTGGCTGGGTCTGATCCCCTGGACACTGCGTACGTGCTGTGCAATCTCATCCAAGATGATTTGCTCCATAACCTTCCCTGGTACTGAGGTCAGGCTGACAGGCCTATAGTTCCCTGGATCCTCCCTGCGGCCCTTCTTGAAGATGGGAGTCACATCAGCAAGCCTCCAATCCTCTGGGACCTCACCAGTTAACCAGGAGAGTTGACAGATGGCCGAGAGGGGCTCGGCAATCACCCCCGCCAGCTCCCTCAGCACCCGAGGGTGCAGCCCATCCGGTCCCATGGACTTGTGACAGTCCAGACAGAGGAGGAGCTCTCTGACTGTCTCCACTGGAATTGCTGGGGGCATATTCTGTGCTGTGTCCCAGACTTCCAGATCAGAGCATAAAAAGCCCAGAGGATAACTGATCTGGCTATTAAAGGCAGATGTAAAGAAGGCATTGAGGATCTCAGCCTTCTCCTTGTCCTCAGTGACCACGTTCCCTGCTGCATCAAGTATAGGATGAGAATTATCTTTGATTCTTCTTTTCCCATTGATATATTTATAAAAGGATTTTTTGTTGTCTTTTACTGCAGAGGCCAACCTGAGCTCAAGTTGGGCTTTCGCCCTCCTAACTTCTTCCCTGCATACCTTAGCTACTTCTTTGTAATCTCCCCGAGCAGCCTGTCCCTTCTTCCAGAGGATGTAGACTCTCTTTTTCTCCTTGAGTCTCAACAGTAATTCCCGGCTTGCAGTATGTGCAAGTCTCTCTGGTACTGGGGGTCCAGCACTCCAGCTGCAGCCTCACCAACACTCAGTACAGGGGAAGGATCACCTCCCTTGAACTGCTGGCCATACTTTGTCCAATGCACCCACAAATACCACTTGCCCCCTTACCAGTCAGGGCGTGCTGCTGGCTCATGTTCAGCTTGGTGTCCACCCCAGGGATATTTCTGCAGAGCCACTTCTGGCTGTCCCCATGTCCTGGTGCCTGAGGCTGCAGCTGCAGAGGAGCAGAGAAGGTGGTCACAGCCTCACATCAGGCAGTCTGGGTGAATCAGGGGTGGTGCAGCCAAGAGCCTAAAGCCAAGGTGAGAAACCAGTGCTGCGTGGGAGCTGGAATTTCCATCTTGCAGGGAATTCCCCGGTTTTGTGGCAGGCTTTTAGTCTGTGTTGGATGGAAACCAACAAGCTTTGGCAATTCCTATCAAACGAAACTTTCCAAAGATGAGCAGATCCTTTGATGTCTGTCAAAGTGTTTGTTGTCATTTCAACAACCGACAAGGGGTTTTACATAAAATGAATTTCAGAACAACGCACTGCCTCGCGAAAAACTAAGCCAAGCATTTCGCTATGGAAGGGCTGAAGCAAAGTACTTTATTACTTTGGTGCAATGCTTCCTCCCAGGCTTCCAGGATCTTATTTGAAAAATATTTTAAGATGTTCCTTTAAAAAATGTCCCATAATATGATATGTTCTCCTGGAAAAAGAGTGATCTGTCCACCGCGTTACTCTTGCTAAGAAATGGAATCAATTTTATTGCTTCTGCAGCCAGAAGCCACCCACACTACCTCCTGAATGTTCAAAAAAACACCACCATGTAACTCAAAAAAAACCCTTTTTCCTTTCTCCCAGATTCTCCTGAGTACGAAGTAAGATGAGATGATTTGCAGGACAGGGGATGCACTTCATGCTGTCACGTTTAGTCATCCAAGGTCCCACCTGGAGTGCGAGATGTGCATCCTGCACCAATGGATGCAAATTGCTGCTTTGGTCTGGCGAATGTTATACACCTGTGCTCTCTGGTGACACGTTTATTTCCATCCATTTGTTCACGATAGCTGCACCTTTCTATCTGCCTCCATGGTTATGTGGGCCCAGGAGGCAGTGCAAGACACCCTGCCAAAGGATGAGCACTCCTTCAACCACGCAAATCAAAGCTAGTTCTTTCTTTCTTGCCCAGATTTGTTTTTTCAACTAACTCAATCCCATCTGAATTCCTGAAAGCCAGCTATCCTCATCTGCATAAAGAACATGTTTTATCTGTATGAGAAGAGTGATGAGATCCCTCCTTTGTATAGCTGTGCTTTCCATTTTGTGTCTGCACTAACTGCTTCCGTTCATTTAATTATTCATTTAATATCCGCCACCCCTTTGCTGCTACCTGAAGTGTACTTCAAAGCAACAAAATATGAGCTGGCTGCATACAAATTTTAATGTAAATCAAAGCAAAGAGGAAATTCAGAATGCTATCATCAAACTGCTGCACAGTAAAGCTTCCCAAAATGTCTTCCCTCCCAGCAGGCAGCTGTGGTGCCCGTGGTTTCTCCCTCCTTCAGAGGCATGGTTTAGTTCTGGGAGAGACACAGAAGTGCCAACTTAGCGTGGGGCTCCTCAGCATGCTGACCCTTGCCTGGACCCAGCTCCTTCCTCCTGTTTCTGATGTAGGTGCCCAAAGTCACATGCATGCTGTTGGGAGGAACCTTTGGAGGCCAGCTGGTCCGACTCATGCTCAAGCAGAGACTCCTACAGCAGGTTGACCAGGACCATGCCCAGATGGGTTCTGAATGTTTCCAAGGAGAAAGACCCACAGTCTCTGTGGCTGTAGACCAGAGACACAATCAAACGAACTACAGACCTCTCCAGCTGTCACATGCTTTAACAAAATAACCCAAGCCATCCATGAATTGTATGCCCCGAGTGCACGTCATTGCGACTGCATGCTTGTGGCCTGGACAAAACTAAAAGCTGCAAGAGAATGCTGGACGCTCACTTTCCAGCCTTGCAGGACCTGACCATAGGCTGCTCCAGGTTATTTGGTCAAGTCAAGTCACAGTTTAACCCTTCAATTAATTAATAGGACCAAGGAAGTTGTAGTAGATTTCTTTGTTTTCATTCCCAGTCCATCAGCACAGTAAAGAGGCTCCTTTCTGCCCTGCTGGATTTGGAGTTGCTTCACTTGTCTCCAAACAATCTAGCTTATTTTTTCTCTTGACTCTGCCTGCCCAACACTCAGCGTTCTTCTGTTTCCAGTGCCCTGTAATCTGATGTGTGTTGCTGCGTAGGGAATCCTTGAGGGGCCATTCCTGAAATGTGTCCAACTTTTCAGTAGCAGGACACTTTCTTCTCCTAGCTGTTTCCCATCTTTTATTTTCTGCAGCTCTGGCCTTCACAGCATTCTTCCCAGCCAGCTCGCTTCCACACTTTCCATCACTGCCTTTTCTCATGCTCCAGCATGCTTACCCACTCAGCAGTGTGGTCTCACATGTGCCCATCCCTGGCATCAGCAGAACATAGGGAGCACAGAATCATAAAATCACCAAGGTTGGAAAAGACCTCCAAGATCATTCAGTCCAACCGTCCACTTACCACCAACACTTCCCCAGACCCTTAGTGCACCTAAATGATTTTTTAACACCTCCAGAGATGGTGAGCCCACCACCTCTCTGGGCAGCCCATTCCAGTACCTAACCGGTCTTTCAGAGAAGAAATTTTTCCTAACGTCCAACCTGAATCTTCACTGGTGCAACTTGAGACCATTCCCTCCTGTCCATTCACTAGTTACGTGGGAGAAGTGGCTGACCACCTCACCACAACCTCCTTTCAGGCAGTTGTAGAGAGCAGTAAGCTCTCCCCTGAGCCTCCTCTTCTCCAGATCGAATAATTCCATTTCTCTCAGCTGCTCCCCACAAGATTTGTGCTTCAGACCCCTCACCAACTTTGTTGCCTTACTGTGGACACAGTCCAGGGCTTTGATGTCTTTCTTGTAGCGATGGGCCTAAAGCTGAACACAGTACTCAAGGTGCAGCCTCACCAGAGCTGAGTACAGGGCAATAATCACTTCCCTGCTCCTGACAGCTGCACTATTTCTGATACAAGCCAGGATACCATTGGCCTTTTTGACCACCTGGGCACAATTTTGTCTCATTTTCAGCCAAGCATCACCCAATGCCCCCCGGTCTGTTTCTTCTACAGTCTTCCAGCCACTCTGCCCCAAGCCTGTAGCATCACTTGTGGTTGTTGTGACCAAAGTGCAGGATGTGGCATTTGGCCTTGTTGAACTCCATCCCATTGACCTCAGCCTAGCAATCCAGCCTGTCCAGATGTCTCTGTAGGGCCTTCCTACCCCAGGCAGATTGACACTTCCTCCCATCTTGGCGTTACCTGCAAATTTATCGAGAGTGCACTCATTTCTCATCAGGTTATCAGTGAGGGTATTAAACAGGATGGGCCTCAATACTGATCCCTGGGAAACACCACTCATGACCAGATGCTGGTTGGATTTAACTCCATTCACTGCCGCTCTCTAGGCCCGGCCCTCTAGACCTCCAGCATCCCCCAGCCTTTCAGTTTCTAGTCCAGCACTAGTTTCAAAACCCTCTTTGATCTTCAGAGCCTGCAAAATTTCAATCTGATCCTCTGGTGAGAGATGAAAAAAGAGAGAAAGATATGGAACTGAAGGGTGGACTGATCAGTGGATAAGGGATTGGCTGGAATGCCGTATCCAGTGTCATGGTCAGTGGCTCAGTGTCCAAGTGGAAATCTGTGAAAAGTGGAGTCCTGGAGGCTGTACTGGAATCCGGACTGCTTAATACCTTCATTAAAGGGAGACTGAGTGCACCCTGAGAAGGTCAGAAAGTTTGTTGATGACACCACTATGTGTGCTACAGTTGATATGACCGAAGGGAGAGGTGCCATCCAGAGGGACCTGGACAGGCTTGAAAAGATGTGAGCCACGTGAGCCCAAGGAAGTTCAACAAGACCAAGTGCAAGGTGTTCTACTTGGGCCAGGGTAATCCCAAAAATGAGTATTAGCTGGGGATATGCACTGGTTCTCTTTTCAAACATTTTGTTCTTTCACTCCCATCTCATCAGTTTTTTGCTACAGACCTTCTTTCTTCAGTGATACGAGGTCAAGATGAGAACAGAGCTGGAAAAATCATAACAAATAGTGTATCTGGCAAGCTCCTTTGTACATCACCGCATACCCGTGAACAGCTTGTCTCTCCCTGGTCTGCATCCAAGCCCTAATCACATTTAAGAAGTCTGTTAATCACATTTCATTATTTACTTACAAGGAAGTCAAACCCTGCAGTGGCCCAACCTAGGCGCCCCTAGTCTTGGGGCTGGCCAGCAGCTCCTGTGCCGATGGATACGCGATGTTCCTTGCCCTACTGGAAGGGGGATGTGAGCTGTTGACTGAGAGACAACAGCTTGCTTCCCACATGCTTGCAGAGGCAGCTTGACCATGAACAAGTACAGCAATGAAGTTCAGTCACATGAATACGTGTAGACTGCAGCTTTGGGGTATTTTGGGGGGCTGCTGGCATGCAGTTGGCAGCTGCCAGATGGCGCCCAGCACAGGCAAACTCCTTGTATAAGCTTCTCACTAAGGAGCATCGTGGGCTTGAAGGTAATTTTGAAATCTAATTTCAGCATCGGTTGAGCGAGTAGGAAGGCTGTCAGGAAGCTGAATAGCATAGGAAGGCCTCTGACTCTCAGAAATGTCAAGAATTAATCAGGGACACCTGTGCATGAGACACTGGTTTCCGAGTAATCCTTTTAATGAAAAAATGATTACGTAAAGGAATGCCAGCCCTTCCTCCACTCATAGCCCTGGTCACAATTCAAAGCCAGAGGAAGGGAGAAAATGCAAGTCGAAGAGCTCTGGTCATTGCTCATGGGTCTCCCTCCTTCCCTGCAGGGACCCCGCTATCTCACTTCTAGTTCCCCTACTGGTTGCAGTGATGACGAACAAGAGGAAGGAAACCCGCCGACCCAAACCAAAGCCCATTACAGTAAAGGGAAGTTGCCCATCAATCTCTTCAGCCCTTCTTCCCACAACATAGTGAGAGCCAACAGCAGCATGGCTGCTTAGGAAATATTTGGGTTGAGAAGGTCATCCAAGGCCACAAACCTGGATTTTTTTGGCAAATCTGCATCTCCTTTAGAGGGATGACCGAATTACAACTCAGCAACCTTTATGCCCTTGAAAACTGTTTAAACTACTAAGGGAGCTTTTCAAGGTTATTTTTGCATAAAAGTACAACTGCCCAATATTAGGCATTTCTTATGCCCATAAAACCAGTGACGTGGCAAAGCAAACCCATGGTAACACCGAGATGTGCTCCCCTCTGCAGCCTCACCATGCAGCTTATGGTGCTTGAAGAGCAAATATGTAGAGCACGTCAATTTATGAGATTGGGAATCGTTTCAGGCTATCTCAGGAAGATGCTTTTAAAGCCAGCATTCGTGTTTAAAGGACTAGAAAGACAGGATTTACTGTTAGCTGTTTAAAATAGCTAACGGTGAGCATCTCCATCTCTCACCAGGCTGGGTGCCAAATCCCAACCTGCCCACCCTATTTGGTCAGTGGCATCAGAAGGGACAGGCAGACACAGATGACTGGCTGGCAAGACAGCTTTCTCTGAAATACAGGCTAAAATTAAGATTCTGTGCTCCAGCAGCAGATTTCCATGGGGGCATAAATAGGCAGCACTAGGGTTTGCTGCAGTCCCTGGGTAACGGAGAACAAAAGGTCAAGTGCTACATGTACAAGGCACAACGTCTGCTTGTAGCACAGACTTCCTCATTTCTACAGCTGACAAAAAATCCATCCTAGAGCGCAGAAGAAGAGTCACAGACAACGGCTGGGAAAGCTTTTTCCCATAAAAGCAGCCTTATGGGTTCTGATACTGCTGCTTGTGGTGTCCTGGGAGCCTCATGGAGTCACCACCTGGGCCAGCATTACCTTCATCCATGCAATGCTAGGGCCAAGCCATTAATGCTCATTCTTTTCCAGCATCCTGAAATAAAAGAGTTTATCCTTACTTAGCTCACAGAACACCTTTCAGCTCCTTTGTCCCTGTTTGAGTGGCTCTCTGAGCAGCAGAAGCAGACAACACCCCATCCCTCCACCCCAAGGAGGACCCATCCCAACCCTTGTTTGTGCTGGACTCCTCCAGGAACCCCAGCGTTTTTTGCTCCTCAGATCTCAGCTGCAGTTCCACTGCACACACACATAAATCTCCTTAAAGGGAGCTTTAAAAATAGATGAGCAAAACCCAGAGGCAGTTCCACAGGCGGGGACAGGCTCAGCACTGGCTCAGAGCTTCCCTGCAGCTGCCACACACAGCACTGCCCGTGGCTTCTGCCCATTTCTGTTTCCTATTGCAGCCTTGTGACATGGCACTCTGTGCAGGGAGCAGCAGGGGCTGCATCCCTCCAGCCATCCCATGCAGTGGTGCAAGGTGACCGTGAGCATCCAAGGCCTGACTTGTAGCAGACTCTTCTGGTATTACATCCCCACAGAGGAACTTTATTATTATTTTTTTGCAGGTGAGCATGACACATCACAGCATGGATCTCCCCTTTCCCTTGTTTATAGCAGATGAACCCCATGCTATGCCCCCACAGCTGGTTGCTGCTCTGCCTGGCTCCACGCCTCAGCTCCCCTTTGGCCACGTTCACAGGCTGCCATTGCTACCAATGAGAAGGTGAAAGCTCCCCAAGCACAGCGGCCCTGACCACCAGCCACACACCCACCGGCAGCCAAGACATGGCTTGGGAGCTTTTGTCCTCCTCCCCAGGACACAACTCTGCTCTCCATCACAGCAGAGCCCCATGCATGGGCTTTTCTTCCCCTCTGCAAGGCTGCAGGCTGGGGACAAGGACAGACAACTGGCTTTTGTACCCGGGATTCAGCAGTGTCACTCTAGTGCTGCTTAAAACAGGGCAATTTTAAATTTTTTCTATTTTTTTTCCAGAATCAAGTAAGAATTTGGTAATACAGAGCCACACCATGATGCTGGGGCCATTGTTCGCACCAAACTCTATTTTGTAGTTCTGAGACTGGAAGGGCCTCAGGCAGCCTGTGCTCAGAGCAAGGTGAGTAGTGAGATCTGGCTGTGCTGCTCAGAATGCAGCTGGGCCATGACAACCCCTAGGGGCAGAAGGTCAGGACCACTGCCCTGGGCAGCCCTACTGAAATCGAGGTCAATAACATCCCTTGCTCTGCCTCCATCCACAAACCCAGTCATTGCCGATCAGATGAATCAGGAATGATTTTCCCTTGGTACAGCCATGCTGTTTTGTCATCTTCTCTTTCTTTGTGCACCCAGAAATGTGTTCCCAGAAAGGTCACTCTGTGCTTTTCACAGGACCAAAGTAGGGTAACCAGTGGAGAGCTGCCCAGATCATTGCTTCGGCCTGTTTTTGAGGATGCAATGCTTGCTTTCCTTCCTATGGTAGGGACATTTCACAAGTTCTATGACCTTACAAAGACCAGCACAGCTGTCACCCCCAATGTGCACCTACAGACTGAAGGTGTGTGGTGTTATACCCACCTGAGTGTGGTGAAACGTCTTCCCAACCTCTCACCTTATGGTTCCAACAGTGACAGAAAATAAATTCATGGCACTACTGCAAACAGGGTCTATATGAAATACAGTCCAAAGCAAGTCCCAGGTGAGGGGAGCAGCCAGGGCACTGTTGCTATCCTTGGGATGGAGGAGCAGGAGAGACCCAGCTTCTCCCATGGGCACAGCGAAGCAGAAGATGCTGTGGTGTCATGCATCAATGTTATGCAGGCAGATTTTTCATGGTGATGAGTTAAGGGACATCGCACAGGAAGAAGTGCATTTTGTTGAATCGTGTTCAATCACTGTGGCTGGTTTCAGTCTAGAAATAAGTAACACCTATCAGATGCTCTGCATCCTCAGTGTGTCATACAGATTGTTTTTTCTTTTGGTTTTCTGTAGAAGAATACTTCTTTCAAGCCAAAACCAAACCAAGTCAATCTACTCAAGCTGACGGCCCACCACTAGGGGGGTTCCCCAGGGCTCTGTTTTAGGGCCAGTTTTCTTTAGCATTTTCATGAATGACTTGGATGTAGGACTAGAAGGTGTTTGAGCAAGTCTGCTGACAATACTAAGCTGGGAGGAGCTGTTGACTCCACCAGGGGTGGAGAGGCCACATAGAGAGATCCAGGCAAATTATAGAGCAATCACCAACCACATGAAGCTTAACAAGAGCACGTGCCAGATTCTGCACCTGGGAAGGGGTGTGCATACAGACTGGAGGATGAGAGACTGGAGAGGAATCCCACTGAAAGGGTTTTTTGCATTCTGAGGCCAAACTGAACATGAGTGTGCCCCGGCAGCCAGGAAGGGCAACTGTATCCTGGGGTGCATCACACACAGCACTGCCAACAAGCTGAGGGAAGGGATTGCCCCACTCTGCTCTGCGCAGCCTCAACTCAAGCACTGCTCTTATTGGCTCTTGGACAGGTCAGAGAGGATCCAACACCTCTGCTGCCATCATCGGCCTCATCCACATCTCCAACAAACTTGCTCTTCTCCCTGGCAGCACTTCTTAACGTAAAGCTACCTGCAATAGCAGGAATAGCACTTTCATCAAGAAATATGCTGAAGAACTGCTCTTCTAGAGGATTATCAGACGTCAGCATTTGTCAGCTGTATTCAGGATTTAATATCACCTCAACACTACACTTTGTGTCATCCCAGTGTGGGGAGCAGCAGTATTTGCAAGCAGCCACTGCCTTCTGATCCCAGTATCCAAGCACTGCATCACCTCTCTCATCCTTTCCCCTTCCCCTGCACCCACTGTGCTACTTCCTGCATTGCAAAGAGGGATCCCACAGCAATTTTGCTTCATGGCAACAAAGTGCATGATCTTTTTACTGCTCCACTTCTGCTTAGCTTCTGCTAGAACCGCTTCTGAGATATTTGTCCAAGCAGCACAATTAGGGATTCAGCACACCTTTAGTTGTACGTATATGCAGAGAGTCTCAGACCAGGTAGCTGCTGAGTCCCAGCTGCATCTGGTTGGTTCCAGCATGTCTGGGGCTGGCGCAGGGCTAGAGGCACACCAGGGCCATCACATTTCACCATCCTGTCACTCAGCAGGCAGTAAGCCCCAGTCCATCCCTCTGCAGCTCCACTGCCTGTCCCCAGGTCTGGCAAGTCAGGGAGCATCCAAAGATACAAGGGCACACTAAGTTCTCTTGCCCTGAAATTTTCATATGAAAAAACACATTGCCTATCTTGTTCTCTCACACACATCCCAGATGTGACAACTGTGAGGTCCCAGATGCACAGGAATGGAACCACTCACATTTAAATGCCTCTCAGCAGCTGAGACAGTGCACTGTGCATCAGATGCCAATTATGCTCTGTTTTCAGGAGCTTTACGATGTCAAGACTCGTGTTTTCTCTGACCCATAAGCACAAAAATGATTTTTGTCTCCATTTTTCTACCCGTGAGAGGGGAGTAGCTCCAGGTTCTGGCACCAGAGGAACACAACAGGCTTCCAGCAGCAGCTGCCCATGGCACTAGGGTGGGTGCAAGGTTGCTCTATGCGGCTTTCTGCTGGCCAACTCATTCCAGGAGGAAGAGTGAAGAAGGTTCTTCACCATTAAGTAAAGCCCTGGAAAGCCCAAATGACCCCAAATCTCACAGGTGACAGCAGCAGTGACCTGCGTTGCTCCAGCAGTTCTCTGAGGACAGGGCTGGCTTAGAGCATCCCAGTGGCACAGCTTCACCTCCCAGCAGCCAATCAAGGAATGGTTTTGTCATCAAGATCCTCCCAAGGGTGAAAGTGCACTGGCAGCAGAGCAGCCCCTGGGGAAATCCCGGGGCTTAGATGCAGATGGTTGCAGAGTCCCACTGCATCCACACCAGTGATGTTTTCCAGCCATTGGTGTGGATTTGGATGAACAGAGCAGGTGTCCCATGGTGATCTCTGCATCCTGAAGTACCAGGCAGCAGGAAATCAGAACGACGGAAGCTGGAAAACTTTCATGGAGAAGAGATGGTCACTGCTCAGAGGATGAGAAGGCAGATTTCCCTTTGCTGGATGCCTGCTGGCTTTCCATGTCAGTATCTTAGCATGCTCGAGACCTACACACTTTAATCCCATGCCAGGGTGCACAGCCACGATGCCAGCTCCTCTTGGGGCTGGGCTGCAGGCTCCCTGCCAGCTCTGCTTCCTGCTACAGCCACAGCAGTATCAGAAATGAGCAATTCTTACTTAGGAACACGCATGAGTTGCAGAAATTAAGGAACTAAAGCCCAGTCACTCCCTCATTTAGCCAGCATAATACATGCAGTAGCACAAAGACACCAGTACACACTTCCCTGTGTCGGACTGTCCATATCAACAGATATCAACAAACGAAAGACATCATGTAAGGAAATGATTCCATGTTTCATCCTGTCTCTATCCAAACAAATTAATAATTGCAATGTAGTTTCTCGTAGAATAGTCGAAATGTTTACTACCTACAAATTCAAAGTTCTCTGGACTGGTAACAGCAGGGTGCTTTGATCTTGCTCTGCAGTCTCAGAAGAGGCATGAACTGCCTCCTTACTGCCTTTACATTCTCCACCATTTAACTACAGTAGCTTATGGCCTCAAATTTGCTCCAAGAAAGCACCAACATCACCTCAACTCTGAGGCGAGTTTGTCAAGATAAATTCCTACCACGACATAGGATACCTCCGCCTGCTACAGGCTAGGGCTCCTATTATGCTGTTGCTTGCACACGATGGAGATGGGATGTGCTGGAAGTGTTCTTCCCCCTCTAAGAGAAGAGCTCTCTCTTAAGTTAGCATAATGGCTGAAGGACAAAAATTAATACCTTGCTGAAAAAAAGGTTTATCATCGTAACTGATCGTAACTGTTCTGAAATTGCTTACTATGCTTATAATAACCCATCATTTTTAAATCCTGCTCAGCTTTGCTCAAAAGTTATTTCTGGAGAAAGTCACTTCCACTGATTTCAAGAAAAATATTCCTGTCATAATTGAATGTCACCTCTACCTTAAAGAGGAATTTATAAACTGGGCCAACAAGACTGAGGCAAAAGCAGACGCTCTCCATCCGTTTCCTCTGTGCTCATCACCAATGTAGACAGCTTAACTCCCATTCTCTTCAGTATCCCCAATACTTCTGTTGCCTGGTCATTTTTGTTACCACTTCCCAAGCCCTATGGAACGTGCAGTACAAAGCATTTGCCATGATGCCCAGAGCTCAGTTCCAGAACGATCCAGATAACTGCAGAACTACCAGTTGTGCAAGTTACTTGGCTTTCTCTAACGATGCCTTACTTTACATTCAAAACTGAACTTGACTTCTCACCGTGATCCATTTAACACAGCTGGTAACATACAGCTGAACTTTCCAGATTTCTCTTAAGCTTCATATTAAAAGCCTTCATAATTTCCTACCTCACTGCCCATTCCTTTATCATTTAAAAAAAATACTAAAAGAGAATCAGAACTACAGGAAAAAAAATAAAACAGAATAAAGTTTGATTGTTTTTTCCCCCCCAGATTTTAGTATAGCATAATAAACTGGTAAACTAATTGGTTACTGCACTGTAGGACATACACATGGCACAGGGCAGCTGTTTCTGGCAAGTATGCTACTACAACATGAGGACTTTAACCAGCTGTTATCACAAACCACGTATTATTGCCAGTCTCCTGACTCTTATTGGGCTCCGAAATGAAACTTGGTTCTCACAAATTATGGTCAAGACTCAGTATCTAGAACATAGCTATCCCAGAAGAAGGAGATAAGAGTTCTTTACTCTTTGCTCTTCAAAGATCTTGATATTTCCTCCAACTTAATTACAGAAGTTCCACCAGTTTCAATAGCACAACTGTTAATGTCTTAAACATCAATTCTGATAGGACGTGTAACCTACAATCTGCTTAAGCTTATCCATTTAATTAGTATAATATTAGTGACTTTAGAGAGGAGCGTATCCACCTTCTGCTTGGCTTCTTGAAGACAGATTTGTAAAATGGATCTTATTAGAGCACACACCGAACCACAAAGCACGTGGCATTCACATCCCCAAGGATCAGCAGCAAAAGCTCCTTCCTGACTCTCAGCCAGCCTAGGAACAGCTGCCTTTCTTCTTACCTACAAAGGAAGAGAAAAGGCTTTTCAGTGTGCCATATATTTTTCTTCTAAATTCAGTCACTGCACCTCCTGTTGTAAAGGCAGTGTGTTAAAGCAGTGCATTTAGACTGCAGAGATCACCACTGGGTTAACAGCAGCACCACCACTAGCACAACCAAACCCAACCAAGCAAAAAAACCAACCGGTGGCCATGCTTTCTCCTTCCAGCAGCTAAACAAGTCCCTAAGGCTGCAGAAACAGTTACATCACACTAACATTTAAGAAAGTGAAAGTTATAAGAGTACTTTCATTACTATCAGGCATAATTCCTCATGTGTACTAATGCTGATTTACAACCCAGAGCACACGTGGTGGTGTGGGAGACAGATGTGATCCCTCCATGACATTTCAGAATATAAAGGGTTCTGATTCATCCTCTCCTCTCATCCTTAATGCCATCTATTAACTTATCCACTGGGAGAATATCATTTCTGTTCAACAGTGAGAATCAAATGTCAAGAGCTCTAATACATTAGCGCACTGTCCAACAGCCCGGCCCTGCAAAGATTTAGCCTTAATCTTTACGGTCTGCAAGTGCTCTCTTGATTCCAATCAACAGAAAAGAGAAACACATGCACGAGCTTTAGCAAGGCAGAGCAATCTGGAATTAAGAACTGCCACTTTTGTTTTGACAAATCCACAAGACAAAGCATCCAAGGAAAACGCGCAGATCTTTCAACCAGCCTCCTCTGTAGTTTTCCATTCGTCTGTCACCACAGACAAAGCGCTGTAGAATGGTCTGTGCTCTAAGAACTTGAGTGAAAATTAAGGCAACAGTCCTGTCTGGTTTCTGCAGGAGCTGCATTTTGACAAGCTCGCATTTTAAATGTCAGGCAGTATTTAGAGATTTGCTTGGACAAGCACATATATTTTATTTGTCTCAACAAAAGGGAACTCCGCATACTTCACTATTCAAGCCTGCCAAATAATTTGACCAGAACCTACTGGACTTCTATGTATTCATACAGCATTAAAGCACCTAACTACTTTTTGAAAACATGCTTATCTTTCAAACATTTTCTAAAATCAATGCATCTTAAAGACTTCTTTAGCTAATAAAACACGTTCTGCCTCAGCCCATTTTTTTTTTCTTGTGTTGTCATAACCAATTCCCAAAATACAGAGATGGGCAACATTCTGGAAAAGGGAAGTTCTACCTTATAAATAAAGATGATAACATGCCACTAGAGGCATACTTAAGTCGATGTTTATCAAACTTTTAAATCAAAACTGGTTTCTTTATAGTTGCCTATTGAGTGACAACACTAAATTAAAAGGAATTCCCTCCCAAGTTCATCTAGGCAATGAACACAGAATGATGCTGTCACCTCAATTGCTAACACCAAGAAGGCATGCACATGCTTTGCATTAAGCCTAAAAGAACTTACAGGATGAGCACACGAAGCTTCTGAGGTACACCAGACACGACAGTACACTCACAACTGCAACTGCCCATGTTCGTATTCTTCTCCAATCAAGGAAAAAAACCAACCCTGTGCCACTTACTGCTGTTCACAAAGTACACGAAATGAAGCCGCACAAGTCACCGCGTGCTTACCGTGAGAGCACACCTAAGCCCTGCCCAGGAACTTGTCTGTGTGGTCACACGACAGGAATGTTCCCACCTTCCATTTAATTACTTGGTGCCGACAACTTCATCCTTCCCCGAGGAGCTGAAGCGCTGTCACAGCATTGGTTTGAAGCACTCAAAAATCTGAGATCACCCCGCCAGCGAAAACAAAACTGGAGAGAAAAATCCCACTTCCCGTTCTCAGCGTGCGTTTTTCTTCAAATGCCTCATTTAGCTTCCAGATTCAGTGCTATTGAAGTTAGCCATGGACCCGATCACAGCCCTTAAAGCACCACCAAAATGCACTACAATATTTTTTTATTTAGTTTACAGGGGAGTCTATCAGTACAGGTTGCAGAAAGAAAATGTTTAGTGCTATTTACAATTTGTTTTAAAACTCTGCTCTATACAAATTTAATTCTGATCAGTATGAACAATATTTTTGTAAATCTACTGCATATAAAGCATTTCATCAAAGCAATAACAATGGATAAAATAACCAGATTGCATTTGAATGATGCCAATCATTCAAAAAAAAATGATTATATAGAACATCTGTAAGAGTTGAGGACACATAAGTACAGAACACAATGTCAACCTGTGACTTTCTTTAAAGGCTAAAGCTATTTATATGGAATACTGTTCTATTATACTACACGCCAATCTATATTTAACTTCTATAGTTAAGTATTTTATAAGATTTTTATTAAATATATTCTACACATATTTGTAATTTCAGCCAGGAAGAATTCCTCCCCAGTGAAAAAAATATAAAATCTTTTATTTTTTTAATTTTTTATTTTTTAAATTTTTTTTTTACAGATTTAGATGAAACTAGCTCATGCTTTAGTGCTGTGCAAATTTCTTTAGCATATCAACGTTTAAATTATTGATATGAAATAAAAGAATGGCATCCTCTTAATTATGTACGCCTTTAAAAATCAGCTTCTGATTTTAATGCAATTGCAAGCACTAATACCAAATGCAGATTACGTAAAGAAACAAAACTAGTACTATGGCAGAGGTTTTTCTTTTTGCTTTTTAAACTTTAATAATTCTTTCTGAAGTCTCTAATGAGTAAGCATGACACTGGACACTAAGGTACAGATGAGAAAGTGACTGAAAAACACCAATTGTCAATATTCAAATACATAAAACTGATTAGTAGATGTTTTCTAACATTTATGCACAATAATAAAAGCCTATGAACTACAGGAAATTACCCCTCCCATATTAAGGCTAGGAAATGCACTCTCTGCACTTGTTTGTGCTGTCTGAATTAAGCACTCACCTAACATACGAGATAAAGAGTGCACACAGTAACGAAAAAGATTAGTTTCATCAGCCCTCTACAGAGTGCTTTTAAATTACAGGCACATCGTTTCGTTTTTGTTTTAGTGAAAATATATATAGTTAGAGTTGGTTTAGTTAGCATTCTGTGCCAGGTCGGCCACCACTCAGGTTGACTCAGGTAGAATTGACTTAAGTTTTTCCCTTGATTTGGCCATAAATGAGATTGACTTTCATTATAGATATACTATTTTCCAGTGTTGCATTATACATTGTAGGTTACTACTAGGTATTTCAAATATTGTTACAGATTGTTGATGAGAAATATGTCAACCATACTTAGTGCAAATTGCATCTAGAAAGCTTGACTAGTTAGATCTGGTTAATAGAGCTTTTTGTGGTAGCAAAATGATTCCTGCTATGGAAAAGAACACATTAAGTTTTCCAGAGATCAAATTCCTTCAAGAACTGTTGTACTGTAGGATTATTCAACAAACAAAAAGCAGGAATTAAAAAAAAAACAATGAAAGTGTTCATAGATCTTTCTCTTTAAAAAAAAAAAAAAGACTAATGAGACAGTGTTCGTGTAATATTTCAGTTCCATGGATTTACAGACAGGCTCTTCCTACAGGTGTTTGAAGCAAGGTAGGGCCTCTTCTATTCCAGCAGCATGAAAGACAAAGACTATATTACATCACACTTAGCAGGTAAAGCTAAACAGGGTTTACAGGATTACACAGCAATTGCTTTCTCCAGTTTTTTCACGGTTCCTTTGACCTGTGGAGCGAGAAGAAAGTTTTGCTTAGAAGCTGTTTCTAAAAAGATTAGATCGTTCTACTTGTGAACAGAGTATGCTTAAGAGAAGAACATACTTGCCACTTTTTTTTGTACTAAAAATAATGCATATTGTTATTATCTACATGCAAACGTGGAGTATTTTTTAACAACAAAAACTGATGTTTCAAAGGTTTGGTTAAGTCTCCACGTTTTACAAAAATGCTAAAACAGAAAGCATAATTTCTTTGTCTTCTATAAATAACACATACAAAAATATTCTGTTATTTCACAAGTCCACAAGACTTCTCTGCTGTGAAATAGTTATTAAAGCCTGAGACACGATTGCCACATATTTGAATAAGAAACATTTCTAGTGTACAGCTTACCTTGAGAATTTGGTTCTGGCAATGTCTCTCTAGCCACCAAATGCATCACTGTTGTTTTGCCAAAAGGAAGTTTTAATGCTGCAAAAGGAGAAAGGGAGATTTATAATACATTACAGTAATTTTTTATCAACTGAAACCAACATTGACCAGATTTGAATCTGTTCAGAAGCTCATATGTAAGCTTTGAGCTACTTACTATAAAAACATATTCCTGTCAAAAGTTTTGTAGATTACCATCTTAGGACGCAATAATAACAACTTAAGCCACGGTGTTCTTAGAAATCATAGAATCATGTCACATCAGAATCATAGAATGGCCTGGGTTGAAAAGGACCTCAAAGATCATCTAGTTTCAACTCCCTGCTATGTGCAGGGTTACCAACCACCAGACCAGGCTGCCCAGAGCCACATCCAGCCTGGCCTTGAATGCCTCCAGGGATGGGGCATCCACAGCCTCCTTGGGCAACCTGTTCCAGTGCGTCACCACCCTCTGTGTGAAAAACTTCCTCCTGATACCTAACCTAAACCTCCCCAGTCTCAGTTTAAAACCATTCCCCCTTATCCTATCACTATCCACCCTCATAAACAGCCATTCCCTCTCCTGTTTATACACTCTCTTCAAATATTGGAGCCACAATGAGGTCTCCCTGGAGCCTTGTCTTCTCCACGCTAAACAAGCCCAGTTCCCTCAACCTCTCCTCATAGGAGAGGTGCTCCAGCCCTCTGAAACTCTTTTAAAGAAATTTAACCATCCTCTTCTGAGCGAAAGAGGAAGGCTTAGACTCAGGCACTAAGTGCCCTTCATTCATAAAGATGGGAAAAATGGCTATTTCAGCCACTACACTGTTAGTTCTGAGACTTTCAAAATACCAGCCACCACTGCAAAACTCATTCTTCTAAAACATACTTACATCCATAATGTGGAGTTCTGAGATGCAAAGTGTCTGCATCGTACTTCTTAATATTAAAGTGTGAGGTCACTGCATGTGCAAAGCATCATATTTAGAACACAAAGTCAGATAAGCTACTCCTCGCAATGCTGTCTGTGTGGGCCTTATTAACAAGTTCCACAATTCATTCTGCTTGCTGGTGAAACATTTTTTTCCTCACTCTGATTTAAATATACCAGTGCAGTGCTGCATCAGGGATTTATCACTGCGCTACAACACTTACCATGGCTTCTATTTCCCTTGAAATCAAAATATCCACTACTGTTCATTACATTTAACAATTTCTCACTGCCAGGTTCAGTATTAAGAACTTCAACTTTTTTCTCTTTTAAAAGAATTTTTACAAGATTTTTTTACATTATTTTAGCTTTGTTTCCTCACTCCTAATCCTACGCACCTTTCTTAGTTATTTTTCTGGCAAATGCAAAGATGCACTCTCTTTAAGGTGGTTTTATTTCTGATGTATAGAAGGAGAAAAGCTGGTGACAAATAGAAGAACAACAATGGCTTCACCCTAAACATGCAAATCATTTTGATTGCAGTAGAATTTTTCCTCTGAAGTTCAATTTATTACTTCTGTTTTCACACAGAGTGCATCAAATAATTTTAAGTAAATAAATTTATGTCTCGTGAATCTGGGAATAATTGAAGACAAAATGCTTTTATTCATTTTAATCACTACCGCATAGATAGAGAACCGTGTAGTAAAAGAAACAAACATGATTTGCTCACTACTTGCTTTTGATACAAGTGTAGATACGACATTGGCAATAAAAATGATTTAGCCATGAATGTGAAGGGAAATCAAGTTCTGATCATGACAGTGATGTAACATTCGGAGGCTACAGAGATAAAAAGCAGCTGAAGGAATAGCTGTCGCTAGAAAAAAACAGGTATCTGAAAGTTGGTTAGTATACCTGAGGCCTGCAACTAGAAGCTGTTAACAGCCCGCAGTCTGACAGGATAAAGTATTTCGGGCACTCATCTCTGTGACACAACTGAGAACTCCACAAAGAGCACATTAAGAGCCTGCTAAACTCAATGTAAAGTATTTTCTTCCTTACATAAATTCCTGGGCTTAACAAAGACCAGGATTTCACAAATTAATCACATTAGGGACATCTTATATAACATGAAGACATTCAAGGAGACTTGATTAGTGAGCCATGGAGATTAATTATTTACAGTAATCAAGCAAAAAGTACGCTAATTTTTTTGTTAATTTATTTCTGCTAATAGTTTGCATAGTTCACACAAGTTCTTATTAACAATTTCCAACTGTTTGCTTTGGAGCACCATGACAGAAAGAAAGCTCCCTAAACTAAGCCCAGTAATCCTTTCTTTGCTATCATCATTGCTCTTTCATTCTTTTGCCTCACTTAAACTAAAGCTTTGTTTAATTCCTTTCTCATACGTAATTCTGCTTTTATTCCAGATTTTCTAATGTCAGATTTCCCTTCTCACTCTCTCTTTAGTACATGTACAGCACAGGGCAGGATAACTGTCCCTCTTCTGTTAAGATATTGCCTACAGCCACTAACAAAGACAAAGAGAACCATCGCTGACGTATTAACTCCCTAATTATTTCAAATATATTATTTCAAATGCAAACTGCAGACTAAACATGTAAGTAAAGGATACAATTTCCTGGAGGCTGAACAAGCAACTCTGTCTCTCTGATTCCCTCGCTCCTGGCACACGCAGGAAACAGGGTATCTGAAGCACCGTGGGTGGCAAGACAAGCTTTACAGACACTTCTCTATTTCTTTTAGCACTTGTAATGCCATAAGCTTGGCTGCTTCACAGAACTGTAGGGGTTGGAGGGGACCTCTGGAGAACATCGAGCCCAATCCCCTGCTAAAGCAGGTGCCCTGCTTTAGGTCTGTAGGTCACACAGACAGGCATCCAGCTGGGGCTTGAATGCCTCCACAGAACAAGACTCTACAACCTCTCCAGGCAGCCTGTTCCAGTGCTCTGTTACTCTTACCATAAGAGTTCTTCTGCATGTTAGTATGGAATTTCCTATGTTCAAGTTTTAAGCCATTGCTCCTTGTCCTATGGCTGTGCACCACTGAGAAGAGCCTGGCCTCATCCATTTGCCTTCCATCTCTCTTTAGATACAAACATTAATCAGATCCTCTCTTCTCATCCAGTTTTATCTTTCAGATATTGCATACAGCATTTTTAATAAAATCACAGAATTGTAGGAGGGACCTCTAGAGATCATTGACTCCAACCCCCATAATCATTTGATAATCATTTTACTAATCATTTCGACAACATACAACCCACCACCCAGATCAGCAATCCATTATGTTGTCATAGCTGTTACATTTATTCACAAGATTTAGGTGAACATATTTCTTGTGGCAGTCCATTCAGAAAAGGTGGTGAAATAAATGATTCCTTTAAAAAACACTTTTCCATTCTGAAGAGTCTTTTCTTTCAGTTTTGTTTTTTTTTTTTTTGAGGATTCTGCATTTAAAGGAGTCTCGGTTTTTATGCATCAGTGAGGCTACAGCAAGAACATTACTATGTCATCTTAAATGTGATAAAAATGGACTCCTGTTTAAAAAGCCACACCACAGTTCCCTTGGAAACTCTTGTTTCACTAGTTGATAAAGCTTCAGTACACAGTAAGTTCAAATTCCAGTCAACATTTCCTAATCACCTAAAGCAAATAAAACACTAAGTGCTATAGCAGTTACAGAGAGCTGCAGATAGAAAAGCATAATGGAATTGTATTACAGTGGCATAAGAAACTAAATATTGTATTTAACAAGAAAGCTTTTTTCCTCCTACTTTTAAAATTCACGAGTTCACTTCAGGTTATTAGTAGAAACTCTGTAATAATGAAATAACAGCCTTTTCAGGCTGCTACAGCAATTGTTGTTGCTCTTTGAGCTGTTTACCTCACTCCAGATAAATTCATTCCTACTACAGTAAGCCACTGTTTTAGATATTATTTTTTATATTTTATTTTATTAAAAACAAGACAGCAGCAAAGATCTTTGAAAAACACTACCATACATGTCAGGTATGTCAGGTGCTTAGGGTAAAAACATGATGATTCAATCTCAACGCAGGAGTGATTAACAATGAACTGAAATGCCCAGAACCAAAGCATTTAGAACACAGGGATTGAGAGAAGGTGAAAGTCAACAGCACACAGCTATTATTTTTCAGCATAGCTTGTTCAACAAATGCTCAAGTCTGCTTCAGGTTCAGACAGATATCAGTGAAGAGAACAAGCACTAGTAGTTAAAAACAACACCCACAGGTGAACGGTAAAGAAAACCCCCTGGAAAATGTAAGGCAAGATCCACGTCTGTAATTGCAGACATGATCCAAGAGTTAACACTTGTCTTTCAGCCTTTCTCCAACCACTACTAGCTACATACATTGGCACCAGCTAAACATACAAATTAAAGAGTGAATAAAAATCTCAGATTTTCCTTTAATTGACAATGATCTTTCCAGTGCATATAGCAGCATTAAAAATTGATTTATATGAGGACAAACCTATTCTAAAAGTACATCATCAGCCAATGTTAGTAATGGTAGGCAATGAATCAATGGCAGTATCGTTCCAATCACTCCATAATGGAAATACCATCACAAGCAGTCCAGAAATATTCCTTCCTGGTTCAGAGGAACTTCAGAAACATTTCATTAGTGATTTTGTATTACATTATCTTCTCCGTACAGCAATCAAGCAAACGCATGAACACCCAGAGAAGGTAAGAATGCTTATTTTTGAAATGACTTGAAGAGAATATATTCATTGCAAAAGTTGCTATTAACTCTGCCAACTTTTCAGAGATAAAGGGAAAGATCTCTGTCACAACTTCGTGCCACATCTCCACCCAAGAGAGCCATCTAAAAAAGTACATAATTGCAGAAAAAATTGCCACAAGGGGGCATAATTGAATTGCATTCTCTGAGTAGATGAAGTGGAGCCATTTACTTTTATTTTCACCTAACCATGCAATTGTATCCCTGGGAGAGCGCTGGACAGCAAGAATGCTGCCCCTCATTCTCATTCATAGGGTGTCTGTCTTCATCGCACTAAGATTTAAAGCACTGTTTACTCACTTATCATAATCTTTATCCAATATTTTAAAACACTGAAGTGTTTATGTAGTAGCTTGCCCTCAAATCAGGGTAAGAAAAATGGAAAAAATATTCCATTTGGCAAGGCAAAAAATAAAAGCAGCATTACCATTTATTTCTGCAGGAGTCTAAACTGACCAGTTGGTACATCCCAAACTGTAACAACTAGTCATAACAGAACAGAAAAACACAAGATAAGATACAACATGGCATTCCATGCCGAAGAGAAATAGTATAAAGTAAATCATACCGTGATCACGAACAGGAAAGTAGTATTTACTGCACTGGAAAAAAAAATAGTAATAATAAAAACGCTCTTTGCCTTGCTGTAGCATGGATAATGGAAATTACTTTCATACCTCCTAGTGTCACATTGCCATGAAGAAACCTCCCTTGATAAATAAGCCGCAAGATATTTGGACTGCTGACTTGTTCCTCTTCCCAATCTGAAAAGTAAGAGAATTTTCAGTTATGTTGCAGTAACACCTCGTTATTTCTCCCACCTTCTGAAAGAAAACCAGGTACAGGACTCTCCTGCATGAAGCACTGCAGAGAGCACAGACTGAAGATAGACAATTCAACTGAAATGCATTCTTAAACTTACTTGACGCTAGGCACTGAAACATTTAATTGCATGCCTGCAAGTGTAAGTAGTATTAACTTATCTCACCGACCGCATGAGACAGTTAAGATGCATATATGCAAGTCCTGAACAACATACTTCAAGGGCAAGCTGACTCCTGTTTACATTGATGCTTAATTCTGCCAAAACTGCCTCTCTCCTCCTTGCACATCTCAGGGGGTTCTCAGGCCACGCTCATCCCCCCCGCTTTGCTGTCTAACTGGAGCCTTTCTCCAGCACTGAGAAGGAGCTGCATCCAGCACTGCATGTGACCGGCCATTTGAAACAGGGCTCCCAGATCACAGAACTGAGCAGACTGTGGGCTGCTCAGCGGCGCTCCATGCCGACCAGCTTGAGCCAGTTCCATGTCCAGAGGCGGCAGGGAACTGAACAGCCCAAACAGTCACTGCGGGAGGCCGAACACAGGGCTCTCACAGAGGAGACATTTACTGGTATGTTTTAAGGAACGTCTCCAAGAACAATCTGGGGATGTTTTTATGGAGCAAATAGCAATTCGGGAAAAACAAGCATACGTTTTCCTATAATGCATTTCCCATAACTCCTAGGCCGTAATAAATCATTTATAAGCTGAGATGATCATTTCCTACTCTTTCACTGTTCCCTGTAAAAATATGAACAAATACATCTGCACTTTGCTTTTGGAATAAATATAAAAACCTTTAAATGTTGCATTTAAATGGGCTCTTTGGGAGCAGCCTCTTCTGTCTCTCAGCTGACCAGATATCTGCTAACAGCTGCTCACAAATGTGCTCTTTTGCAGCTTTTGTAGTGTTTGTATACCAGAATGAATATTCAGCAGGGGATGGTGACCGAAGACAGAGGCCAACCTGTTAACTGGGAACATACAATTAGCACACAAACAGCGGCAAGGCACCACAAAAGGAGGACTGAAAAGGGAAAGGGGGAAAGCAGTGGGCAGCCGGTGGGAGCATGAGGGTGGCCGGGTGGGTAGGCAGGGCAGCAGCTGTAGGGTCACCGGGTGCAGGCCTGGGCTACGAGCTTCGATGAAACTTGGCAACCAGAGCCATTTCAAATACTGCCACTCATCTGACTCAACTGTCTGGCAACGAAAGCACGTGCCATTTCTGCTGCGCTGGGAGAGGGGGTAAACTAAGGATTGGAATTATCACACTGCCAGGAGAAACTGCTTTTTGGAAGGTACCAGGTTTACATAATCATATTTACTCTATAGCATCTGAACTGCACAGAGACTCTGGCTGCAAAGATCAGCCAATTTACAGTACCATAGCGATACAGAACAGCATCCAGAAGACAACAGACTGTATTTTGGCAGAGGTATTTTCTCATTGTTAACCTGCCAATTTACCCATCTTTCTAATTCTTGCTTCTTGGCTTGCAATCTGAAACATTTCTGACACTATTTCAATTTTCAAATTCCAATGATGACTAAGTGAACCAAGGAAAAAATATTTACCTGTGACTTTTTAAAAAATTTCTTCTTATTAAAACTTAACAGATAATTCCTGAACAAAACATCTTTTAAAGTTATTTAGAAGAAAAGGGATGCAAGGAAACAGGAAACCTACCTATATTGTATACATGGATATTA
Source organism: Lagopus leucura (assembly GCF_019238085.1). Lineage (NCBI taxonomy): Eukaryota > Metazoa > Chordata > Aves > Galliformes > Phasianidae > Lagopus > Lagopus leucura. Next base: position 5,628,698 of record NW_024962262.1, read on the forward strand.
ACTTAGCATTCTCCACTATGAGCCAGGAAATCCTTAATCAACAATTGCATTACCAAAGGAGGAAGAGAAGCTTGGCTTAAGTTCGCTAGCATGTGACTAAAGATACTTCATGGTTGGTTTTTTCCCTCCCCACAAGATCATGACAAGTCACAACGACAGTAAAAACAGTGATTTCATATCCTCTCCATTTCAAACACACTTTTGTCCTCGTTCGGGTTTCTCAGTCCTATGGCACAGAGGAGTGCTCTCACTCAAAAAAAGCTGATAGGCTAATAATGTATATGAAAACCTATACACTTTCCCCAAGTCGTTTTTTCCTCAGTCTTTTAAATTGCTGCTATCCTTCTTCGTGCAGGCAATTAAATATTCATGAAGAAGATTCAGAGTGCTCCCGAGGGATACCAGGTAATCGAACTGATGCTTCCCATGCCCAGTTCTGTTTTTCATTTGCTTCAAGATGAGATTTTAAAGGCTGAGTTTCTTCTCAAATATAAACCGAGTCTGCAACTTTCCAGCTCTTCACGTGGCAGTAAGAGCAGATCATATTAGAAACGTATCTGAATAACAAAATACTATCTAACTTTCAAATGTATGTCAATATTTCAAATATATGCCAATAATTGCACCTTTGATGCTGTTCTGTTAACTTACATTATGGCTACCAAAACCAGTGCCTTTACTGGCTTTAAACATTCACTGATGTAAAGGAGAGCTGAAGCAAACCCATATCACTCAATGCTACAACTACTCAACATACTTGTTTTGCTGTAGTGGCATAAAATCACTTCAATTATTATGACTTCCCTTGTTATTCAGTATTAGTTCATATATTACTTCACATGCCTAAAGTAATGTTTGACAAAGACCTCCTAACCAACACAAGATGAAAGCAAAAAGTAACCCTTCGCTTCTGAACACTGCAACATTTTGCCATGCATCTAAAAAGGCATCATACAGGCTTTAGACTGCAAGATCCCATGTTCAGAAATAAACTTTATAGACTCACATTAAAATATGTACAGCAGCTACAAATACGTGACATCAACCAGACTTCTTAGCGTAGAAGTGTTGTGTACCTAATATTTCAGAAGACAATAAGCCTCTTCCTTCATTATTTATTTTACTAAATATATTGTGCTACAATAATGCTACATCCCAGCAAAATGAGCAACTATAAAAACTCCTGTTCTTACTGACCTCAAAGATGGCAAGCTTGAAGTCTAAAATACAGATTATCAACATTAACTTTTTGGCACAGTTTATTATCCCAATTCTGTGACAAAGACACAACAGAAACAGATATCGCAGTGTTGTACTCTTGTGCATATAATAGCCTTTTTCATCATCAAAATAGTAACCCAGACGAAATGCTGTACCAAAGGAAGCATTTTCTTTCATCATATGTAATGCTATGTCTGTGCTTTGGCTATTTTCCCATGAAATCCCGCTCAGGGAAAACAGCAGCACTTTGTCTTTATGGAACTGTTCACATATGTGAATAATACACCTTAGTCTTCAATTCCTGCACAGCACCAAATATATTCATATAAACACTCTTAGTTCCCTCTCTGTCTATTAATTCCTCTTAACATGTTCTTTTATACTTTGTTTTTCCCCTGGAAAATATTAATACAGATCTTCCCACGATAAGGCAGTAAGTGAGAAAAACTTGAGACTCAATACCACAAATGTGTTTCTGTGACACATCATGTTTTCCACTAGCTCTCCTCACGTAAGTAGCTTTGTATCCCCAGCATTTTGAGGTCTTCCACTTATCATATCCTCTACCAAAATCAACCAAGAAAAGTATCTAAAGATAAAGAAGTAACTTCAGTCTGGGAAAGTGAGTTTTAGAAACAAAGAAGAAAACAGTCAAGACATCTAAATCTAAGAAACAAACAAAGGCAAGATGACAATTTTTCTTTACATAAATCTGAATGCTGAGAACACATTTATTAGCACTTCAGTCTGGAAACAGAGGGAAACTTCAAACTTGCCATTAAAATGCCAGAGGCACACAGCTACTTACCCATCGGCCAGTTGTCATACACATGTTTTGCAATATCTGCAGCAGAGTCATTTGGTGAGAACAAGAACTCTTTCGTTTTTCCGCTTACCAAGATGAGGCGCAAATTTATCTGTAAATAAAATGCACTATTAGGAAAAGAACTGGAGAAAGCTTAATCATATATATTTTTAAACAAATTACTAAAATTTGCCATTGGTTTTGGAAAAAAAAAATCCCAAAGTGATCTGACAATATGCTCAGATGGTGTTAAAAACTGGGACAAACTAGGAAGATAAAATTTGAACAGCTGACATTTCTGATGTTGAACACCAGAAGATCGTGATAGGTAATGACCAAATTGAGGGCAACACTGGAAAACCGTTTCAGCAGAGTACGAAAGAAGTCTGCCAAGAACCACTAGCAACACATCACCTTGAATAAAAATATAAACTTGGAAAATTAACCTGTAGACATAGCACTGCAAAACTTGCATTTGAATAGTCTGTGCACTTAAGTAAAAGACCTCCAGTACAATATTTATTAGCCCAGATATTTCACCCACTGCATCTCCTACAAAACACTGTGGAATCAAACAGCATTCTTTCTTGGTCACAGCTGCCATGGAACTCTGTCTTCCAAAAGCAAAGCTTTTTTCTTCCACTGCCACATTGCTACAAGCAAAATTGTTGAGATCCACATGCAATACAGCAATACAACATATCAGAGTTGTTTCAGATTCTTAAAATCGGGTTTCCTTCAGGTATCATTTCTTTCTCTTCTATGCATATGGAATACATATGCATATGGAATACTTTTTTTTTCCATATGGCATTAAGATAACTCATATAAAGAGCCTGTTACGACACTATTTGCATTGCAAAAAAAAATTAGACTTGCGTTCCACAAGCAACTACTAGCAAGGATCACCAAAAGTATCTCCGTAAGCAGCACATGCAATGTCTAGGACAAGTAGGAATCGAATCACGTCAAGTTTTGGCCTACAAGCCTGAATTCAATCAACTTTTAGGAAGGCCTCAGCAACCAAACTGCTCAGACACCTTCTCAGATCAAACTCTCATGTTGCATCCCACGTTCACAAAAACTATACTTCTTGGAATTATTTTTTGTTGGAAATCGGGAAATTCTTCTTCTAGTTCAAACACAAAAGGAATAATTTATAGTGAAGACCAAACTCTCAAGACTTCTGCAGGGTCGAATATCTCACTGACAACCCTGCCTCATCTGTCCATTTTTCTGGTTATTTCCAAAGTCTAATCTATCTTAAATGCTTTGGCTTGGATTCATTTCACCTACCTTAGAGAATCCAGTAGAAGTAGCCAAGTTATGGTTTCCATCACAATACACACTTCATCAAGGCTATCTCACCAAGCACTGTGTGCACTACACTACTACGGGCACTACAACTTAAGAAGGACATCAAACTATTAGAGAGTGTCCAAAGGAGGGCTACTAAGATGGAGAAGGCTCTGGAGGGCAAGGAGTGTGAGAAGCAGCTGAAGCCCTGTTGTGCTCAGCCCAGAGCAGGGCAGGCTGAGGGGAGGCCTGATGGCGGCTGCAGCTCCTCACAGGGAGCAGAGGGCAGCGCTGAGCTCTGCTCTGTGTGACAGCGACAGGGAACGGCATGGAGCTGCGTCAGGGGAGGGCGGCTGGGGGTGATTAAGGAATTATCACACATTGAGTGATCAAGGAATTATTTCCAAATTGCACCAAGATTTAGTAGCAAAAGTAGACCAAGACTCACTATTCCCGTTGACTCCAAAGAATTCCAACTTCAAGTTCTATGACTGCATTTAGCAATGGTCAGGCTATGCCCACTTGTATTTTTGCTTATATCGTCTTTCAGTTGAAATAGTTCCTCCCAGCCCCTCAGCAGTCTCCACCTGTGTATTTATAGGCAACACGCAGACGATTTCTTTAGTTGGACTGCACAAGACACGCTCTCCAAGCTTACTCTGATGAGACACCATTTCCCCCATTCACCTTAGCTGCCTGTCTCTCCACACGCTTCAGTTTTTCTTCCTCTCCACAAACCAGACGACTATTTCAGAAGTGTACCAAATAACGTCTCACCAGCTGCTGCTTGTAACACCACCTGTAATTTCCTCCATCTACTGGAAACATCCTCTGTGACTGCCTCCCAAGAATACATAGACCTCCTTCATAACCGCTCCACGCCGTTAGTTCAATCCCTATGTAGTCCAATCCACCTTCATCCTTTCCATTATTTAGCCTCAGATCTTATAATTGACATTTGAACTGTAATGCCCTAGAGCTCCAAATTTCATCCCACTCTTATTGCTCCCAGGGAAAGGAGGAAGGAGCCTGGTGTTGGCAAAACCTTATTTTGCGCCACAAAAATATTTGAGATCTCCCCAGTTTCTGGGCCCGAGTCCTATGAAATCACCCACACATTTCCATGCAACCATTCTTTCTATGGAGAGAAGATTTTTTGAACTTTGAGTCATCCACAATTTTAGCAGCAACATCCTCTATGTGTACCCTTGTCATTAAAGGAGTAACATGAAGTAAGACTGGTCTAAACATTAATCCACAGAAATTCCTGTAATGAGCTCTCTTGACCCAGCTTCCCCCCTGCTCTCAGCTCCTTTATGTTAGGCCCTTATGCATTCACATTTTCTCTCTTAAATCCTAGTTTCTCCCATTTAACCAACAGTTTGCAATCTGGCATCACATCAGTTGCTATGTACGTATTCAGATCAAACTATAAAAATTTCTATTTAGAAAATCAGCTCTTTTCAACAAAAGTCAGATTGCCATCATCTGGCTTTCAGAAGTGCAGCATGCTGCCTTCCACTCCACTTTCTCTATACCTCATTATCTTTAATTATCCTTTAAGCGTTAACGCATCTCATTACAACCCCAACAGACTGCCAAAAATTTAGGAGGTTTAGACTGCGTCACAAGCTGTTATTGTACTAGGGAATGGGCTGCCTGTTTAACAAACAAACAAACCAACCAACCCCAAATATTCAGCAGTGGTGTCTGCTGTGCACACTCGTAGATAAAATGAGAAGCTTTCTTCCCTAGCAGCTTTCCTCCATCTTCACCTCCCCACAACATCTATGTCCCTTACTCTTGACCATCTTGTTCCCTCTAACCAAGCAGTCGCCCAACTCCGAGTTTATGCATATTATAAAGGATTTATATTCATTTATCAGTATGTAGTTTATCTGTGGTGGGGTTTATATGTTCTGAAAATGAGAACACCTTCCTAGGCAGTGAACATTTCTATCACCAAACTACCAGCTCCTGAGAAGTTTGGGCTCTGGATCCTACAAGGAGATGATTGAAGACGACAATATTCAAAGAATATTAGTCATAGTACTTAAAAATATTATTAGGATACAGCATTAATATAGAACTGAAGCTGTTCTTCAGCTAGCATTACATTAAGGAGACTTGTTTCTTTTTACTTTCACTGCTGAGTTTTGAAATTGCCAAGCACACTGAAGTGAATGCAGAAAGGAGAAGAACATCGTAGAGAAATAACTAAAATTGATGTTGCTTCCTATAAAGTTTGATTAAATCTTACTTCTGCAGTTAATATACAATGCAAAAAAAATAAAAAAATAAAAAAATCAATAAGCTCAACACAAGCACCAGAAGAAAAAAAAAAAACAACAATAAATATTAGCAGCTCCTTTCCCATCCCAAGATAGATTTTCTAACAGTGCTGCAGAATATTTCTTATAGCCTATCAAATACAAAAGGCACATCAAGATAAACTAATAATTCTACAGGATATACTATAAAATGAGTAAGCCAGGAGAGGAATATTTTAATTTTTAAAAAAATTACCATCAAATATTAGCAAAAGCCCAAAATAAATCTTTAAATCAGTAAAACAAATGTGCATGAAATGCAGGGAAACAGCTGCTCTAATAAAAGCTTAAAGTATTTTCTTATTTATAGTACAGCATGCCACTGACATGGAGTTTGCATGTTTGTCTATATATACACATATACACGCATAGAAGATAAATATACCTTTGTATTTCTATTTCTTAATCTTGGCTTGAAGGAATCTTAATCCTCAGTTGCACATCACGTTACCTCCAAGAGTTCGAAGCACAGAATCCCAAAACTTGCCTTGAAATTTAGAGTCTCGTTTTGATCCTCTCAGGAGCAATAGCAAAAGTTAATTGCTTGCAACTGCTGCACTTCTTATTCTATGTGTCTGAGAATTCTACTTCAAACAAACTGTAGGGGAATCTCAAACTTTTTGGCAAAATGTCACTGATGAAAGTCCACATCTAAAAAGAAATGCATGTGTGCACTTATTTAGTGGAAACAGAGAAAAGTCTTGACTCAGTAGAGAAATTTTGACATGGAAGCAGTCAATTTAAAATGTTGAAGTTACCAGATGATTCTTAATGCTTTTAGCCACAGTTCTGTTTTCTGTGTTAGAAATTTTCAAGCATCTTGTACATTTCAAGATAATATGCTTACAGCCCCTCCTTCCTAGCTGAAGGAGTTCTGGTCCTACAATACTCCCAAAGTTCTGGCCCTGACCAGTTTGCTCATTCACAGGGAGTTGACAACTGTCCTGGCTATAGTCTACCAAAGGAAATTCCAGGCTTCTGTTACAGTAAACTGAGTAAGGGTCACAGACTTCCATATCCACATTATAGCAACAACTGCTAGTGAAGACATTAGCTCAGAAGAGTGACAGTCTCAGAAGCAGGATGAAATACAACTTGTGGACGATGTCCCCTGCGTAGGGTTATATAACTGTCCATTCTGTTCGTGATCTCAAGCATGCAAACCTTGTCCTCTCCCCCTACGCACCACAACCAGCACAGATTTCATAGCTACAGCTATAGTAACCACCACACCAGTTGCATTACAGACGTAGTAAAAAAAAATCAGGATGCAAGACTTCACACTGTAAACTGGAAAACAAAAAAGAAAGAAAAAAAAAGAGGCACAGAAGATTGTAATAACAACTGCAACTTCTGGAACAAAAATTTGAGTCATGTACGTGCAGAAGCAAAGAAACCTCACAGCTAAAGTTGAAGGAATGCAAGGTCTCATCACTAAGAAATGGGAGATTTGCAGCCAGAATACTTCTTGATGATTGAGTGACTCTCACCTAAACGAGTTATTTTGTTATCAATTTTAGGCTCTAGTAGCAGCTTAAGATTCCTCCCATCTTATAAATAAAACACAGAAGAGCCTCAATATCACCATACACGAGACAACCTTGCATTAAACAGCTTTTCTTCAGCATGCAAGACTATTTTCCCCCTTTTCTTAACAGATATGAACTTTTAATTAAGTAATGGGCAGGAAAGGGAAAAATAGAGACAACAGCATTCAGAAATAGAGACAACAGCATTCAGAAATAGAGACTGATGTGTCACTTTTCAAAATCCTACTTCATATTTTTACAAGAGAAGTTTGTTCTTCCAAAGATGCATCAATGCTAGATGACTCCAAAAAAGCTTCTCCAAAAAGAGAAACCTGCTCAATTTCTATTTTACTAACTGAATTCCACCAGATTCATTTCAAAGACTAATCCAAAACTGACCAAGACCCTAAATGCAACAGCAGCATTACACAAGCCACATCTGTAGGAACCTGCAAGTTCTTGACTCCCATTCTCTCCTAAAGTAGGAATCTCATGCAATCTCCTCTTCAAATGTATCCTCCTGGATTTAACTATTTTCATTTTCTTTTTCACTGAGAGGATGCTCCAAATCCTGAGTGTCCTATGGAGTGAAACATTCTTTTAATTCTCAGACCACGTTCATTCTTGCACAGGCTATATCCACTGGTGTCAGATTTATTTGGGGCTTTAGTTATAATGGCGTGGTTTATTTCATTTCTTTCTTAACCCCCTTGAGATTTTGAGAGCTTGCTCCTCCATCTGCAGACAAGGATACCACCAAAGTAAAAAAGCAATGGTTCTCCTCATTTACAGCCTGGTCCTGGATGCCATCACTGCCTTCAAAGCACCTAAGCACATCAACAGAGGTTAAGGAACTGGCTTTGATTACCATAGAAGCACCTATGTACCTCCATGGAAATTACCAACGTGATGGTTATTTTGCTGAGGTACATGACAGAAGGTCAAGAGTCTTAAATGGGAGCAATAAGAAGAAAAAGAAATTGCCCTGAGGACATCAAAGCTGCAAAAGAGGTAACCCAGGGATGTGAGCTGTCTTGGTGGTTCTCAAGACCTGAATAACAAAGCCCTTGGCACCCCAGTCTGAATTTTGTCCAAATCTGGTGGTGACCTTGCTTCCAGCAGGAGGCTGGGCTGCAGACCCCTTACATTCCACTTCAAAGTGCATATATCTCAGTTTTGATTTACCCTTCTTAAATATGCGTGACTAGAATTGTACATGGGGTCTCAGGGAACATCGTCGTGAACTTACAAAATGATGAACTTACCATAACCCCCTTAAATCTACTACAAATGCCTTTCCATCTTCTGTATGAAGACCAAAACCATCTCATGTTTGCAATACCGTTCTCTAGCTCAATCAATTCCATGACACAAAACTTCAAACCCACATTACAGAATGTCACATTTGATAATCCATAATGTACAGGATATTTTAATATTAACACAATTAACCTTGTTATTAATTCAGCCTTCCAGATAAGTCAGTCTTTCTCATACAATGGCATGATCTGCTTCTCCACTACTAATTCCTTCAAATTTTCATCCATAAATTTCATCAGCATACTGACCCTGCTCATGTCAAGGGTGTAAATGAGGACACCATGAAGAAAGCCGGTCCCAAGATGAATCGTTAAAGAATTCCACTGAACACTACTGCCAATCTGACACCTGCACACCCACCACTCCATCTCGCATCTCCTGCGCCCAAGGCTCCCACTCTATCAATTCTTGTCTTCCCAAATGAATTCCTTCCTATGCAACATCAACCTCTGACTGAATTCCAGATAGGTTACTCCTTCTGCACTTCTGAAAAACATAAATCTACCACAAAACAAACATAAAAAACCAACAAGATAATACATCTGTTATTATGTAACTTGGGTAAACAAAAATCATGAATTTTGTTTCTTTATGTTTCTCTGCTCTTTCTCAACATCCTTATTGAGGTGGCAGTCAACTTGCAATCAATCAAATATATTAAGCCTATGAAGCCTCTGACTTGAAGAAACACCAAGCCCACAAATTCTTCAAAAATACGCTCCTTATACTAGCCTCATACACTTAATTAGCATTTACACAATTTGAATCCAAAGTCTTTATGTAGGATCCTACTTTGTTTATTCTTCCATTTGATTTAAACTACATCAGCTCATGACTGTTGGATCTAATGTCAGTATTGCTGAATAGAAATCTAGTTGTTATAGGAATTGAGATTTAGGTACATAAGGTAAAAAGAAAGTAAATGAGCAAGGATAAGTATGAATTCGTAGCCCATTGAATCAAGCATTCTCATGAAAGAGAATCAAGAGATCCTTGATTCTAGACTCCATTTCAAGGGTTTCAAGGTAAGATAACACCATATTTCTTCTTCAGCACATTTCTAAACATTTATTTTCACTAGATGCTTTATAGGAAATACAGGTAATTACTAGCTGCACTTCCTTCCTTAACTGAATGCCTAAAATGTATACCTTGTAACAGTCAGAATCCCTTCACTTAGTTTTAGATGCACAAAGGGGGCTTTGCCCTTACAATTGCCTTGCAATGGTAAAATGGACACAGGACATGAAAAGCAATAGGAATGTCCTCGTGGCATGACAAAACTCTGAAGTTTCACTGCCAGCTGGCAGGCACACCTGCATGACTCATCTGAAGCTGCACCACTTGTAAAAGCAGGATGACTCCAGCACGAGGCCACAGAAGTGTGATAACATCCTACACCACTCTGTTCAAGATTAATGGGAACTCCATTACCAGTAGCAGTTACATACTCATCTTTAGATCACTAAAGGAGAAGCAAATACACTTTTATTTGTGAATGGTTTATTCAAATACAGACCGGCTAAGACAACTTTGCACTGCTGAGAGCCATGCAAATTTCAGAGAATTCTGAAGTGAAGGGAAAGAAAACCAAAACAAAGCATGATCAAATTTTATTTGAAGGTGGAAAAAGCAAAATCCTATAACCATTTACTTTGGTAGCTGGGATAGAACAAGCTGTTTCTATAGCAACCAGGCCATTCTTGAACTTAACAGTCATACTTCATCCATTCCCTCCCTTCAGTTCAAACAGCAATGGAACAATAACAATACATTATCCAGGGTTATCTTTTAAGCAGCAGTATTTAGAAGCATCTTTCCTCAAGTTAAATTACTGTTTGGATCATCGCAAATCACAAGTAGAATGCTGCAGATTCCAGCTTCCCAAGAGAGTCCATGTGTCATTTACTACGTTCATTATAAGCATTCTAAGGAGAAGGTTTGGGGTTGTGTTTGTTTTGCCTTTTGCTTTTTTTTATTTTGTTTTTTAGTTGGTTATTATTATTATTACTTTCAGCTTTTTGTGGTTTTTTTGGAAGTGGGACCTGGAGCTAGTTAAGAATTTTAAGTGAAAATCACTTTTAACAGAAAAGCAAAACCAAAACAACATTTTCTTGCAACAGACTATACAGCAGTGAAACCTTTTTCAGTAATTGGATCAAGTAAGAGCCACAAATGCCCAGTCAAAAATAATTCATCTCCTAGTAGCTGGAGATAATGGAGACTCAGAGCAAGACCTATGCTGATAACTCATTAACTGCAGACGGGACAATTCACTATGCACATGCAAAACAGATTTCTATCACCTTTTGAAAGAACTGCCTAAATCCATTGCAATCATAAGGTGTGAATTACAAGATATGGAAGAGCATGCTTGGGAACTGTGATGTAATATAAATTGGAAGAAAAATAGGAACAGAGAGATAATTACATGGCAACCTAGGCTGGTGTTGTGAAAAAGCTCATCCTCTCAATGCAGTGCTGGAATAAACCTATTATCATTTTGAAATAATTTGACTCAAGCAAAAAACAGAGGAACAGACGCATTAAAAGCTAACATCAAATTTTGGTAGACATTACTTCAGCGATCACGTACCACACAGAGGTCGTCATTTCAAAATACAAGAGTGAATTAATAGTGAAAGTGCACCAAGTTACGATGCATACATGAGAAGCTGATGCTTGAAGACCCCTTAGCTCTGGTACTGCTTCCAGGAGAGACTCCCAGGGATCTGCCCAACGCTGGCCTTAAGCACCACGCAGAGGGGAAGCAGCAACACACGCAGGTTTGTGTGAGATTCTTCAGGATGCATACAACATGTCCTGAAGATATGAAACAGAACATCATTCCCAGCTTTGTTTTTTTATCAATTGGGAAAGACAGCGAGTAGGAACATGAAGACATCATCTGTTTCTCTTGTTTCAATCTCTGTCTCCCTAAAAATACCAGCTAGTGACACACATCCCAGCATCTGACTCCAGACTTTAAGAGCAGCATCAGTGCCATCTGTGTTCCCCTCCTGCCGTGTTTTCTCAAAGCTGACACTGGGTAAAGCACAGCAACTTATTTTCACCCTCTCGTATCAGTATATTTAAAGCTTAGAAGTTCATTGCCCATGAATAATGGTAAATCCAAAGGAGAGTAAGAGCCTAGAGTTAATTCTGACCTAATTTAACATCTGATCTGAATTGTTCTATAGAAAGAGCACTTACATGGTATTTTTAAATTTTGTTTAGGACTGTTCAGTCTCATTCTTAAGACAAGAAATGCAAGACCATCAAGTTTGTGAATGCTTTGTTTTGTGAAATGCTTAACAGCTCAGATTCGAAATAAACAGTACTGCTGCTGCTAGCAAAGGAAGAAATACAATTTCAAGGAATAGCTCCATTAATAGCTGCTTTTTCAGGTCCAAGTGGTGTATAGGTACCTCATATCCCTTCTTGATCCCCAATTATTTTTTTCCTCTTTAACCAATTTTATGGGTCTAAATTTTAATTTAACTCACGTTCCTACAAGTTCCAGATGCAGCTGTTCCATGGTTACAAAGAATAAAGAAAAATCAGTGGTGGGCTGGGGAAAGCATATTGAACGGTCTGTTTGTGCACTACGAAAACACAAAGGCAGAAATCTTTATTTCCTGCTGCATAATGGAAATTGCACAAAACGTGGCCAGTATCATGGACTCAGAGGTATTAGAATTTTATAACAGAATAGGTCAACAAGAGCATACACAAAGCTGAAAGCAATCTCTCAGTTACAGTCTGGACAAACACCGGCTTCAATTTATCCAGAAATTAAGTTCAGTAAGAAAAAAAAAAATGAATGAGAGAAATCATTTAAAAAGAAAGAAGAAGCTGAACATTTCAAGAGAAATGCTATTAACTAGAAGCAATCAAATGAGCAATGTAGCAAGCAACACATGGCCATAGGCATCATCTACTTCTGCACACTAATTTTCAGGAAAGAAAACTGAAGCTCTTCCCAGCAAATTTCATTACTTCCGAGAAGAACGCTCACTCATCTTAATTCAGCACAAAAAGACAGATTGATAAAAATTACCACAGGAGATAGACAGGCAATTTATCAGTAAAAGGCAGTACGAAGACTTCCTATAACACCCCAATGATTTTTACAACTTTAGAACCTGGTTTTGGAGTAAGGCTATGTAGAAAGAAGCTGGTTTTGCAGATATCTTCCTCCTAGATGGAATCTAAATGGTAGATTGTATAAATACTATCTGCAAACCCTGTACTTAATTGCAGTGCCTCTAACGTACTGTTAACAGCATCAAAACTCTATAATTCAATAGGTATTGTATGAGGAAATTGAATGTTCATTTTTCACTTTAAGTTATTTAAATTTTAAACATGTATTGGGTTAATCACTATTGCAGAACTCCTAGACCTTGCCCTTCTCCCTACTCCCACTTATCCCCAGGTATTATGTGAGGCAGCAACAGTAATTAAGAACAACTTCAATATTAGTGTATCAGTTTTTCAGTTTTCACCAAGACAAGTAACCAATTCAGAAAATTCCTTCAAAAAAAAAAAATCTTCTAGTATATGGAAAAAAAAAACCCTGCATTTATTTTAAAAGGGAAGTAAGGACACCACCCCTTAGTTCCTTACAACAGAACAAAGATTCCTGACGTGATGGTATTCCTTGGACACCAATCATCTCCCTGCAAAGCCTATTAAGATTTGCTAGTCTTCAGGCCCCAAAAGAGGAACGGTTACAACTAGTAGAACAATTTGGTTTGGAAAAGAAGGGAAATAACAAGGAAACAATCTTCTGAGTCCATTTTTGTTTTCTGTTGTATTTTCTCTTGCAAGACCTGTTGCTTTACATAGTTTTAATGCAGTTTTATTTGTACATAAAAGCACGCTGCAACAGAGTAAAGGGATTACAGCTGATATAAATGCTGTCTGTCATTTAAAACTAGGCACAGCTTGAAATATTGTAGGAAAAACCTGTCACTCCCTAAAGACAAATATAGAGTGACGTGGTCCCCTGAAGTCCAGTCAAATAACATTCCTGCAAAACAGCTCTAAGCTATTAGCAAGACTGATGAATAAACAAAAAAATTCCCTAGGATTTTCAGAACATACATCCCAGTAAAAATGCCAGCAACGTAAGTGGGCAGTTTATCACTCTAGAGTCATTCTGGAACCCTGCTGTCACATCCTTCACTTCATATGGTTCTCCATCTTGGTCAGCATACAACTACTAAATTTTCTAGCCTTGTGTGCGAGTATCAGAAGTAACATGGAAAAAGTCTTAAGTATCTTTTAGACGTGAAAGAGGCAAAGAATCTCACCTGGAATTAGAGGTGTATTTCTGTTCACTTGACTGGAAATACCATAAAATCAAGGTTTTATTTTTGAGCTACAGACCCCTGATTTCTCTGGGCTTATTGTGTAAGATGGCAGACAGCCAAAGTTTTGCCATTCCAAAGCACTATCTAAATCACTGAGCTGTGATAATTAAAGGCAAGAGATAGGGCATCTTTTTTTGTTGTTTGTTTGTTTCTGATCCAAAAGATAGATAGCTTAAATTTTAATCAAAATGAATGTTTCAATGACCACAGATCTTGTTTACTCTGCAAAAGCTAGATATGAATGAGAACAACTTTTTAAAATTGTTTTCCTCCTGGAGAAAACACTAAACACAGGATAAGAGATCAAGGATTGTGATGCAGATGCCAATTTCTTTGGAATAAAACTCGTCAAGAACAACCAGCTTGTCCTTGACTTATGTCTGTACTTTTCAGCACAGAATAATGAACAACTCCTTATGTAGTATTTTTTCCCTCTCCTCTATAAATTACTCTTAATGTGCTGCAAAATTGTAAAACAGGTTTATATAGGGCTTAAATATTTTTGTTCTGTTTAAGCATTGTGGCACAAATTTATTCCCAGGCTAAGCCTGCTGAAGTCAACAGGCTGAAGATAATGGAATGATACCATAAATAAGGTTTGATCCAGTTCTTCTGGTGCTGCTCTGCATTCTTTGTGAATACTAAAAAGCACAGATTACTCACCTTGCTGTGACTGCATGCTAGTCATGTGCACGTGTCCTCCCAACCAGCTGGCAATCTAATAGCAATTCTCATCTTATTTCCATCATGAAGCACACTCACCAATGCAGGCTATCTACTAATGACTAGAACAGTTAAAGCTGCCCCTTCATTTTGGCCTCCTTCTGCTGTTCTGTTAAGCTTTCTATCAAGTAAGAAGCATACAGTTTACCTGCTGATAACATACTGCTCAAGTTCTTTGGCAGATGTAGTTCCAGATGTAACACCTCTGTATGCCTTCTTTACGGTTCCAAAGTGAGCTGGACTGCCTGGCAAGGTGCCATGAAGTCATGGTTCTAACTTAACATTTTTCACCTAGGAAAAGTCCATTCCCAAAAATAGTTACATTTTACTGAGGGAAATCAGGCAAGAGCTTTTCAAATAGCACATCCTTAATACTTCTTTATTCTGTCTTATTTAGACAGAAACTACATAAAAAGGCATCTATTACATACACAAAAAACAAAAACTGGAGGGGTTGAAATGAAGTCATCAATAGACATACATCTATAAAACCAACTAAAAACTTAAGAACAAACTGGTATTTGAACACATTGTATTATTTTGGGTCTTGGATCTCACTAAACCCTTAGCATGAGGGGAAAACAGTGATGCCTTCCTGAAGAAACTAGAGTCTTAATTGGTAGCAATTATAGGCAACACCAGTCAGGGCTCTCCATTCTTACTGCATCAACAACTACGTTACAAAGAGCCATCTGCTCTGTGTCAAAGTAGTGAGTAAGGTTGGCTTCTGTGAATCTGGGGCAACATGTGTTCTAGCTTGCATCTCAATTATGGTTTGCAAAACACTATATATGGACAACTACAGAGGCACATTATTGAAAGCTCCTCAACATATATGCTTCTTACCTTTAAAAATATGGGAAAAAATAATATTGATTCCCTGAAGTAATTTGTTTGAACGTAAACACGTAAGGCAACATAAGAATAAATCATCTAGTAGGCACCTTTTCCCATACACTGTAAGAATAAAATAGTTACACACAAGTCACACTATAAACCCTTAAACCTCCCCTCTATGTTTTTAAGACTTGTGGCCAGTACAGCCAGCAGATGATACTCACCACGAGGACTGGATGCAAAACATCCAGTGCTCACCTACACCAGAAGAACATTCTCTGGCCTTTTGCCATGGCATGTCCCTTGGTCTCTACACGTCTGCATTCCCTGAGATACGGACATGACCTGTTTTTCACCTTCGTGTTTCTCACACAATTACACTGCCTGCCTTTTAAGACAGTTATTTCTTTTGCTTTACATACAACACGTCTAAGCTACAGCCCATTCACAGAGCAAATTTCAAAAACTAAGAGCATTTTAGAAACTCAGTGGTGGATTTCAAAGACCCTCTCACCCTCTTGCTTTACTAAGGTAAACAGCACTACTGTCTAGAGAGATAGCATCAAGGACTGAGCATGTTATGAACCTCACAGGTACCACTGGTTATGACTAACTATAGTTAATGGAGAATTATTCCCCCAGACAGTTACTAAACTTTCCTATCTGCTTGAAGTAAAATCTTACCTTAATGTTAAAGAGCAAACACACTTTCCCAAAACCAAACAAGTCAAATTGTCTTCTTTCTTACTGGGACTCACACATTCAATGCAAAATTTACAAAAGATGAATGTTTTGGTTATGATGACCAATCCGTAAGGAAGGACTAAAAAACAATCTAGACAAAAAAAACTATGTATTTCATTACAAAAAGAAGGATGCCATACCTTTGCAGTTGCTATGATAGAATTGTGAAAGTTGCTTCAGCTACACTGTTGGAGAGCACAGACTTTAGCAAGCTCTCTGCCAGAGACAACTCTTTACTATGACTTTTCCAGTGCTGGAGGGAAATAAGTTTGCAATTATTCGTGACTGAATGCTAACTGTGTATACAACTTGTTGACAACACTAACATAGCTTACAGCCAACTGATTTTCTTGATATGTAGTAAGTCACAAGTGCAGCACTGTAGTTGAATTGTGGATATGACTACTTTTCGCAAAGGTTCAAGCATGCATTCACAAGACAGTATAGAAAATACAGCTGCTCTCCATGAAGAGAATGGAAGTCTACACAGAACTGTTTCATTCTTCCCAACAGTTTGGGAGACGAGTCATTACACAAAGCTGAAAGGAGGATCTGGCATTTAGAAAGAAAAGTGCATTTGTCACACAAAGTAGCTATCAAGAACACTATTGTCTTAAGCTACCCACGGCTCAGGCAAGTATTCAGCTGAAGAGTCAATCTGCATCAACCTGAGACTAGCGATACTGGCACTCAGTGGTGCTAAAGGCACCAGCAGCATCATCTGCTTTTCACATTAACATTCTCACTCAAATTAGTTTACAAATAACATAATGAATTCTCATGTGCATATAACTGTATTTCATTGATTACCTCAACAGGCAAGACTGTTTACTTAAAACAAACAGCCTCTCAAATTATTCAAAGTAAGAGCTGCGTGACTACTGTGTAGCATTTGTATTACAAATTGAGGGCTTGTGTCACTGGATGAGCAAACACTGTGCCAGATATGGCCTGGAACCCAAACAACACCACGTTATGGGGAAGTGCAATCTCAAGTGCCACTTGGGACAGTTGAGTTCTGAGATAGACTAAAAAGAGTCTGTGAGGCTCTAAGTTACGAAAACGGCCACAAACAACCATGGCCAAGAGTTACAAATGAATAAAACCAAGGTACCAATTATCTCAGACTCTTAAGTTGCAGGTCTTCCACAGAAATATCAGTTAAATACACATAACATATTATGACCCATCTAAAGGCTCTCAAAATACCTGTGCCGAAAGATTTTGGAAATTTTCAAACAACTGTCAAAGATTATACTCTATCTTTGCAAAAACTGGTTTCATACTTTAAGAACAGAAGCACAGAACAGCAGAGATAATAAGTACTACTTCTTCCCAAAACCCATGGTATTTTGGACCTTTCCAATGCACGCCTCAAAGGTAGGATTAAAAACTTCAATTAGCTTTACATGCAAGTACTGAAGCAGCTGATCATCTGCATCTTCCTCCCCAATGTGTCAGCAGAATCATCAGGGCACTGTCTGCACTCTGAAGGACGGGCTATTACTGCCCTTACCTGTAGACTCTCTAATGACAAAAGTCTGTGCTGTGTTCTTATAACCACGTAGGAAAGATTGCTCGTACCCTCATATATTAAGCAGCACTGACCTCACAGTCTCACACCCACCTAAATATTGAACAGAGAACTTTCTCTATAATCCATTTCTCTTAGATGCAAAGAGAATGGACGCCACCCATATTAATTAATACTGCACAAGGATTTCAGTTCATTATTTACACTGCAATCACATACGTGGACTATAGTGGGATATGTAACAAATGTAACAGAACACTGACTATCAAAAAAAAGAACAGGCCTCTGTCAAGACATTTTACACAAGTCTGTGCAAGAGAAATTATCTGAAGTTTCAAAACCAATCAAACAGTGCTTTTAAGAAAACTGACAGTGAAAATGACATCAATGTTTCAGTTTTTACTTATTTCCCACAGAAACTACAGCAAATAAAAGAGCACAATAACACTATCTGGTAGTGCAAATTCTGAGCTACAAACCACTATTTTTCAATGTAGTCACCACCACTGGTTCTGCATTTCCACCAGCGATGAACAAGAGCCTGCATGCCACACTCAGAAATCTGCGCCAGTGGAGGTGACCACTGCCACTGTTGTCACCCCTGAAACGCATCACCCACCGCCTCACTGTGCTCACACACCCACTGGCTGGTCTCCATAAACATCCAGCCAACATCAGGGAATATCAGCGGGTGCCATTTCTTCTGCACGGTGGAACTCAGTGACACACCTCTGCTTCACCTACACTTTCATGTCAGATGCCATTGTGTCAGGCTGCCCCTCTGCTGCCATCTGTCACAAACATGAGATGCTGTAGTGGTGGGAACGTACCCACCTCTACTGCCATACCTCCAACATCCACTTCTGACACTGCAGGCCAAGACCATAAAACAGGAGGCATTGCTTTCAGAATGTTTCCTGTGTATCAAGTCAATCTGACTGCAATATAATGAAAAATAACACTTGATTCACATTCGGCATCTGTGAAAGACTTACGTACATGACCTACAGCATTCAATTTAATTAATACTTAGATTCTACCTATAACATTAAGAATTTGAAGTTTCCCAAAGAGAAAGGTAAACTGAGGCAGTAATTCAGCCCTTCATGCTGGAATGCTCGTCAGCTCTCAAGTCTGAACTTCTGAAGCTTCTGAATATTCTCTACAACTCAAGTATTACTGAAGTTCTGCAAAAAATCCCTCTACCTTTCCTCACTAAAGCCTCTGCTGAAGAAAAAAAAAAAATGAATAAAGAAAGCAGCAACATACTATCAAACCCTGCCATTATTAATTACAATATTACTTCCATCTCAAGACACTACCTGAGGTGGATGCTGTTTTAAGCAAATTTCTGCACAATGTATTTCAACACACAGTCAAACAAGTGAACCCAACACAACCTCCCCTAAAATCAGTTACTACAAATTTCAGTTTTGCAAGGTCTAACTTCTAATGGAGGATGTAAAATTACGTGAACGTGATATAGAAGAGTGCTGCACCATTGTCCAATGCAGAAATGGAGTTAAAGAAACAGAACCAAGGAGAAAATATGAAGTTTAACAAAAAGAGGAAGGAAACATTCTTAAATGAAAACAAAGTATCATCCAAGATCATTACTAGCACCTAACATCCCCAGAGTGAGACTTCAGCACAGCCTTACACTGGATACCTGAGAAATGAAATCTGTGTGGGGTGCCTCAATTCCACACTGCCATGTTTTCCTGCCTTTAACGAATGACTTTGCACTTGAAAATGAAGAGCTGTTTGATACAAGTCATGATGACTTTCACAATGATTCTTATTAAATTACATCTTTTGCTTCATTAAAACCAAGCACTAAGCTCTACTAACCACTTACCTCATGCACCCTATAAGCTTCTTCACTCTCACGACTCATCTGCCTCATTGTACAAGGAACATGTCAACTTCTACAGTGCTTTCCCATCTTTTTTCTTGTATCAACTTAAGGATTAAGCCTACTTATGTCCAAGGAAGCAGTAAGTCTGAATGTGGCTCATTTGTGTTCACTCTGTTTTGAAAGACTGTATGTAATATATAAAACAGTGTTATTTTACCACAAAGCAGTATCATCACGCTTGCATACATATATACACACACACCTGACTTTCATATTTTCCCTTGAATGATTAATTAAAAGCTACTCAGAACACATCATTTTCTATCTTAGTGTTCAACAGTAAATAATTCACCACATGAACATTTCCATTACAGGTCAAGCTGAAACCGAACACCGGAGCACCAAGTCTGGGCTGCAGGGAGTTCTGAAAGAACACAACTTCGATCTTTATTTTAGTGCTCACCATCAATACAACAAAACACAGAGAGGAAGGAGAGAAAGAGAGAGAGAAATACATTTATTCAGAACACTGCAAACTGCATCACAAAATCCAATGTCTCTTGCCTACTAATTATTTCTTTTGTGGTCTGGTAACAGCGCTTTCACAGAGGGATGGTACTTGTGGTAAGCTAAATGAGTAGCAGGACACAAACCAAGAGTATTTCAGCCTGCTTCTCTGTAAACTACACTTGCAGACACTCCTTAGTTAAAAACTTCCACGGTTTCCAAACAAAGATACAATGGTAATTAATACTTCCTCTGCATTACACTGTTTGTTTCATCAAGGAAGGAAGTATAACTGACACTGCAAACCACAAGAGTGATTTTCATTTTTTCTCTCTTCATCTGCTAGCTGTCCTCAGGATGGACACTGAGTTTCTGAGCAGCCAGCAGTCCCACAGGAGAGGATTGCAGGACAGCCCTGGCAGCATCCCTGCTTTCTAGTGGGGGCAGGCACTTGGACTGCAGGCCGCCCCAGAACCACACCCTGAGCCAGACAGGTTCTCCTATGGAGCTGCTGCTTCATCAGAAAGCATTAAACAGAGAACCAAAGAAATGTGAGTGCTAACGAGGCACTAGATGTTATCTGGACATTGCTGTCAGTTACTTCAGAAATGCCCACAATGTTCAAACCATTTCTCACCCGTTCATCTGCCGCTGGCTTCTGTACACTATTAAATATACATAGGGAAAAATATACAACCTGTAAGCAAAGCAACAAGATTAATAGGTTTCAGTGGACCATTTTTCAGCAGTGTCTTTCCGAGGCACTGGCTCCCTGCACAAAACGTGGAACTACTGAACCAACAACTTCCAAAATGAACAGATTTTCCACCAACAGTTACAAAGCAGTAACCAAACGAGTAGCATAACAAGCACTCTGTGTTCAGACACAGCCAAAGGTCTTACAGCTTCTGAGCTCAGGATGGAGACGAACCTTCAGTTACTCCAGCAGCACTCCAAGAATTGAAACAGTTTGTTGTTTTGTCGTTTCTTTTTTAATTTATATATATATTTTTTAATGTTAGAGCACATTGTTACTAATCCAAGTGTTTTTTCCCCTCTGCACACATTCACCATGAAAGCAGTACCAAATGCAGAACAAATATATAATTTCTTGGAACAACACCACTTACATACCCTTCCATAAAAGAGAGCATTAAGTGCCCATAAACAAAAAATAATTGGTATCTTTTCACAGATTAGATCTTTCTGCATACAATCAAGGGTTGCAGTTATTATTTTTTTAAAACAGTCACAATGGTTTCTGTTGCTCACAAAACACTAAGATTACATTTTTGGCATTCACTGGAGATGTACTCAAACATTTTTAGAGGAACGCAGACCCAGCTTCACTGCATTACTAATACACAGTACCACAAGGAAAGCTGCATTACAACTGACTGAGGCTTTCCCTTTAAGCCGTCTGCCATTGATCACACTCAATATTCAGACTTCTTACTGCCACAGCTGACATTTCCTACAGGGCTTCTCACTTAAAATAGCACCCGCTTTGTCAAACGGGACCTGAACAAAATAGCCTCTTTCTGGAGCAGTGAGCAGATGAAGAAAAAGGAGATCAATTTTCATGTGTTTTAGGTAGAAAGATTCAGATTTAACAAGTTCTAAACAATTGGATCAAGAGAAATAAACTAAAAGATCCAGTGATAAGGTCCATATGATAATCCACATGTTCAACTTCCGCAGGTAATGGATGCTTAGCCTTCTAGATCAGGAGGTAAGTCCATCTATTTACAACTATCTTGGCAAATGTTAGAAAATGCTGAATGCATCTTTGAATTCTTCCTAGAAGAACTGCACCTAAAGAGGAGCTTCACAAATTTCTCTTTGCAGATGGCACTTTATCTGAGAGGTTTCCAAATAATTCATTGGGAAACATCTCTGTCTATTTCAACTGACAGTTAATCAGATGTAAACTCTATAAAGGAGTGAAAATAACTCAAGAACCTATCCACCACCATACAGAGATGCACACAGAACTGAGTCAACCTTCACAGGAGCTTTGCAAATCAGATTCCTTCATGAATCATCCCATACCATTATCTTTGTTTTTTTTCTAGGTGGGTAAGTTCTCGTTCCCTTGGGAATAAAACAGTACAAATCACCAGAAAACTTATCACATTGCCCTCCTATATACTGTCTAGTGATTGGTCAGGAAGCCAGAAATTAATTATTTCCAAAAAGTGAACAAGAACTGCTAATGCAGCACTCCGACAGCCCCACTTAATCCCTTGTCTTCTCCCAGTTGCAGAGATGCTGCTTGCACTTCGCCCTCCCCACCTCTCCCAGCTCTTCAGCTTCCTATCACTGTCCTTATTTCTTTTCTAACTTCCTCTTTCAGCAATATTTCCTACTTTCCAGCACCCAGTGCTGGGTGACTCACTTGTGTTCGTACACTTATCTGGCATTATACATTGAAGCACTTTCCTCCAATTTAGTCTCCTACATACCTGACAATTCATTTCACCTGCAGGTAGCTCCGTTTAAACATAATGCACAACACACTTACATTTTCCTTTCCAACTCCTGTCCTCCCCATTTTCGCTGCTGCTGTGAGCAGCTGCTCACCACGATTTTCATGATTCACACCCATTTTACAATTTCAAGACAGCCTTGATTATCTTTCTAACCTCTGTAACCAGACAGAAGCTGGCCAAGTTTTCCTTACCAGAAATCCGAGTCTAACACAGTGAGGTTTGTCTGACAGAACAAAGAAATTGTCCTTGTAACTCAAGGCCAACAAGGAAATAAAAACACCCTACAGATAAACCACAAAAAGATAGCACTGCTGCCTATTATTACACCCAATGATCTTAGAACATCACCCATGTGTTGTTAGTTTTCTTGCAAATATCACAGAAAAAAAATCAGGAGGAAAAAAAAAGTGAATAATGTTAATTTTGCAGCTGTCATACCCAGTATTCTTTCTGAAAAGAATGGCAGCAGAGGATAAAGGTTAAATGTACACACTGCATCATTAAGTGCACATGCAGGAGCAGCTGCCAGCATGACACAAGGGTAACCAATCTTTCCATGAACTAGGAAAGGAGACAGTGAATGGATATATTAAGAATACCAGCATTCCATTTATATCTTTGCAGATCATTCTGGGAACACATAAAAGGGGCCAGAGAAAAGAATGCAGCAGTAACTAAATGATGAGACAAGAACTTGGAGAGCTTGAGCTGAAGAAACAAGCAAAGAAAACCAAAGTTGCTCAGCGTTGCTCTGAAAGAAGAAATTGCAGGGCTTTAGATAAAAAATCTCATTAAGGCCTTTCAATTGCATCCACTCAAAATTGGCACTCAGATGACAGGCCCAAATGATGGTCAGGAAACTGATGCTGCCCTACAAAAGGGAAACAGGGCTTCGGCTACACAAAAACACGTCAAAGAAGAAGTGAGATTTGAGCTGGACCAGGGAACAGGCCTGCACTAAAGAGGTTTTCACAAAGTTGGCTGTGGATTTCCCTGTCTGTGCCCAAGGAAAAGTTTGGCAAGGTCGCAGCAGAGAGTGATGGAGCAGGAACACATACACAGACGTGACTGAGGAAAGCATCAAGGATGGTGTTGGGAAATCTCTGCAAGGAAGCCGTGAGTGAAAAGGAGCTAATGAGTCATTAAAGGAGGATGCAATAAAGATGCTGCAGAAGGAACAGGAGAAAATAATAGGATAGATACCTCAAATCTGTTATCATCTCAAAGCTGTTATTTATGACCATGTCGGGTTCCAAATCTACAACCAATAGTGAGACATTTGTCTCATTTAGAGGTTAGTAACAAGTGTGCTATTTAGTGGGTGCTGGACAAAGATATAAGTTGCAGCTGAAAAGAACATTTCTCTCAAAGATTTACAGGCTTGAAAAGGCATAGAAGGAAGAACAAAAGTTTTACATTATCTTTAGTTGCTAACAGCAGGACAAAGACTTAATAGGAAACAACAGGTTACAGAACAAAATTTCCATCTTTTAGGTTAGATATTAGGAGGAAGTTTTTCACCCAGAGGGTGGTGACGCACTGGAACAGGTTGCCCAAGGAGGCTGTGGATGCCCCATCCCGGGAGGCATTCGAGGCCAGGCTGGATGTGGCTCAGGGCAGCCTGGTCTGCTGGTTGGTGACCCTGCACATAACAGGGGGTTGGAACTAGATGAGCATTGTGGTCGTTTTCAACCCAGGCCATTCAATGATCCTATGATTTAAGGAAACAATGCTTGTCTTTCACTGTGCTGACACAACTTCTTAGGATAAATTAACAAGTTTCAAGGGAAAGATTAAATATGTTCCAAGAGAAGCAACTACAGATGGAAGGCAGCACAAAAAGGCAGCATCTCCGTTAAGGTGGGTTTCCAGAAATAAAATATGGCAAACCATCTGGATACAAGAAGAGGGAAGTCATTCAGGTTCAGTCTCAATGTAGATCAATTAACTAAAACACCTCGTTTCTGCACTTATGTTCCTTATATCTTATTTTCTACTTGAAATATTACAGTATGCTTTTAAATTTCACCCAACCTACATTACATTGAAAATTATCTCAAGGTAACTTCTTTCAACTTAAGAATGTGCCAAATTTATCAGGCATCTTGACTTCCCAGCATATTCTGCTGGCTCGCCAATAAGGATAAAATACATACCCTCACAGAAGTAGTGCAGAGGAGGGGGGTGGTTTCACAATGAGTCAGCAAAAGAAAACTTTCATTTACTTGTGACTACATGATTTCTCCAATAAGCAACAAAATAAAGTAAATCAGAACACCAGAAGTGTGTTGCAAGTTTACAAAAGGGTTAAAAAAATTATATATAATGAATGCAAGAACATAATGCCACCAGCTACTGTTACAGTAATTTATCTCTTATATCGAAGTTCCTTCTTTCCTGTTTATGATCACTGCCCTCCACTCTCCCATCTTTTTATTTCAGTAAAGAGCCTTGGCCTATCGTCCAGATGACTTCCTTGTAAGTGCAATTACATTGCTGGGGCTGGCATTAGGTGTCTCCAAAGCCACCTTTTCTCCAGGCTGACCAAGCTCAGCTCCCTCAGCCCTTTCTGGCAGCGTCAGTGCTCCAGCCCAGGCTATGCAGGTGCCTTCTCCTCGCACCAGTGGACTACTGTATCTCCTGCATCAGAAAGGTATAGGAAAAGTCCTAAGCCAGGAGCCCCCTGTTTAACCAAAGTGCTCTCACGGATCCTCTCCTCACACTCCTCATTACTGGCACAGAACATCCTTGCACTCAGCAGATCTTGGAAGAAGCCCTGATGAAGGAAGCTCATTAAAAGGAAGATGCAGCAGCTTGGCAAGGAGCACAGCAGTTTCCACCTGGCACTGTGGGCTATGGTAATCAACAGAATCTCCATCATTACCTAATAAATAAATCAAAAAACAACACAAACACCTCTGTTTCTCTCTCACCACATGACAGTCTTCACAACAGCTGAATTAAAACAGCTTTTCCCATAGCTGGCCCACGGATCTTAGGATTCAAAGGGCAGGCAAAACTACAAGGAAGAAAGGCATGTTTTATCAGAATTTTGTCAATTGTTCACATATAAAACTGCCTAAAAATTATTCTCCTTTTTCTCATAATTATCTCTTGGCATGGGAAATTACATGTAAATTTAAGAAGTCGTGACTTGGATCTGTTTAGAAAGAAACATTGCAGGGAATAAATACCCACTCAGAAAATGATTTGGAGTTTGAAAGTGTTTATGTTTTCTCAAATCATTTCCTCCTGGGATTATCAAAATTACTAAAAGGCCATTTTGCAAATGCATTAAATCAGCATGACCTTCCCTTCCCATGGCTTCTATTTGAAAGAATATATGGTACCATTCTCATTAAAATGCAGAATTTCCAAAGCTTTACTTTCCCAGAATGCTACTCAAACTCCTTATTATATCTATAAAGCTTTATAGATGGTTTCTGTGTTTCATAATTCTTTATTTCCAGTACAGAAATTCTACCTTTGAGCAATAGGCATGGATGATTTTTTCTGTAAATCCACAAAGATCAAAAAAGTCACTGGTTACAGGCAGTCATTCACGTTCCCTTGATATGTAAATCCTACATGAGTGGCTTTTCTTTATTCACTCACTGCATGCTCACACTTAGTACTGGAACAGCAAAGCAAAAAGGACACATGCAAGCAGTTCTTAGTAAGAACATCACCTAAAATGCCGTCAAATCATCTGAAATACTACTTGGTAATTTCACAACCTGCCACAAGAATGACACTGATAGCACACAGATGTTGGTACTGTATATTTAATGTGACATCATCTGTATGTGAGAAGCATGGGACACAGTGCCTGACCTTGGCAAATGAATCCAGAGAATGCTAGCTGTGTTTTATCACATATCAGAAACCTTAAGTTGTTTGATAAAAATCAAAGAACAGATATTTAAATACAAGATTCCTTATTTGACAACAACAGTGAGATCCAGTGACAGCTTGGCCACTCAAGTGAAGCATCCAACACGAAGCACAAGCCAATGTTCACCCAGCCAGAGACAAAACCACCACTCACAGATGACCCTTCCCTCTTCTGTAACTAAAACAGAACACAAATATTCGTTCCAGATCTTCTTCCTTTCTAGCAATTATTACTAAACTCTGCTAAGGTGCATAATTCAGAGATGAAAACCAACCTTGTAATATCTATTCTCAGAAGTTTATCAAACAGGCAGCCTAATGGTTTAGAGAACTGAAACAGAAGTTGAACTTCTTAAATATAAGACATTTTGATGGTGTCTACACCTTTTCCTTTTTTTCAGCTCCTTTCATGAGCCTCAGTGCTTAACGTAATGTTTGGAACAACACCAACAGAAACTCATTAAACAGACTATATACAAGTTCACAATACACAGGTTAATACATACAAAAGGAATAAAAGGTTAACTTCTGACCCAAGAAGATGAAAGGAAGAACATAACATTACCCAAGCCTTATTAAACTACCTTTTTCCTGTTATGAGCATCAAAAACAAGAGGAAAAAACCCTGCCCTTTCTTATTATTTTTGCCTTATGAAGTTCTCATCATTTACCCCTATCCAACACTCCACGCATACAAGAGGTTATTTTGCATTTTGGGAGAACTATTTTCTGTCCTTGTTGAGCATTTTAACTGAAGTGCCTTGCTATTTAAGTGCTTCTTAACTTAAAAAACCCAAAAAACTAAGACGTAATACAAAGAAAAAGATATTGCCCAGCTAAGCCAAGTCTCCCAGTGAATGTATACGTAATCAAAAGTGTTCCATCTACAGTAGAATGCAGAAATGCTAGATTATATTAAAAAAATTTCACAGGTAGCTCCTCAAACTACTATTCCCAGACAAACTTGCTTGAAGAATTACAAAACATTTAATTACTTACAGACCTTAAAACATAAGGAATCCTGAAGTAGTTTGGTTGGAAGTTCTTATTCAGAGCTCTTGGTCTATCAGCGTTACGAAACATTCTAATACTCTCAGGTTGCAGCAAGGGAAATTCTGCCTGCACATACAGATGAACTCATGGTTTATGCACTGCCACAGGTTGCCCCAGGAGGCAATGGGACAGCATGCAAGACACACAGAACTCCAGCAGGTAAGGCCCGGGTAACCCAGTGGTTACTTTGAGCTGCTCTGGTAGCTTGCTCTGCTTTGGGGCACAGGACCTCCAGAGGTCACTTACACAGTACAGAGTCCATACAGCCTCCTATGGAGATACTCAAGACCTGTCTGAACACCTACCTGTGAGACCTGCTGTAGGGTTCCTGCCTTCGCAAGGGGGTTGGATTCAATCTCTTGAGGTCCTTTCCAACCCCTGCAATTCTGTGATTCTGTAAATTGCTCTCAGACTCTGTCATCTATAAATATGGATTTTCTTGATGATATCTGATGATCATTTGTATTAAATGCATTCCATGCACACCACTCAACTGTGTAGACCTTCAAAAGCCACATTTAGCAGCTCCACCACCAAGTCCAATGTAAGTTATAAAAAAATAATTTGCAGGTAGAAAACTATATCCATGTACAGCCACTACTGACTCACAAATTTTCTGACATTCCAAGAGTCAAAAAGGAGAAATCCTTAACTCTGCCTTAGTTTCTATAACTATCACACTACTATAACTGATGAGCTATAGGAATACATAGAAACAAAATATTTACAGGAATAGGTGAGCACGTCCAATGCCCTCCCTGTCACACCCCACACTGCTCATGTACGTTAATACTCACATCCTCAGGCAGACTGAAGTATTTTTATTGCTACAGATTTTTCCATGTTTCTCCCACCCCTCCATAAAGTGGCACTGGTAGGGGGACAAATGTCTGATAAACGTGGCACCAGGAATGTGAGAAAGGACCAACTGCTACATTTATGCATCGACACTACATCAAAAAGGCATTAAGATTAAACAGCTTTATTTCCTTAATTATCCTGTTGGTTATACAATTCCAGCTGAAATTCAAAACAGCAACAATTATTTTAAAATGAACACCATTGAGGTATTCACGTGCCTTTTACTATTAATATCTGATTTATGAAACAAAGCAAAAAGGAGTACTTCTGTTATGCCTGACAAGCAGTTAATCCTTTAAGCCATGCTCATTGTTACTGCCCTACTTGGACATCAGTATTGTCTCAGTACATCAGTGGTTACATAAATCCAAGCACATGTGGATCTCCAGCATTCAGCCAGCTTGTCTTGCTGATGGAGAGAGTGTACATTTTCTGGTACATCTAAACTGTGACTGCAAGCTATTGACAAAATGGACAATCCCAGACTCTCCTTGCTTCCGAGATGAGATCTAGTGACTGTATTATTGGATGAATAGTTTCAGCCTGGACACAGAAAAGCTCTGGGAGAATTCCTAGCAGATTACTTCTCCAAATCAGCCAATGACTGATTCTTTTCTTGCCAGTATGACCAATAGCTAAACCCTGCTATAAGATCATGGTGGAAACACAGCCTTGGAAGGGCAAGTGTTGCATGGCTAGTCATGTCTACACATAATGACTACACAGCAAAAAAGAAGAGGGAAAAAATGAGTGCACAGAGCATTTTTTCCACCGGTTCATTAAAATGTTTGAATGAAGGCATCTAAGTTTGCCTTGGCTGCAGACTCTCCAGGAACATATAAATGGGCTCTCCTGCAATAACACGATATAGCCAGGTTTCAGCTACAAAGCTTCCAGTGACACTTTGAAGATAGCAGCTGGGGCAAAGGAGATTTTAAAAGCATAGATTTGAGTTCCTTGATCTTCCTACAGTAAGCCTCTGGTAAGTTGGGCCAATAAAGTTAAGCCAAAGCACACCATATACAAACAGCTGAAGCTGGATGTGATTAATTCAAGTGCAGTTTATCCAACTGATACATAGATCTAAGAGCAAGCATTTTGACTATTTTGATGCTATAGCTTGATCAGTATCACAGCTGTCTTCCATACAGTAGCTTCAAATTCTTGTTCCCATTTCACATGCTTGTCTATGCTTCGGAGCCACTGTCAAACACCAGTCCATCAAGCTGCAGAGAACCGGAGTGCTGCTGATCAGAGACGGCTGGATAACAAAGCTGAACAGGACGAGGACAGGCAGGAGCGCTCCCACACGACACTGAATTCAGAGGATACATGCTTTTAAGAGGCACAGACACCTCTTGCTAACTCTGTGAGGAAGAATAAACAGACAGATTCCCACATGAAGTGATGCCAAATCCTTTGCCAGCCTAGCAGTCTCAAGCTGACCCAATGTGGAGAGCCTACAAAAGGAGATTTGCCATTCTAAGTGGGAATGCTCAGCAGCAGCCCAGAAGGTATCTGATGGAAAGCCAAATCAGAAAATGCAAGGCATTGCTTTGGGTAGTTTCCCGATCTCTGCTAGGGTTAAAATTATTCTAAATTGCTTTAATAATGCTTAAACAAACAAAACTCCTGTGGAAGTCAGAAAGATGAATTTCTAAAATTACATTTCAAATCCAGCTCTAAATTGTAGTCAACTAAGAACTGGATTCTAATTTTAATCAATTTTCTATTTATGATTTTTTTCCTGAACACAGTTTATTTTGCTGCAGACTGAACAGCAAAACAGAATGATTAACTGACCTGCAGCAATCATCTTCCCAGATTCTGGTAAATAACAAATTTTTCCTTAAGTAGCCCTTATATGAAATACAATTAGTCATAATAGCAACACAATACTACAATCTACCAGCGCAACCTAGCAGCAATTTTGAGGTTGTCTTATTTATCATAAAGACAACATCTCAAAAGGGAAGATTTCAGTAAACTCCACAAGTGTGCCATTACCATCCAAAAACACTCATCTAAGAGAAAATGAAGTCACAAAAGGCTGTATCATCTCACCGGGTCAGACAAAGTAAGAAGAATACCAGACAGATTAACTAAATGCTGCTTGGGTTAGATGTCAATAGGATTAGGGTGGGCTTTGGGTTGCAGCTAGCAAATACATCCGCACGCCTCGCTGCACGCTCACTGAGAGCACATGTCTTGTGCTGAGCAGAAGCTCCAGCCTAAGTGGGAGAAGATGAGAGCATGAACTAGAGGAAAGGAGTGCAACAGTAATACACTCCTCAGCAAGAATAGATGTGGGGAAGTGTCAGACAAGCTAAAGGAGTCAGATTAGAAAAAAAGCTTTTGTGTCGACTCACAGAAAGCCTACTGTGTTATTCTTAAATGCATGCCTCCATCCAGGCAGCAGTGCAAAATGGACAGCTGGCTAAAGCTCATCCAGAAAAAAAATAAGCTCCTCGTGCATTTAACAGATGGTGGTGCAAGTTATGAAATTGGTCTCTGCTTCACTCTGAATATAGTTTTTTAACTAAACAGATACAATATTAAAAAGACTTCTAATATTTCTCAAATTAAACAAAGCTAAGCATGTGGTATATACACTGAAGTTTAGAGTAAGCATCATGTTCCTACAGATTACATCTTAATCTACTTTTCTAACATCTGAGATAAAAATTCTCCACGCTCAGAAAAATGGGAAGTTTCACAATTACTTCCTTGTACTGCGACCCAAACATCCAAGACACGAGCATGATACTGATAATCGGGGGAGGGAAAAAAATAAACGTTAGCAACAGAAGTTCTACCTTCCTCTCATTGAGACACCCAGAAAGCTGGATTCTATACATGTTCCACTGGCAAGTAGTGCCATGCTAGCATACCCAATTTTTACAGAGAAAATATGAGTATCATTGCATTACCCTCGTTTCACATCAGAGTGCTGAGGGGAAGGAGTCTGTTTCAAATAATTATAATTCTCTTCTACCACTTTATAAAACAATGTTGTTTTTTTCACATGCTGTTAAGAAGAGCAAAGGGACCTGTGTCAGCAACAAAGCCCTCTTCAGCACTTTCCAAAGCCTTGCAAGATACTGACAAACTGTCTTCTATTTCATACTCAATGTGACAAACAAGCTGTGCAGTATCCTGGGCTGCACCCAAAGCCAGCAGGGCAAGGGAGTGATCCTGCCCCTCTGCTCTGTGCTGTGAGGCCTCACCTGGAGTACTGCATGCAGATGTGGAGCCCTCAGTACAAGAGAGACATGGAGCTGTTGGAGTGCATCCAGAGAAGGGCCACAAAAATGAGCCAAGGGATGGAACACATCCCTGTGAGGACAGGCTGAGAGAGCTGGGGCTGTTCAGCCTGGGGAAGAGAAGGCTCTAAGGTGACCTAAGAGTGGCCTTTCAGTATCTGAAGGAGGGCTGTAAGAAAGAAGGGGACAGACTCTTTAGCAGGTTCTGCTGTGATAGGATAAGGGGAAATGGTTTCAAACGAAAAGAGGGGAGATTTAGACTAGATATAAGTTTTTTTGTTTTGGTTTGGCTTTTTTTTGCTATGAGTGGTGAGGCACTGGCACAGGTTGCCAGAGAGGTGGTAGATGCCCTGTCCCTGGCCAGGCTCGAGGTCAGGCTGGACGGGGCTCTGAGCAACCTAATCTAGCTACAGGTTGTCGCTGTTCATTGCAGGCAAGTTGGACTAGATGGCCTTTAAAGGTCTGTTCCAAGTCAAACCATTCTGCATCTGAAAGTCCTCTCTATTTTCCATCACCTGAACCAGAACCATACAATTATTCAGAGCTACTTACAACAAGATGCAGCAACATTTGAAAACACACAAAAACCTTGCAGAAGCTGTGTCTCTCAGGCACAACATTCAACACGACCTTCGCTTTGGAAAACCACTTTTTATGACAACCTACATCCTCCTAAAGGTACTGATGCTGAGCTGCCACTTTGAAGCAAGACATGGCCTTGGGGAGCCCTCCCACACTGCTCAGCACCAGCAGGGACCCAGGGCAGGAAGGAACAGGGGCTGCTGACAGCTGGGCTGGCTTCCAAAGCACCACAGCCAGCTCCACAGCCCCAGCCCCAAATCCAGCTGTGTCACAGCCTCAAGCAGCTTTCACTTCACCAGCTCTTACGTAGTTTTCGTCACTATTTGACCAGCCAGAGGTGGGCAAATAGCACAGTGACTTGAGAAAAGCACATAGCAGGATTTTTTAAATAAAACCTCCTCAACCTCTGTATTGGAATTAAGGAAAAAACAAACAAACAAAAAAAACACCCTTATAACCTATATGATAATATGTCTGTAAGAATTCCCTGCTGACAGAAAGCTTTCTTCTCACATCATTCTGAATTAGTATTTTTATGTGAATTTGCAAATGAACTCCTGTCAGTCCTTGAAACTGTTACCAACATGTTTAATGCCACCAAAACAAATAAACAAATAGAAATTGAACCCAGTCTGAGGCCAGCCTACGGTACACCCAGGGCCCAGCCCCACTGTACCAAGTTAGAAGCAAAGCAAAACACAGAATGTAATTGAAACTCTTCATTCCTAGCTTCAACATTTGTAGTATCGATAGATTTTAATATTAAATTTGCTCCCTTACCAAGCTTCCACCATCATTAAAGAAAGCAGAAAACCTCACTAAATTTATAAAAACCAAACAGCCATCGTTACAGATCAGGCACAGAATTTTCCTCGTATATGCAGAGCGCTGATGCTAGAAGCATGCAGGGTACTTTGCTGAGAGCCAGCACATGGGCTGGGCAGGCTGAACTTTTCTAACATCACAGTGGGTGAAAAATTCCCCTCTCACAAAAATGAAACCCTCAAAATTAACATTGAATAGCATATCGTGCCCACTCTATTCACAGAACATGTGAGCCATCAACTAAAAATAAGTAATTAATCAATCTTCAAAAATGAGGAAAGGAATTAAAGAAATACACATGCACGGGTTTGGCAAAATAATACTTTCCAAAGCCTGGAAATCTGGAACTAGGTCACAGCTTTATCCCACAGATCGTTTTCAGCTTAGTTTGAACAATAGGAGTCTTTGGAATAAACTGCCTGCGTTCAACCACTGTGATACACTCATCCACAGATAGAAGCCGTATTAGAGGTGTAACAGCCCATGTAACACAGCAGAAAAGGGATGGAGTTGAAGGAAAGAACATAGCTGTGGGCTGCCACCTCTGCTTCGGTCTTCTAGACATAAAGAAGCATGTACAGCACTGCTTCCCACACGTACTGCATGCTGAACCTTACAGAGGAATAGTATAAATGCTTCATACTTAAAAATGATAAAGTCTTCTGACTCTTTAAGTCAAGTATTATTTCCAGAGCTCCCAATATAGCAAGTCTAATTTGCTAATTTTTGATTGATCTCTCAGTAATGAAATCTAGCCATCCAAAAGAGGTCTGCCAACAGCCCAAATGCAGAGATTAGTCTTGTCATATGGATGGAGACTATATTTAGATAGATGCCTGTATAGATAGGTGCTATATAAAGATTCCTCCACATGAAATTCCTCCAGACATTTTTCAATTTCATTATTTGCGTTGCTGCAAATAAGATATGGCCTTAAGCACCCAGAGAAATATATGTTATATTTTGAGACAATCATGGCAATTCTTTCCTTTTACAACAGTTTATGCTGGAAAGGCTTTACATATGATCATTAGGCTTCTACCATAAGGTTTTTTTGAAAACCAAAATAAAACATCTCAAAAATTGTAGAGGGCAAAGAGTAAAGCAGAAAAATGAAATACACTTGGGTGAAGTCTTTGCACTCTAAGTCAGCTATCAGAAGCTGCACTCCAAAAAAGAAATACACTTCTCAAGTACGAGGAATGATATTTACTCTGGTGTATGATAGAAATCTCACCAGAGAAGTGATACGGTATGAATACAAGGAAGTTTGTTATTTAATGCCAAAGAATCTTCATTATTTAATTACGTATGCATAAAGTCTCAGCCTGCTCATTTGTTTCTGCTCTGAGAATATGAAGTACCCTGCAAACATTTCAGGCCAAATGTCAAGAGAGGTCTGTCAAGCTCCAAAGAGTATGCTTCTTTCTTTTAACCTAGTAAAACAAAACCAAGCTGAACTTCTTTGTGAAATTTCATTACAAAAACTTCAGTATCTTTAAAAGAGAACATATGGGCAGTATTCTTCCCTTCTGCTACACAAGTGTAATCGTAATGCACCAGAAATACACTGCCAATTTAATACCACAAGTTACAAAGCTGGTAGGATAAGGCATTTTCAAGGACTTGGGATGATTTTCTGACCTCATCTGGTTGTGTGCAAGTTCTCAGTGGACAAATTACTTTTAAACTCACCTTATTAACTTGTCTCAGCTTCCAGGTTTTTTTTCTTTCCAACAGGTTGTACGTAACACTCCGACAGGATCTCACTTGGCCCTACATCTGCTATCACACAGTACCTACTTGGCCATGACAGGCACAGCACACCTGCAGCTACCCATGTTTCCATGGAGCTGTAATTAGGAGAAATTCTTCTATGTTAAAAGGAAGGAAATGTGGGTTGACTACAAGAAACCTTCCTTTCTGCTGCACTATTCACAAACATAGATGCTGAAGCTTTCTGTAGGAAATCAACTGCGTCAAACTGTGATTTAGTGTAAATGAAAACATTTAACATTTCTGAAGTACAACTTAATAAATTTAAGCTAAGAAAAGGCAGCATACCAAACAAACAACATGAAAATACTGCAAATGGGACTTTGCAGAGCCCCAACAGCTCAAACAAATTACCCAAACACAAACCTCTGGTGCTGTCTTCATGTCTTGGGAAGTATCTCCCCTCTATGTGCTGCAGCTGCTCCTCCAGAAGGACACTGATATCACTCATGGGAGCAGTCTGCCATGCAGACACCCCGGGCCATCAGCACATGCTAAATGGCACTAAAAGCCACACTGAGGCAACTTAAGTCTTGGGAAGTTTCCAGCTTTAGAACTCGATTTGGAAATGCAAGATTCAACTTTGCCAAAAGGTGTGATATCGTGTATACATACATCTCATTTTTCCACCCAGAGTAATGCACAGTGCTTTTCTACCTCTATTGAGGACCGATACCAAACATACAAATACTAATTAAGGGATGGGTTTGGGTATGTTTGCATTTGGCATACAGAGACAGGGGTAAGGATGGCCATGAGAAAACTTGCCACTGAGCATGCCCTACATCTGTTAAAAACTTCACATAATAGAATTTAATTACTTAAGAGTACAAACCTATGCGGTATGAGGAAAATCGTGCTAACTCCTTGACAGTTTGCTGCTCCCTGTATGCTTGTATGGCAAATTACTGCTCATATTCCCAAATGCTCTGACACCACTACACGTACTGCCTGTACGCTCATCGCTAGATGGTTGTGCAACCATGATTTGGCCTCTCCCTGTGCTCCTTTCAGCTGCTACCACCACCCTCTTGCAAGCTACTACAGCAGTTCAAAATGCCTACAATAAAAAAAACAAGTGCCATCTTTTCCAGAAACCTGGCCAGAACTATTTTGAAACGACTCAGAAGACTTTCTCTTCCCTCTCCCAGCAGCCCCAGGGACACTGTAGGGTTGGGCAATACAGCTCCCAGTAGAGCACAGCTAACAACTGCTGCCTTCACCCAAAAGTCAGACTGAACAAAAAACAGTGCTGCTGTATTTTAAGATTCTGGATACATTTCGTCTGCATATTAAATTTCAAACAACCACAACAAATAGATACGGTTCTTCCTGAAAACTGTACCACATTTTTTGGAACGTGTTGTCATCTGATTTTCTGAAAGAAAAACTATTATTCAATGCAAAAAGACTGCAGAAAATGCTGGGTTTATTTTGGCATTATCTGTCTCCTCCATCTCCTGCAGAACAGCACTTAGTAAAGAGAAAAACTTCAAAACTATACTATTGGTGGCAGAAGAGACCAAAAACCTAAATGATCTCCCCAGTAATTTATTTCCCTCTGGGCCTCATGTCTATATGCTGACAACAAGAAGATATAACAAAACAAGTTTCTCTTTTTTGGCAGAAGATAACAGAAACAAAATTATCTCCTAACCACATGTTCATTATAAATAAAATACATAACCTTCCACTTTAAGGCATCAAAGTCAGGACTGATGTGCAGCAACAGAACCAACTTATAAAGGCAGGAAACTATCTACCTTCACTCCACCTTATCTGGTATTACTCAGCACTCTTAATTATTCACTTTGGCAAATTTCAAACCCAGTTAAAGGAAAAAAAAAAAAGCAAGCACCAACCAGCACGTCTGCAGATAAAGGCACTGACTGATAATCATTCCGTTCCCCTTGGATAAGGCTGGTTACCTTTCCTACAATTTGCTTACTAAAAAAAGTTAAGAGAACTCAGGAGAGAACTTAAGCATAAAACTAAATCCCCACATCCTTGAACACAGGAAACTGCTGTGGATTTGTTCTTTTCTCTTAAGATCACCTCAGGTTTTAAACAGATCTTTCAGAAATGAAGGCAATTTTCTGAAGTACTTGTTAAAGAGACTGGTATCACAGGAAGACTCATGGTGAATTAAGACCTCTTCTAAACGAGGTTTGAGCAGTTCAAAGAGGCAGTGGTCCAGTCTTCGAATGACAAGTAAGTGCTGGATAAGGAAGGCGTATCGTGATAGAAAAACTCACATGCCTCTGGATAAGAGACTTAACAAGAACAGAGCTGATGCAACAAGACAAAAAATAGTTAAACATGGTGGTTTAGCAGCCAGTGGGCAGCTAAGCAACACCACACTGCTCTCACTATCTCGATCCTTTTTATTTCTGAATGCTTCTGTCTAATAGTTCCCTCAAAGTCAGTTTTTCACGTATGCCGTAAATAACACAGCAGTAGATGCACCATACTCAGTTCATTATGTATATTTTGCCATACTATTTGCTTAACACACAGATGGATACAAAAAAAGACAACCTCAGCTTAGCAGCGCCTGCCTCTGAAGAGACATTTTACACCCTTTATAGCCAACTGAGGGAAAAATGCAGCCATGGCTCTTACTTTGGGAAAAGCCCAACCTCATCAAAAATTCCAGCCTCATCACTGAGGTCTTTCTGAGTCCTGCTTGCCTCCTGCTCTAAGTATGTATGGCAGCACCAAGTCCTGCACCATGCTGGAACAAAGGGAGGAAGGGAAGGCTCAAGAGAGCCATCATCATTGCTCTCTACAGCTGCCTGAAAGGAGACTGTGGCAAAGTGGGCGTGATACAACAGCAAATGGCCTCAAGTTGCATCAGGGAGATTCAGATTGGATGTTTCTCTGAAAGAGTGGTCAGGGGCTGCAATGGGCTGCCCTGGGAGGTGGTGGAGTCACTGTCCCTGAAGGTGTTCAAGAAATGCTCGGATTTGGTACTGAGGAACATGGTTTAGTGGGAAGTACTGGCAACAGGTGGACAGCTGGACTGGATGACCTTGGAGGTCTTTTCCAACCACAGTGATTCCATGATTCTATAAGTGTTCTGCACCCACATTACAGCCCTCTTTAGGGATTTCCCTGCGTGAAGAAATGGGTACACACACAGCTCATTTTCACACCCATCAGAAGCAGAATGCATGAGGAAGCCCCAGCACCCTTGCTGAGGTAAGCAGTGAGAGCTCAGCCCAGAAGTGCATGCTTTAAGCTTTCTGTTGAGGCTTCTGAAATTGATATCACAGGCTAGCCTCCTTCGCAAGAAGAAACACAATTCAGCCAACAACCTGCAAGCTAAAACGAGTCAGCAAATACCCTCTGCCACCTTCTCATGGCCCCTCATACAACCACGCTTAGAGTTTACCTAGTATTCCACCCACTACAATGGAAATTTTAAACTACCAAATAATTCTAACCATACGTACTTAGAAATCAATCAAATAAAATCCTCATTTCCAGATTTGTATGAAACCCCAATTCTTATGAAACTATACTGGCCAGAAGCAATTAAGCAGACAGAAATCAAACGCTATCGCAGTTTGTTTAATAAGAACTTCTAGTCAGTTTGCTGTTAGAAAATGAGATCCTTAAGACTAAGTCAAATTTCTCAGTAACAAGCTGTTCTCTTGGTGCCAGGATCTGACATACTGCATCTTAAAGCTTTGCTCTTAGTGTCTAGACAGCTAGAAATACTCACTAGTGTATTTTGGAAAAATGTTTCTCTTCCTCAGTAATTTACATTGAAGCGAACTAGCAGAAATTCCCATAAAAATGCTTAACACATCTTTAAGTATAACACTGGTCTTTAAAATAGCCCTTCTTAGAAACTGGCAGCACAAGGAATATATATTACAGCATACTTTGGTACAAAACCTTTGAATGCTTGAGTCAAAGTTCATATTTTTATGGCCTAAGGTTCCATGCCTTGCAAACCTCACCTTGTGAGCATGGGGCTCCTGACCAGACAAACTAGCACGCTTCAGAGCAATATTACTGTGTCATTTGCGTACCAGAGAAAGCAGTGCACCTCCACAGCTGTTCACACGAAGGGCCAACGCACTGATCCTGCATTCTTGCCATGCTCACCAGGTTTATTGGCAGCGCAACCCATGCAGGCAGCCATGGCACACACGTGATGCTCCATCCCTGCTAGCCCTACCTGCTGCAGGGCAGTGCAGCCCAGCGTGAAAGCAAGAGGAAACTTGGGAAGCCTTCATACCAGAAGATCACCATTCCATTGGGCCAACAGCTTATTTAATTTTTCTCATAAATGTACACATTTTTTTCATAAAAGTAACACACTGCACCCGCATCGCCACTTACGTGCTATAATACAGCTAGCAACAGCTAATAACTGTGTGTGATTTTTATGTTGATTTCACTGTTATGAATCACATAGGAATAGCAAAAAGGGGATTCTCCTCCCCCTCCTTCATTAAAATCTTTTAACAAAGCTTACTGAACATTTCAAGTTCATTGCCAAAGACTGCTGTAAGTATAAAGCGCTCAAACATGCAAATCCAATAATATCTATTTCCATTGCAGATCCATAAACCGAGTTCAAGAACGAGCTAAGCTTTCATTATCACACCCCACAAGTGTTATTACCAACTTGTTTGCCCCAACTACAAGTGTGTTCATTCACAGCCAAAATGGCAGAGCTATTCAGATTTGGCATGCCCTAAGCAACGTGCCGCACGTCATCTACAAGCACAGAGCACCACTCCAAGAATTAACTTAATTCCGGTCCTTGTGAGGCTGCCCATGCTAATCAGTTATTTCAGACTTTAAAAAAAAAACTTCCACACCCTTCTAGTCCGCCACTCGCAGTATAGTAGAGATAAGCATGTCCAAAGAATGTTTGACAGGACCTTATCTTAAAAGAAATACCAAAAAAAGAGAATAGTTATGTTATAGCAGTATAGTTTAAAATAACTTTCCTGAGGCTTACTAAAATATGCCATATACATTCCCATGTAGGCTGACTCTAATCTACCTTTAAAGAGGCAATCTTAAATTCATAGCCCCAGATAAGAAAGACTTTTGATTAACACTGAACTTCTCTATTTTATCACTATTCTTTTATTTCCCTGTATTAAAAACTTGTCAGATTCCAGAGATAGACTAAGTAGTCCTATCTGGGGTATATGCTAAGCATCAGAAACAGATTATGGTGATGTGGATCTCTGCCAGACCACAAAACGTTACCATACCATAACTCCACTGCAGAGATACCAACCAATGCAATACAAGACTTTGAAGTATGATTTTTTTTTTGAGATTAGACACTTTATTTTTTTTCTTTCAGAGACTGAAAAAGAAACCCATTTCCTCATGCTTATTTTGAGATTGGTACTAAACTTCCATCAATTAATACTGCATTACAAAGACCATGGAAAAGCTTTCACAAGAGCTCAGGACCCCACTTTATGAACAATAAACAAGTATATGTGCTTATTTTTAAATCAGAATCACAGAATGGCTTGGGTTGGAAGGGACCTCAAGGACCATGAATCTCCAACATGGCCCCCCCCGCCACAGACAGGACCACCAACCTCCACATTTAATACTAGAGCAGGCTGCCCATGGCCCCATCCAACCAATCCAAAGAAACTGCCAAAAGTCTGACAGATTAAAGTCCAGATCCTGGACTGCAGCACGCTCCAGGATAAGACCACCTTTGCTTCTCAGCATCAGTCAGAGCCACTGACAAAAATGAGATGGGCCTAAACAGCAACGTGTGCCAGTCATCAATGAGAAAGTGGAACCACCACGGCAGGAAGCCACCAACACCGGCACTTGCAGACGGCGTCCCTGTGCTGTTTGGTACCCACGTCCCACTAAGCTATCCACTTCCTTTCATGGTGGAAGAACTCTGGCAAAACAAAACCAGAAATGTATGTTTTTACTCTCCTGATTTGTATGGGATACAGAAAACTCATGGAGTTTCCTGCTTATTTCTGTCTCCATAACAACAGTATTATGGAATAAAATCTCATCTGAACTCTGCCACGATGTTTCCTTTTAATTCTAAACTGAATCACACACAAAAATTTAAGTTAAACCAGCAAACTAACAAAAACACTTAAACCCACACAAGTGTAATGAGCCACTGGCAAGCTATTCTCAGATTTCTTTACCAGAAAGTAGAAAAAAAAACTTACAAGACACTGACGGTAACGCCACAATTGTGCAGCACAATGGGGATTTGGCTGAATAAGTTCCTAGTGGTGGAAAATACACACTACATTTTTAAGTCGGATTTCAACATATGTGCAGAGTCTCAATGCAAACTGTGGACGATTTACCAGCAGCAACTCATTTTGCCTCTGCGGAGGAGCCACACCATCGCAGCCAGCGCGGCAAAACACTGCATTTCCACAAACACGCAGCAATGCTCACGTGCAACAACACTGAAATGTTTCCACACAACTCTATTGCCGAGGCCCAGCAGACCCACAAGTCCGAATGTCTTCACCTTTTCTTTAAATGTTGCATTCAAAAATAAAAAGACCTCCTGTACGCTTTCAGAAAGCCCATTTAGCAACTTTTCCCCCACCTCCCACATATTTCCTTTCAGATACAAGAGCTATCGTACTGAACTGCATAAAGCTATCTGCAGAATCTCAGCTGATGCCTCCATTTATTTATTTATAATTGTTGCAGGCTGTTGATTCTTCATTCTTCTTTTCCATTAGTTTTTCCTTCCATCTGTCAATTTGTATTTGTCTGGATATATTCCCAATAAAGTGATGAAGGGATCATTTTTCAAGAAGTTCTGAAGGCTGTCCTTCTAGCTGAGTTTATAGGGTATCTTCTAAACAATAAATGAACTTCTAAAGCCATATCTTTGAATGAGGCTAAACCCAATGAAGACTTGGGGCCTTAAAGTTTAGACTTGACGTGAGAACAGCAACATTACAATTCCTCATTGACATTCTGCTCATTTCCAGCAGCTTCTAAAATGAAAGCATTGCACTCAGTCAGAGTCCTTTAATAATTATCATGAGCTGAAGTTTATGCATGCAAAATTGTGGCAGGGAAGGCTTGCCACTTTAGCAGGCTCAGTTAACTGCAAACAGACAATACTGAAAAGAGGACTGATCAGCAGCTCTGCCTTTCACTGTACTTCGAATGAGAAAGAACCAAGTCAGAGGATCCAGACCTACACAGAGCAAAGATTGAAATAAGCCGTACTATCTCTTCTGCATAAAACCACAAGAATGATTAGTCACAATCCAGATATTTCTGGATTCCTGCAAAGTAGAGTAGCACTCAGAGGCTGAGTCAGAACTGAGCTCTCCGTTCTTTTCCCTATTGCATAAGCACATGTGGGAC
The DNA here is from genome assembly GCF_019238085.1 of Lagopus leucura. Lineage (NCBI taxonomy): Eukaryota > Metazoa > Chordata > Aves > Galliformes > Phasianidae > Lagopus > Lagopus leucura. The sequence continues at coordinate 5,670,894 of NW_024962262.1, forward strand.
ATCAAAAGTTGACATTCTGACTTTTGCTCAGAAACAACAGTGAAGTATGTTGTTTCTGAGCCAGAAGTATAAAACCAGAAGTATAAAACAAAGCCCTCCAACTGCATACACCGTGACCAGGACTTTCAACACTCACGGAAGTTGTCCTAAGAAAGAATCCCACATTAAAAATAGAGAAGTCCATCTTTCGTCACTTCGTAGACACTCTCATGAAGCTCTGCCTACTCGGTCTGCTGTACAGGCTGTATTCAGGCAGGCTCACCTTCTATACAGCCTCAAGCCAAGACGAGGAAGAGAGAAATGGGCCTGGAATGGTCTAAAATAAAATGCTGATGGGGAAAAGTTAAGTTTAGATCCATGCAATCAGCAGCACAAGCACCGATGCACCTGAAGTTGGCACCAATTCCTTAGAGCCTCCACTCGTCCCCTTCTAGTCCTGTTCTGTCTGTATTCCTCATTTAAGTCTGGCAATTTGTTTTTAACGTGCACAGTTCAATGTCTCTGCTGTAGAGGTGATCATTTTGCTACAGTCAGACACTCGGCATTTAGTTTTTGTCTTTCCATCCTGCTGGACCCTGCCAGCAGTCACTGCTGGCTGCCCTGTGCTCCCAACAGGGGAGGAGCTGAATGTCCTTCAGTACCTATTCCCTCTCCTATTTCATGGAGTTAGAGAACAAAACTGGAGTGAAAAAAGTCAAGTATCAAGGTCAACAAGGGTGAAGGGTGAGCAAGAAAGAACGATTTGCTCAGCCAGCCTAACTTACAGTGCTGCACAAGCAACACCCACTGTCCCATCCACAAGTTACAGCTGCCTCTGCCTGAATCAATTAAGGACATACAGTCACTGTTCTGAAGTGTGTTGAATATATTAGAATGCCATGGAGTTTCCGTTAGTGCCCTGTATATAAACAGTCACTACCAAAGTGATTTTTGTGCTGCTGTTAGATCCATAGGTAAGACTTTCTTTTCTCTGTGGAACAAAAGAAAGGGGAGAAAGGAAAAAATATAAATCCTACAGAAAGATACTCCTAATACACAGATTCAGTATCAAGCTCTGGCAAGTGTATCCCTGGCGCTACCCTAGGTAACAGAGAATGTGCCTCCTGTTACAACAAACCCTGCCTTTTACCACCACGGCCGGCTCATCCCACATGGAGCCAGGAAGGAGCTTCTTCAAGCTCTGCAATTTTCAAAACAAAGGAAATGCATCTGCTGAAGAAAAAACAATTCCAACAGAACTGTTATGTGACTCCTTTCTTATATTTTGCTCCAATCCACCACAGTGCTATGAGTGTGCCAAGCATGTTCTGTGTTCCAAGCATATTATAAGGACACTTTTAGGCTGGATGAGGGACATTAAAATTCAGTTGACATTCAACCAGGTTCCCCTTTAAGCCTCTCCTGCCTGAACCTTATTCAAAGATGCAGAGATGCTCCTAGTGCTGTGGGACCAGACGTTTGCATACCCATCCTTTTCCTCTTAGCCATCACTGAAATGGATTATGGATGTTACACATACTATACACTAAGCTAATCATCACCATTCTGCACTAAACCTCCAGAACAACATGCATACAGTCTTCCTTCACTTACTGCCCTCTTCTAACACTGTACACAAGGATTTCAGACCACAAACCTCATTTTCTTGCATATCTGCAAACACCAAACATTGTTTTGTTAATAATCTCCCATGCACCACCACCATCTCTTAAGTTCAGCATACAGATTCAGTAGGTACAAGTAATACAACTGAAAACACTCAAGTTTATCAACTCTTGAGGATTTATTTAATGCCACACCCAAAAAAAAAAAAAAAAAACCCACATCAAAAAACCAAATCCTCACCATCAGCCAAATGCATTACTCTTCATTACCACTCAAATCCAAAAAGAGTTTGGAATTTGATATCCCAGAGGGCACACAAAGAGCAGCCCAGGAAGAAAAAGCTGGCAGAGCCTTTTTGTACCTAACGAAAATGCATCAATGAAGGAAACAGCAGACAGCACAATGCTTTCCAGTCATATGAAGCCATTTCTGCAATGTTCCAAAGCCCCTGAAGAATTATGCACGTAAGGGGAAGAATCGTAGGAACGTAAAAAGGAGATTCAGCTTCCCAAATTTTTCTGATAATGCCTAAAAAATAGATACTCAACTGAGTAAGAACTTCTGGACTGAACCTAATTGGTGGTGGTTTTCAGTGTGTTGTTACGCTGTGGTTTGTTGGGTTTTATTTTAAGAGTTTGTTTTGATACAGTTGGCTACGGTTTTTAAACTAATAGCAAGCCATTTTCTTTTTGTCATCTTAAAAAATAAAAAAAAGTCATTGGCTTCAAGTCCATAAAGCATCTCACAATGCTTCACTAGTAGGAAAGAAAATGCAACTTGGTAGCAGTTCCACTATCAGTCCCTCAAACTGTAGCTGCTACCAAACGGCAACAATAGGTTATCTGATGAAATTATTCAACACGTTCAAAGATGCCCTGCTGCCACCACAGTCACCAGTAATTATGGGGGGAGTTAAGACTAGAAATGCAGTACAGTGTTCAAAGACTACTCCATACACGTCTAGTCCTCATTAAGTTAATGAAACTACACAAATATAGAGGGCAATGGCAGCAGGTCTCATTCCAGGAGTAGAGTTTTAGCCTTTAAGTAGAGTGTATTCCTAAGGAATAATGCAACACAAACTTATGATGCCCGGAATGCAGTGTGTCACCAGCCAGTTTATTAGTGGAATGCAAATGATAAAATGCTATGTTAATTATTTGAGAAGTGATGCTGAAATGGTAAGCAGGTACAATCTGCTGTAATTCTGGAAAGAAGTCAACCAAGCATCATAGAAGAGAAGGCTGGATCAAACTACATCTGCACACGAGCACAAAGCTTACTGAAGGAATTTATGTACAGCAGATCCTCAGCATTTCAAAGGTAGGACAGGAAGACCACATTTTAAGAAGCATCAATTACAATAGCTTTATTATTATTATGAGAGGGTTAGTTCATGCATCTGATACTTTGAAACATAATTATAACAATACTTAAGTAATTCATAGCAGATTTAGTAAACGTGACAGAGCCTTCATAATACAACACCCCACCACAATGATGCCATCTCCTACAGAAGAATGTTGTGTTGTTTTTTTTTTTTAAAATGCAAATTACAGAGCGGGTGGATAAAGAGAAATGCAAACTGCAAAATCATACAAGTAAATAAAAACATACATAAGCAAGGTGACAGCCTGCAAGTGCTTCTCTTTAAAAAGCAATCAAATAACAATACCATTTTCTCTCCTGAACAGGCTCCTTTGAAATAAGGACAGTGATTTAAAAAACAAAAAAAAAAAGGGACTGAAAATGAGTTTTCAAGTGCTCTTTCTACAAATTATATATTAAGTTACTGACTGCATTTAGTCATCTTAATTTCTACAGCACTTTGAACTTGATGAGGGAAACTGCAGCTAAAAACGCAGCAACTGAACAGAGTGATCCTAAGACAGATCAGAATATGCCTGTTCACTTGGTTAAATTATACTGACACTGGTGACATCTTCATTCAAATGTCTTTGTAATGACTCAATATTTAAACATTGCTATGGATAACAAGCTTCTTCCTGACCTGAAGAAACAGAGCATCTCCAGGCCTACACATCACTATCCTCATTACATCATAATGACAGGAAGAAACAGTTTTAATAGAAGCTAACTATTTTTTCTCCTCTCAAGATGCGTGTATCATCATAAAATGGAGTCCTTGCATATGAAAGGTGCATCCCAGCCCCCAGGACAGAGGGGTGCCACACACTGAGGCCGGGCTGAGAGGAAATCAGCACTCCATGACACAGCCAAGAGCTCCTCTAGCTGCTCTGAGAGCTGAGCACCCAGCTCCAAGCTGGGCAGGGGCTGCAGCCGGGCCATAACATGCTGACATGTGGAAGTGGGGAAGGGGCTCAGAGCACAGACAGGGAGCCCCTAGCAAGAGATGAAGGAAAATAAACAGCTGAGAGAGTTGAAAATCAGTGATGAGAACACTCCCTATATTTCTTCCCAAAAGGCAAAATATATTTTTAGTGCTTGGGGAGGGAGGGGCTGGGAAAGCTCAGTACTGTGGTTGTATTGCACTGTTCCTGCTCTCTTGACAAAATTCACTCCTTTGGGCTGCGGTAGAAAAGCTGTGAAGGAAACAATGACATGAAGCAACCAGACAATGCCATTACTTCAACAGCCTATTTATCCTACACATGGACTGTGAGCTGAAACAAGGCTCCGTCTTTCTATTACCACCACTGCAGGTTATGCTCACAGAACAGAATTTCACCCTCAATAAAAGAAAAAGCACAGAAGAGCTCACTGCTTTCAGACTGAGTGCCTATAAACGTGAACCAACACATGGGGATAAAAGAAAATATTCTGCTGCAAGAATAAGGAGCAAGCTATCCAGTCACAGCCGTGACATTCCGTTCCCCCTCAACTGAGCGATGTACGGAAATGATGGTTGGACAAGGTGATCTCGGTGGTCTTTTTTAACCTTAACTATTTTACGATATGCGGGCACACCACCGGCAGAGCCCTCTGAACGGGCAGAGTTCCGCCATCCCTCCGTCACAGCACCGCGCAGGCTGGCGGCAGTCCGCCATCGGGAGCACCAGGAGTGCCCTTGAGAAACGTCCAGGCTGCAGCGGGTGCACAAACGCTCTCCCTGGGCAAACAGCGCACGGGGATTTCTCTTTCTGCTCCTGACCCGGCATCACGTAAGGGAGATTAACTTCACACCAGCGTCAGAAGACAGCGTCGGGAAGGAACTAGCGAAGTTTGCGTGAAGCAGGCGGCTGAGACGAAACGCGAACAGGTTTAGGAGGGGGAAAAAAAAAAAAAAAAAAACCAACACAACGAGCAGAGGCAGGAACCCTGCGGGCTCGGCTTCGCTTTTCTGTTCCCCAACTCGGGGCCCCTCCGCCCGCTGAGCCCCGTTCCGAGCCCGGCGCCGCGGAACCGCCGGGAACCGCTGGGTCCTCCAGCGGGCAGCCGGGATTTCTCTCTCGTCTTCCCACGCCCCTCTTCTTTCCACGTTCCCTGCCAAAAGGGGCCCCAGTAAATGCTATTCCACGACAACGGCACGAAGGAAGGAGCGCGGCACTCACCATGTCAGCCGGAACGCTGCTGGACATCTTGATATCCCTCTGACGCTTTAACACCAACTTTGAAAGCAGAACGAGCAGCAGCGAGCAGAGATCCCCGGCCCGAGGCCGGCGTGGGGCGGCGGGGCCCTGCGGAGCTCCGGGCCGAGGGCTGCGCCGGGGGCGGCGGCTCCGTCAGCGGCGGTGCCAGGCGGGGCGGGCAGCACTGCGCCGCGACATGGGCTGCGCGCGGCTTTTCCCCCCTCGCGCTCTTCCTTCCCGGCGAATAACGACGGGGTGATTCACGGATAATGGGGCGGCCGTCACCTCCTCATTAAGCGCCGCGCTGCCGGCCCGACTCGCTGCCCTGGGGCCGGCGGGGCCCGGGGGAGGACGCCGGGCTCGGGCCTCCCCTAGGCGGGCTGCCGCATGCAACAGGCTCCGGCGGGGACGGCCCTGCGGCTCCGGGGCTTGGCGGGGCCGTTCAGCGGCTGTCGCCTCCCGCAACCTCAACTCTCATCGCCGCCTCCTCCTCCTCCTCCTCTTCAGCCCGCCCTCGCTCCCTCCTCCCCCTACCCCCGCCGGCACGGCAGGCTCGCCCCCTCCCCTCGAGCTTTAGCGGCGCTGCCTGGTCGCGCCGCGAGCCGAGGAAAAGCCTCCGCTCAGCGCGATGCCGGCCCACAGCCGCCCCCTGTCATCTTCGCCTCAAGCCAACATGGCGTCTGCCGAGCCCGGGCAGGGGACGCGGCAGGGGAGAGACGGAGCCCCCCACCCCTCCTCCCGCCGTCACGCGCCGCCGCCCCGCGGCACCATGGGGCTTGTAGGCGGCCGGGAGGCGTGGCACCGAGGCGCGGCCCCACCCCGCCCCGCCTCTCAGCGACCGTTGCTAGGGCTGAGGGTCATCCCAAAGCGTGCCGTTTTATGGACGAAAGGGCTCCTCTGAGGTTCACGGGGGAACTTATGACTTCCGTGAGGCTAAGAGGATGAAAAACGCGTCCCACCGCTAAGGCATGCCTGCAGGTCTTTTCAGGGTGCCCCGTGATGAAATCACAGAGATGCAAGGGACCTCTGGGGATCATCGAGTCCGACCATGCCTCAAGCAGGTTCCGTACAGCAGGTGCAAGAGGCCGAGAAGCAATTAAAAGCCACTAAATTCAGACTGAACGTAAGAACATGCTGGTTTTATGTGAAGGTGGCCAAAGACTCACAGAATCGTAATCATCAAGATTGGAAAACACCACTAAGACCATCAAGTCCGAGCATCAGCCCATCCCCACCGTGCCCACTGACCACGTCCTTCAGTGCCACATCTCCATGGTTCTTGAATATCTATGGAGATGGTGACTGCACCACCTCCCTGGGCAGTCTGTGCCACGTCATTACCACTGTTTTGGACAATCATTTTTTCCTAATACCCAACCTGAACCTCCTTTGGCAAAATCTGAGGCCATTCCCTCTTGTTCTGTTGCTGTTACATGGGAGAAAAGGCCAAATCTTGCCACAATATCCTTTCAGGCAGTTGTACAGAGCGATAAGGTCTCCTCCGTGCCTCCTCTGCACTGAACAATCCCAGCTCCCTCAGCTACTCCCCATCAGTGCTCCAGACCCCTCACAGCTTCGTTGCCCTTTTCTGTACACATTCCATGGTCTCAATGTCTTACTCATAGCAAGGGGCCCAAAGGTGCAGCTTCACACATGCCAAGTACAGGAGGTGCTCTCACAAGTTTCCCGGAGATCTACCAAATAAATTAGCAAGGCTACAAAGGTCCACTAATTAGAGGAGTGTGTGCAGATGTGTTTGTATTCCAGTGCTGTCAAGCCAACAAAGAAAAAAAATCAAGAAAGCAAAACAAGTGGATGGAGCTGTGACACATGCAGTCTAGTTCCCTCAGGAGCAGTTCTCTTGTAAAACCACAGGAAATTGGGCAGGTTTGTTTCCTTTCAAAGGGAACCCCCTAGAAGTTGGGGGCTGTTGTCCCTCTTTATGACTTCCCACTGTGTGCAACAATCCCCTACAATCCCCTGCTGTCCCCTACAGAGGTTATAACTCTTTAAGAAAAACTCCAAAGCAGTATGAGAGCAGTATTGGCTTTAAAGGACATATCTGATGGCAAGTATTTTGGTTAAAGGCACAAGAAGAGTTGGGGGGTTATCAGAAGTGACCCCACATTGCTGTCCATGCTGTTGCACTGCGTGACTTTAGTCTTTATCTCCCTGGATTGCTTATACTGCGAATTTCTGCAAGGGTTCTCTGGCATTTGAAGAGGTTGAGAGCAGGGCCTTGTCAGCCTGGAGAAGAGAGGGCTCAGGAGCTCTCCATGACATGTATAAATGCCTGATGGGATGAGGGAATGAAGAGTCTGTAACCAGGTTCTTCTCAGTGGTTCCCAGCAACAGGCCAAGAAGCAATGGGCACAAATTAAAAACTAGTGAATTCAACCCAAACATAAGAAAATACTGTGAAGGTGGTCAAAAGCTAGCACAAGTTGCCCAGAGAATTTGTGGAGTCTCTGTCAGTAGAGATACTCAAAATCCATCCAGACACAGTCATAGTCACCAACTGGGCATGTTTATAGTCAACCTGATGGGGCTGACCTACAGGTAGATTTGACTATGTGACCCTTCAGAGGTTGCTTTCAACCTCAGCCCTCCTGTGTCTGTGACTGATGTTTTTGTACTGTGTATAGTCATCACCAACCTGTCGGGTCTTCAAGCCAAAGTGATAACAAGGCTTATAATTGCAGCAGTAACAGCATATTGCCAAAACATTGCTTTCTTTTTCTTGAGGGACAGAAAAAGTGAAAAGGTTCCTCTTTTTTTCCCTAACTTTTTGTAGATCTAACTAATAATATCCATAGATGAAGGCTGAAGGGGTGAGCTATGAAGGATGTCTCTTCATCTCTTCGTCCCAAATAATAAGCATTCCTGAGTATGTATGTCTTCCTGGCTAAATCAGGAAGATATACATGCTGTATAGAGATTATACTTAGAAAATTATCAATTAAAAAACAAACCAACCAAAAAAAAAAGAAACCCCAAAAAACCACAAACAACTCAAGTATTTATTTATTGTTGTATGTTGTATGCCTAACAGCTTATGTGGACTCCCAAGATCTACTTCAAAGATGTCTTACAGACCAACCCATTGCTCCAAGATTACAGCAACCTTATACGAGTTCCTTGAAGGGATCTCGGGGTGCATTAGGAGGTGCCCTGCCTATGCCCACTCATATTAGGGATGAGAGCACAGGCATCACATCTGCTTCTCAGAAACCACAGCTGGGAGCTTCCAGCTGTCTCCTCATGTAACCTGAAGTTCGTGGCAACTCAAAATGATGTCCTGACCCTGCTGTGACGGCTGGGGGGAAAGATGCATGACCCTTCCCATCTCCTCTGCTTCCAGGAGGCAAGGCATACAACAGGGCAGTCTATCCTTCTACAGCACACAGCATGAGTTGTCAAAGGCTATGTGGAAGTACCCATCAGTAGAGCAGGGAGAGGTCCATGTGCCCAAGCACAACAAGCAACCTAGAGTACCAATGAGCACAAGAAAACTGGGTGAGGGATTGGCAAGGCAAGGAGGCAGCAGTAGGACACATCCATCCATCGGCGAAGGCTCTTCTGAATTATTTAGATGCGGCACATTTGTGCTGCATTAAGATAAGCACATCCATAGGATGGAACCTGAGGACAGAATGCAGAAGACACAGAGACCAAATCAGCATGACTGTGTATTTAACGTTCTCCCACCTCTATTTTAGCAATCCATTAAAAGGAAGGATCACACCTTCAGCGCTGATGAAGCACTGCTGTACGTGAAGAGTCAGGGGCTATCATTGTCACTTCTGTTGGTACACTCAGGTCCGACAACTTTTCTGCCTTGCACTGTGCAAGTCAGTATCAGTTCCTCTCTTTGACACACAGCTGAGCTTTCCAAAAGATAGCATGAAAAAATACCTTTTTAACTCATTATTACAAATATAAATCCACAATTATAACTTCAGGCCAGGACATTTCTACCTTAGGTGCTGCACAGTATAAACAGATAAAAGAGTTTCTGTCCTGAAAGGTTGACAGTACTGTTTTTACTCCAAAGTTGACATTTGTTTCACATTTGTGTGACTTTTTTTCTCAGCTCTCAGCTATGATGATACGACACAAACGAATGGAGGACCCAGCACAGGTGATACATGCTGAAGATCATTTAAGGATGGTTGAGTGCTGGGCAAATGAATAAAAGGAGAAGCTGCACAATTATCCTCTTAGGAGTAGTGTGGGCCTGTGCCTTACACATGACAAAAGAGATAAGCTCCCACTGGATTTGTAGAGGGAGGTAATGTATTTGAAATACAGCGTGGTCGAGTATAAAACAGAAAAATATCTTTTTCTCCTTGGAACGTATTAAAAAAGGCTGTTACGATAGCATTCATTTCACATTCACACAGAGAGGAAATGAGAGTTGTGGTCAGCAGTAGTCAGCTGGAACAAGGGACCCTGAAAAAGCACAGCTACAGCCTTGCATATGGGATCAGCTTGCAGCTAAACACTGAGCAAGTGCTGCAGGCACACAGAGCTGAAAAAAAATCTTTCCCACATCCAAGGACTAAGCAAAAAGGGAAGTGCTGTTTGAAAGAAGTGCTTGTAATATGAAGAGTTCTGTTTTTGGGGCCTAATTCTGTACTCAAACACACAAATCCATTTCCATTAGCTGTCACTTGCAGAACTGGCATGTGAATTTAGACATCAGGATACAAAATTATTCATCATCATCAGCCTTTGTCAATTTATAGAAGAAAAAGATGGAGTGTACAACTCCTGTTTTTGCTCCTCATTTGAGGAATCTGACATGGCATGCATAGATGAGTTGAATCTTGCAGTGCTGTATTTATGTTGTGCCATATCTCTTTGGGTAGGCTGGGCTGTATTTTAGTGTTTAATTGCCACTGGTGCAAGTTGAAATCCAACTCTGTTTCAAGATGTGTTTAACAGGAATAAAAGATCTGCAATTCTAAATCTGATCAATAGTCCAGCTGATGTGTTATCCTGTCTGTAGCAGTGGCCAGCATCAAATACTTCAGAGGAAGACACACAAAGCCCCAAAGTGGACAATCACGTTATAATCTGCTTATTTGGTTAAGTTTCTACTGCTGCCAAGGATGCAGAAGAGTCTGGTTTGTGCCCTGAAGCACAAAACTTCATGCCCTTTATATCCTTAATGGCAGAATAACCCATCAATAACATGTAAGAATGACCACCATTTTTCAAAAGAGCAGTGCTGTCTCCTGTTGGCTGTTGTTGCTGGGGCTAGAGAACACATTGAATCCTTCCTCCTAAACTGACATTAAAAGCTTTCAGACCCATAATATACTCTGGTGTTTTTCATTTGAGGCAGGCTGCAAACAGGAGCATCTTCAGGAGAAGGAGCAGTGACAGAAAGGAAATTACTTTTAAGGCAAGAATAGCCATGGCTTCTGGTCTCTCTGCAGGTTTTTAGAGCAGCTTGGGAGGTGAAAGACTCCTTAAACAAAGGGTTTAATTCTCCCTGGTTTGGCTGAAGGACAGATCAGGATTCCTTCCCTCTCTGGCAGCCACAGAAGCAAGATACCTAGGGCAGCAAGGAACACATGGGGCTAGTCAGCAGGGTACTCAGCAGGGTACTCTTAATACCTTTATACAAACATGCAGGCATTTTTTTTAACTCCTACTGAGCCAATCTGGTGCTTCTGTAAAAACCTCAGATTTTGTGTTTGCAAATAATTTTTTTCTTACTAAATTGATTCATTTCCATTTGGAAGCACATTGATTTTTGCTTCTTTGTCTTTTCTGTGTCAAGCCAGAGCAGCATGGGTGTCCTACCACATCTGATGTCAGCAGGCTTCTGGGAATAGCATTTAGTGGCTCTCACCTGTCTCAGAGCTAGTAGGGATGCCAAAAAAAAAAGACCTTTGAGGTTTTGCAGGCTTTATAATACATGGTGATGACCATAATTGTGGCTTATTTATTTACCTTTAAGTTACTTGTTATGCTGATCTTGCTGGAAAATAAAAATCCACAGCTATTTTAACTCACACTGTACCCCAGTATACTTTAAGGATTAATTCCCCTGCCTTTTCTTTGTAGCATCTGTATACAAAAACAAGATGGTAGGAAACAAACAAGTAATACTTTGTGCCAGGGATTATTTCTGGCCTTTCTGATCCAGCCAAAGCTGGCAGGAACAGTGCTCTGACAATCTAATGGGCGTAGCTGCAGAAAAGGAGATAGGGCGTATTAGTGTTCCAGGTACCAACGTTGTAAATTGTGCTGGGAAACTCCTAAGAGGGTGTGAGGACTGACAGAAGAAGGTACAAAGGTGGAATACAGGTGAGGGAAGAATACCCTGAATAAGAACAAGAAGTCTCTGTGCCTGTATTTGAAAGGTTCAAATTGCCAGCATCTAGAGGTAGTTTAACTACTCATAGCTCTATGAACATACAGAAAAATTACTGAAAGCAAATGGAAGATATCCTGAATTCACATGGGACAGAATTAGTTTTCTTTCTAGTAGCTGATATGGTGCACTGTTTTGGATTCAGGGTGAGAACAATGTCTATAACACACTTATGTTTTAACTGTTATAAAGCATTTTGACATAGAGCCGTGCTCTTTTCAGCTCCTCCTGCTGCCTGGCCACAATGGAACTGGGGGTGTGTGAGCAGCTGTGAGTGGACAGAACCGGGGCTGCTGATTCAAACAGGCCAAAGCGATGTCTGATACCATGTGGCTCAGCAATAATGCTGGGAAATTAGCCAGGGGTTGCTTCTCACAGACTGGCTGAGCATCGATCGGTGGGTGGTGAGCAATTACATTGCGCATTCCTCATTTTGCATTTTTTTAATCATTATTATTGTTTTCCCTTCATTTTCTGTATGTTAAAACGTCTTCATCTCAGTGCACAAATTTTAACTTTTTTTTCTCTTCTCCATTTTCATTCCACTGTGATGGGGCGGAGTAAGAGAACAGCTGTGTGGTGCTGCACTGACTGCTGAGTTAAACCACAAGAGTTCCTTATTTTATCACAGATAAGGATTATAAAGTCATTAAGGTTGGAAAATATCTCTAAAATCATCTAATCCAACTGTCAACCCATCACCACCATGTCCTTCAGTGCAACATCTCCACATTGCTTGAACACCTAGGGACAGATTCTACCACCTCCCTGGGCAGCCAGTGTTTCAGTACCTTAACACTCTTTCAAAGAAGAAATTTTTCTTAATATCCAACCTGATGGGCCTTGATATCTTTCTTGTAGTGAGGGGCCCAAAACCGAACATAGCACTCAAGCTGCAGCCTCACCAGAGTAGAGTACAGAGGGACGATAGTTTCCCTGGTGCTGCTGGTTACAGCGCTACACTATCTTTGATACCAGCTAGAATGCTGTTGGCCTCCTTGACCACCTAGTCACACTGCTGGTTCATGTTCAGCCAAGCATCAACCAACATCCCAAGATTCTTTTCCTCCACGCAGCTTTCCAGCCCCTGCCTCAAACCTCAAGTGATGCATGGGGTTGTAGTGACAAAAGAGGAGGATCCAGCACTCGTTCTGGTTAAAGATCATATAACTGGTCTCCACTCAGCTATCCAGCCTGTCCAGATCCCTCTGTAATGCCTTCCCACACTCAAGCAGATTAAAGCTTCCTCTCAACTTGGTGTCATCTGCAAATTTACTGAAAGTACACTCGATCCCCTTGCCCAGATTATCAGTGAAGATATTAAACAGTGCAGGCCCAGTACCGACCCCTTGGGAACACCACTCACGACCAGACACCAGCTGGATTTAACTCCATTCACCACCACTCTCTGGGCTCAGCTCTCCAGCCAGTTCTTTACTCAGCAGAGTGTACCTGTCCAAGCCACAGACTGTCAGCTTCTCTTGAAGAATACTGTCGGTGACAGAATCAAAGGATCTGCTGAAGTCCAGGAAGACTACATCCAAAGCCTTTTCCTCATCCACCAGATGGGTCACCTGGTCACATGAAGAAGGAATTATAGCAGAGAAGCATCCTAGATCTGCTTCCCACTAGCAAAAGTATACTAAGTGAAACACTGAAATAACTCTCATGCTTTAAACTAGAAAATTGAATTTGTCAAGCGATTTACAGAACATAACAACAAAATGGTAATTCGTATCAGGAAATCAAATAAGTGGGAGTGAAAGATTCTTGTACAAATAATCAGAAGAGCAGTGGGGGCAAAAATTATCAAAATCTGCCAGACAAGGAGAGGGCAAAGCATCTCTGAAAGTGCTGTTTCAAATTAGATGACAGCTCTTCAGAGAAAGGAGAAAGAATTTGAGACTATGGGGAATGGCTCTCGTAAAAACAAACTTTGCAAAAGAATTTTTCTGGAAAATGACTAAGAAAAATACACGAAATGCACACAAGTATGTAGAGGCACTGGAGAGATTACAGTGAAAGAACATCATAAATCATGGTTGGTCCAACCAAGGATGCAGAAGGAGAACGGCTTTGTTAAAGTGTCAAGCCATGCAGCTGTGCTTGGGTTGCGTGCTGGTGCTACCAGGCTCCCAGCCCTCCCTTCATCCTGCAGAGAACGCAGCCCTTCAGCAGCACAGAGCCCAGCTCGCTGGAACGTGAAGCGCACCGCCTGTTGTTCCTGCTTCCTGCTGACTCCAGCAGCTAATTTCTTACATTAGTATCAAAAACACGAAACTGAAGTAAGAAATCATTCTTGCACGTATGCTTTCTGAGTCTGTTATCTACATTACTTTAGAACTCTTCTGGTGGTTGTTGTTTTTAATTTTAAGATCTTCATACATTCTTTATCAAAGTCTGTGAAGTATATACATGGATATACACACACAAATATATATTTGTTTATGTTTTTGTAAACATTTGTTTATACAGACTCTATATGCACACACAAGTATCAAATATCTGAACATTAAGTTAACTGTATCACTTAAATAAATTGCACTCCAATCTGATTGTTTAGCCGAAACAAAACCCAGCTCAGAATTTGTGAGGAGAACCTAATTCTTGTTTACATACATTATTCTAACACAATATAGCATTTAATCTGACTTATTTTCTAACACTCCCTAGCACACCAGAAACAGTATCTGAATGAGCCAGTGTCTTGAAGCGCTATTCTCAATTGGCTAAAGAGATTGTCTGACCTTGGGTAACTGGTCACTGCTGTTGGGGAGACTTTCCATGAGCAACATGGCACAGTGGAAACATAATGGGACAAGGGTCTCATGTCAGCTATAGGATATGGAAACACCACTGTTTTGTGCTTCTTTTGCTTTATTGTAATACATAGGAGGCACAATCAACAAAGACTTCCTGAGGATGAATGTTGTCAGTATATGAAACACTGAATAACCACTTTTTGTATTCCTGAATGGTCCCCATTCTTTCAGATTTAGAGGGGAAAACACAGGAAAAACAGCTCTGGGGAATGGAGTCTTGCATATAGGAGATTTTGTTTTTCAGTAGAAAGACTTTTGGCTACTTTGGGATCTTACACTAGTTTTATATGAGTTTAACTTAATTGACATAACCTGAATTATTCACTTTACAATAAAGTGAGAGAGGCATTGGACAAATTAATAGGAGCACAAATTCCATATTACTTACAAGGTCACAGTCATCTGGGTCCTGAATGCTGCCAGTGTTGGGATTGATTTTTTTCTCTATTTTCACTTTGTTTCATTATGACCATAAAAGCCCAAGAGGGCTTGTTTTCATTCCAGCCTCTCTTTCTCTTTTCAGTCCCCGGGCCTACATGTACAGCAATAGGTTTTTGTGTTATATAGGTGAATGCTCCCAAAATAGCCAGCACTAAAAGTTGCCTAATTGGTTTACAGTCAGCAAGAGACTTGCAAGAGAGCAGCGGAATCCAAAGACTGAGCAAACAAGTTTTCCAGCATTTGAGTTGGTCATACTTTTGGATAGTCACTTGTTTCTGTTAAAGTCACCTGCTTCATTAGTTTTTACTCATCTTAGCTTTATTAATTTATTAAAATGACTGTTGCTAGAAGGTAAAGAAAAGGAGAAATCATCTGACCCCAGTCACCACTGATAACTGTTACATCCAGTTGACAGGAGACGAGTATCTGAAATGTTAGCTACAGGCAGAAGTTACTGAAAAGTAACAGTGGAAACATTTGGCCACATGCAAATATTTAAACTGCATCTTCAGATTTTCTTTATCAGACATAAAAATAGGGGTTACATTCACATAAATTCAGCCCTTTACAAATACTGGGTATTTTATGTAAGCTACTCATCTAGCCTCCCTCAGTCATCAGTGAAACAAGGTACATCCACCACCCTGACAACTTGAGTGCTGTGCTTAAGTTCCCTCCACTCACTATTGAAAATTATTTTAGAGATGTTTAATTTTCAGCCAGATGAAATGAACCAAGATGAATCTGACTCTTATCTCTTCTATTTCTTCCCACCATGCGGTGTTTTCAGCTCCACAAATGAAATGAATCCACAAATGAACTCCACAGTGAATTATGACTTTGTGCTGCTCTGCACCAACCATCAGACTTTGGCAGTGCTCCTGTTCCGAAGCACTGAGGTCCAAAGCCAGAGATGCTGCATGCAGGACCTTCAGCACAAAAGTAGGGCTGAAGTCGGCAGGTGCAGGCTGCACGAAGTGCCTAGCACTAACCATGTGCAAACATGGGTTGAGCAAGCGCAAAACTTTGGCAAGATCAAGGCTTAAATATAATCACCCCAAGGCAAGAAAATGTTCTTCTTTTGTTTCCCTTGCAGAACAAAACTTGCTATTGTCACTTAATTAACTTGGTTTTCAAACTGGTGATTGATGAAGTAACTTTGGAAGGGTTACAGTCATGGCATCACTTAAAACACCTTAAAGCTCTTCAGGGAGAGCATTACGAGAAAGCAGTTGCCAGGCTGCTGCACTGAATGAGTGCTCCATGCTCACAGGGCAAGCACTGGGATCTGATGCATCAGTTCCTGGAGCGTCGGCCTGGCTGCTCCTAAACTGCACGGGTAGTGCCCTCTGGACAGGTGAGTGCTGCATCAAAGCTTTCATTATTCCAGAAGGGTTCTTAGCTAGAACACTGAGGGCACAGTGAAGGAATTGGTTGTGAAAGGGTTGATGAAAGAGAACAAGAACAGAAAGTGAAAGCCTGGAGAAACATGTATGGATCTTGCATCGTCACAACATTAATATGGCATTTAATGTGGCTACACTTTTCTAGCTCAATGTTGCAAATTCCTTGCAGTTGCAGCAAAAGGTAGGACTTAAACTGAGACAGACTGCATAGAATATTACAGAGGATTTTCAAGAGCATGGAGCATGCCACCAAACAGAGATCTTGTTCACTTCTCCTGCCCTTTCTGTGACAAATGACTGCAGTAAAGTTGAGCTCCTGCTTTTCCTTATTTATGAAACACCTCTTCCCTTTTGTATGAAAAACTAATTTTCCTGTGCTTTAAAAAGTGCCTAAGTGGCAGTTGAAAACACAGGAGAAAGCCTTGCACTAGAGTGGAGGAACAAGGCAAGCACTGTAAAACAAAAAGCCAATCACTGTTTCTTTCTCAGAAAGAAACGGAACGAAAACTGTCATCAGAATAAATTGTTCTATTCCTGATTATTGTATGTAACCCAATGAAACAAAAAAAGGCATTTCCATTCTCACTTTCACAGGCAATCTATGTCCTCAGAAAGAGCACATTTCTGTACTAGGTCAACAATTCAGCAGAGTTTTCACACTGCTTTGACTTTTCCAGCTCCCAGGAGTATCAGACCTTTACAATTCTTTCTAAGTTCCCAACAAATTTAATATTACGGGCAAATTTTTCCATAGATTGATTGCAGACATACAAGGCTTCTGGCACCATGTATTGCTCGCTTGCATAGATGTAGCTGATAGGCAGAATCTACGCATTGGTTTTGGATGAAATCTCATTTAGACAAAATAGATTTTACTCGCCATCCTCTCCACAGCTGAGACTGGAAATGTATCACAATTGGCCATAAACATTTCTTCAGGAAGGAACTGGTCTTGAATAAGTCAGCTTAAATAAGATCAGCAAAGCCATCTCCAGCACTACCATCTGGTGACTCTTAATCACATCCGAGAGTAGAATGCAGCAAGAATGAGTCAGGTTAAAAAAGACACGAGAAAACAGTGGGAGCGTGGAAATGTGAGAGTATTAAGTTAGAGTAGCTTGCAGCTTGCTTGAAGAAGAGCAATAAAGAGGAACCTGCAGCCAAGCGATCCGTGAACTCAGGCACTAACGCAGTACTTTCCATACACACCCATTCACAAACACCACCCTGCCCCTTCTTGCCTCTGCTTTTGGTTTTGCTCTTACGCTCCACTGCTAACACAGGTACAGCATGTTAAGATAACCATTCAGAGCACAGTTCAGCATCATGTGCTTGTCACAGCCCTCCTGGCACCAGTGTGTCGCCTCCCTGACTGGTGAGACTCGACAGCTCTCTGAGCCCTCATAACTCTGAACAGGGATGCGTGAGAGCAACACTCACCTTTTCTGTATTTTTTAACCACTGGCCATAATTTGTAGAATTTAAAATCTTCAATGCAAAGAGGAATACTTTTTCTTTTCTATGTTCATTGTTCCTTTTTCTGGAACTAGACTCCTAAATAAACAGCCTGAAATAAACTCTATCAGGAGTTACAAGCAGAAAAAGTAGGCAGCTCTGGGAACTGCACCGGTTTGAGGACAGAAACCATTTGAAAAATGTGCTTTTAAGTTCTTTTGCAAAGCTTCTGTTATTGTTGTTGTTGCTGGTGTGCATCATTAGCATTAGTTTGTTTTCACTGACTGTAAAACCATTCCCACTTTTTTAATGAGCAACTGGATGATGCATCACAGCACGACTCTATGAAATGCTGACTTCCAAATATAAGCTTTCTGGTCAATCCTCTAATCTAAAGACAGATGTTATCCTAAAATGGATTGTCATGCTAGCAAATATAAATATGCATTTAAAACACTGGTACAGTCATGATTCACAAAGAGTTGGAAATTATTAGAAAAAAAAATGAAGAAGTTGAGTGTACAAGAGATAAAGGTTGGTGCTTTGATGAGAGCAGTTTTCCCAGTTCAAAAATATCTTTCAATCAGTTTAAAAATATTTGTTGTGATGTTTTCTAGGCTTACAAACAAATAGCTGAATAGTTTGGGCAGGGCGTGTCTGATCCTGTACAAAATGCTTTTACATTAAACTTCTGGAAGAGCATGCATCTCTTCATTACCAGTCTCTATTCTCATACCTTTTCTTTCCCTCTTCTATCTCCCTCTTCAAATCTAGCCAGCAACATGGCGTTCTTCAATACCTTTATCAGTGATGAAGACAGTGAAATTGAGTGCACCCTCAGCAAGTTAGCTGACACCAAGCTGAGTTGTGCAGCTGATACAACAAGGGGAAGGAATGCCACTGAAACAGACCTGGCCAAGTTTGAAAACTGAGCTCACATTAATCTAATGAATTCCAGTAAGATCAAGCACTTTTGTGGCCTTTGCTGAGCCTACTCAGCTCCCCAGGGAATCCCATCCTCTTCAGGGAAAACCCATACTGTGTGTGCTGTGGCACTGGGTTGGTGTCCTGCATACAGTCTTGTGTATATATGTATTTGTATATATATATATTCCTACACACACATTTATATAAAAATATAGAAAGCATTTATAAGAGTATAGGTGTTTCTGCATGAGTGAAATAAGTTATGTCTTCTTCCTGAAATCCCCTGCCTGTGAGTGCTATTGTGTGGTGTGTGGCACTTTGGACATTTTGAGTTGTTGTAGAAGTAATTGGCATGTTTGGTAGAGTCTCCTAGAGAAAGGAGGGCATTTGGGGTTTTTTAGTTAGAGTCCAAAACCTGCTGGAGCCCCAGGGATGTTTTATAACTGCTCTCACTCTTTGTACAGAGTCAAATATACATTGTGCAAAATAAAGCACAGAGGTATACAGTTACTTTTATGATTGGTTCAGCTTGACGAAGTACGTTAATGGAGAGTTTCTTTGTCCTTGTACAGGACAGGTTTGTTGTTCTTCAAGCACTTTTGTGAGCAAATGAATGTGTTAAATTAGGTCCTGTAGAGACTTGTTGGCAATTTTAAAGACATGGCATAATGAGGCTTGCTTCCAGCTCTGCGGGGATAGCTTCCTTTGTTAGTCTACCAAATGAAGTATTGGATAGGCTTGTAAATGGGAGAGAAGACTTCAAGAGCCCTATTCTCTTATCCTCCTGCTTTTGGCCCTGTGACAACCCCCCTGCTCTAAATAGGAACCAAATCTGTCTTCTGAGGAGACAGTGCGAATCTTTTCCAAAATAAGAGCGCATCTCAGATCAAACAACTCCAATGGATCTTGTAGTCAATATTGGTGGTAAATGGACAGCTGGACTGGAAGATCTTAGAGATTTTTTCTAACCCTTGTAATTCTATGATTTTATGACTATGAAGAAAGAAAAGCGAGAGCAGGGAGCCAGTCATCCCATCCACGCTGCCAGTGATCACTGGAGGGATGACCCATGCTTTGGCAACCTATCTCTCCTCTGTCCAGACAAGCAGCCAATATGACCAGCTTAGATTAGATACCTAATTCCTGAAAAGCTAAATTTAGGCTCAAGGAACCCAACTTGCAATTTTAAATCTTTGGACAAAATCTACTGTTCCTTTTCAAGGAAAGAAACAAATATTTCATGTCATGACAGATGGTTTTAAAAAATGATGGTCTCTCAGCTGGGATGTAGTACCACAGAACTGCTCTGCTGAAAGGTGAATAAAGAAAATTACCCATTCCAGCAACGAGAAACCTAGAGCTGAGAACAGCAGCATGCCCAAGTGATTTTGGCCAGTGCATCTGAATAAAATAAGCTCCATTATTTTAACACAATGTACACTATGCTGTTCTTTGAACAACAAAAACAACAGCAGCAAAACGATTCTTGCTGGAACGTAGTGATATCTCAACAAGAGAGCCGTGCCCAAACTTTGCTGTGATAATCACTGGGATCGCCTGCGCTACCCTTTTATTTCTGCATTAGGAATATAGCGGTTGTATCTGTACATAGTGAATGCAATGGAAAGACAAAGGAGCACAGCCCCAGGTAGCCTGTGTACCCTGCATAGCAAAAGCTGGCAATGTCTGCTTATAAGAGCTAAAATATTCTGCAATATTCCGGCAGCAACACGCAATGTTATTTCTGGTACTCGTGCGTTTACTGCTTCTCACTTTGAAGCCAGAAAATGCTCATGCATTTTAACAACCTAAACATACATACACAGAGCAGAAAATGCAGTTGTTTAATTTTGATGTGAGATCCAGATGAGGAGCAAATCCCACATTTCACATGCAGAGCAGCCACTTCCCCAGCTTGATTTCGGCTCCTAGCACTGTCCCCAGATGCCTTCTGGCTCAGATGGGAGAAAGCCTCTAATTACCTGCAGGCTTTCCCTTGGGGCAAGGAGCAGAGAAAGGACAAATCTGTGTTAGCACTGGGGAAAAGCTGAGCATTTTGCTAGAAGTGCGAGCATCCACCTCTCTGGAGAGAATAGCAGAAAGTCCACAGCCATTCCCACACCCTTCTAGGTGTGAAGAATAGAAGGCAGCAGCGGTGGGAGCAGGTATTTCCAGAGCCATCCATCACTGCCTGTCACTGCTCTCATCCAGGTTGTAGGCCCAGTGGAAGCCTTCTAACCCTGCTCGGTGCGTGTAATGTGGGTCATGGATCTGATGGAGGGTAAGGGATGAACTAGCTCACTATCTCCATTTCAGACTGCTGTTACCTGTCTTCATGTAGACTTACAGTTGTGCCAGGCTCCAAATTTGCAGCCAGCATCCCAGACGCTCCCAGCTTCCATGCAGTTCCTCCCAACATATCAGCATCAGAGAGGGGAGAAACAACTTTCAGAAGAACTGGACTAAACCCTAAGGTTAATGCTTGCTTCATGGGGCTGATATTTCATGCAAGGTCAAGAAAATGATCCTTAGGGCTCACAAAATGCCTGGGGGCAGCAATCTGTTGCTGGAAGCCCATAGGAAGGACTCCTTGCCTTGGTCCCAGCTAAGGAAAATGATTGACTTTTTGTGTCACCAAGCCAACACCATGGAGTATCAATCTCACTCCCCTCTTACTTACCTTTACGTGTGTACAGCTTGTGCACAGAAGCAAAGGGTACAGCCGTGAGACAGAAGAGCACAGATGTGCCGAGGTGCTGAATGAGGATACCCAACATGGGGCTGCTTTAACGTGAAGCATGATCCAGGTAGAATTGCAGCTCAGATTGCAGCTCAGACAAACGTGTGCTTCAGCCACAAAATCACAGGTGAGAAACTCCATGTTCTTTTTTCAGAAGTCATTCTTCTCCTTTGGCATAGCTGAATCCTGCTGTCACCACATGCCT
Organism: Lagopus leucura; assembly: GCF_019238085.1. Taxonomy (NCBI): domain Eukaryota; kingdom Metazoa; phylum Chordata; class Aves; order Galliformes; family Phasianidae; genus Lagopus; species Lagopus leucura. The sequence goes on from NW_024962262.1 coordinate 5,692,434, forward strand.
TGCTTGTGATGCTGAGGAAGGGAAGCTCGTGGAGGTGATTTCCTTCTGCTTTTCAGAAGCTTTCCAGTCTGAACAAAAGACGTATTGCTTCTGACACTGTAGCCCTGTATCTGATGAACCCCTGACTTTTTTACTCAAATGAGTAGTTTAATTCACAGCAGACCTGATTTCATCATGCTGAGCTGTTGTCATCACAGTATCATTCAAAACAGGATAGGAAGATGACCAGGAAAAACTGAAATTAATAGTACTTTCATACAGCTTTCCTAGGAGAGTGGGAACAAAGAAAGCCGTAACTACAGAGGAGATATTGCAGTGTCTATATGGAGTGGATTCACGCTGCCATTTGCTCTCTGGTTCATTATATTTGCTTCTCACTCTCTCCACCCTTTACTGTAAGACAGTAACTTGTCAGAAGCCTCCTCTCTGTTGGCATTTCACCTCTATTTCAGTGGTTTAGACAATCTGCAGTGACTTGGATAACATTTATTCAAAGAAAACTCTTGGATAAGATTAAAAATGCTTTTATTTGACAGAACTCTTACAGGCAAACCAACAACACTATATGTGAAATATAAGGTTGGTATCATCATACAGTCTTTGTTTCGTTAGACTCCTAAATGACAGTGATTGTAAAAGAAGATACAACAGAACCCTGTATGAACATATGGTGATTTCTTTCCTTCTGAGAAGGCAGCCTGAGCCTGTGTGATGCAGTTAATGAAATGAGCCTTGGCGCTGGAGGAGCTGTGCTTAATGGTCGTTGTCAGTCACCATGAGGTCTCGCACTCCTGTGACACCTCAGCATGGCTGCAGCAGGGAGATTAGCCACTGCTTGGAGAGGGCTGGAAGAAAGTCCTGGATGGCAGGAAATGAGGAGATGACAGCAGCAAAGAAATCACAGACAGCTTTCTCAGCTGTCTTTCTGGAGCAGATGATTCCCCTGATCAGATATGAGCCAGGCCTGGATACAATAGCCAGAGGGAAGAGCCTGAGGGCAGCCCATGCCTATAGGTGTGCCTCCCACATAGCTCCTTGCCTTTTGCCCTTGCAAATTGGCCATGCAGAAAGCAACGAGATGCAGGGGGCAGCTGAGGAACCCCTGTGCACACTGCTCTCACAAAGACGTGCTCTATACTGCTGCATGACCGGCTGCTGAGCCCGTCAGCCAGAGAAAAGGCTTTTCATGCATTTCTAGTAATAGCCACAAGGTCACTCAGCACAGGGACAGGCAGCAGGGGATGGGGTTTGGATCTTCTGCTGCAAAAGCCCTTCATCTTCGTCTGCTGAGGGTCACTCCAGCTTGCAGAGAGGGGAAGACAAATGGGATGCAGCCCCAGGAGAGCTGGAGCAGGAGCACGGAGCAGCTCCCTGCTGCCTTACTGGGATGGCGGTGGTGATTAATGATGTTGGCTCTGCCCCATAGGCTGCCCACCTTGGAGCAGCCCCTGCTCCCAGGATACTGCTGCTGCCTCCTGGTGCTCCTTCTCTGTCTGCAGCCGCACAGAATCAGAATGCCCGAGGAGAACTCACACAGTGCAACACAGCCAGCACAATGCCTGTGGTCCTGACCTTAAATGCCCAGCAAAGCAGGCATGGATATACCCCCGAACATTAAAAAACATGTAGAAAGAAAGTAAATAATTGACCTAGAATGGTGGAGGAAGTGAGAGAAAATGCAGGGTTTGAAGTTAATTAGCCCTTGAACTGTCGGGGCAAATTACTTCCAGCAGCTCTGACATTTCGAAGACTAATTAGGGAGTTGGCTGTCATGCTGCACAAAGGGCCATCATCATGCCGGAGAAGATCTACCTGTGCTCTGCACATGGTTTCTCAAAGTTTTGCAGAGAGAAATCACATCCAAAAGCTAATTAGGAAAATTTGGTAAGAGCTTTCTGATTATTATATTCATTTTGAGGAACGCACGTTGTTAAAATACAACCGTCAACTTGGAGGGACAGGTTGAATTGATAAGATGATGATTTCAAATACTTGTAGCTCTCAGGCAAATGGCCTGTATACCATCTGTTTGCTTTGCAATGCTCTCTTTGCATTCCCTATAGATTATACTACACTGCCACACTCTCTACATTTCAGCTATTCAGCATGTGCCCACTCCCAAATAGATCCAAGCATATCACCTGTGCCTGAAATCAACCCCCAGCTTGTTGGGAGTAGCAGGAGCACAGCCTCCCCCACTTGCCAGAGGGACACAAAGCAAATCCTGTGCTGAGCTGGAGCAGGGACACGCCATGTCACCACACTCTTCCCAGCAATCCATCAGCCCAGGATGGACAAAAATGCCCTCGATTCGAGAGACAAGTTGAAAAATATCCATGGGTTGTACCATCAAAAGCATTTTTTGTAAGCACCTCAGAACAGCTGAGTGTAAAGCACCACGGTAGAGGGTTGTGGAAAGGCCTCTTTATAACAAGTGGAACAAAAACAAAAGAAAGGAAAAGGAAATGGAAACCAGTTTTAGACACAAAATGGTTTCAGGCTTACAGTCGCCCAGATATTTTTAACATGTCCCTCAATACAGTCTCTGTGTGCAACAGATCTGTGAATTCGACTTTGTCCTTCTGCTTCTCTCCCAGTGACCAGAGGCTGTGTTTAATGGAATAATGCTCTGATCTGGTTTTATTTTTCTTTATCATTGGGGCATACTTTTCACAGAAAGCTGAGCCATGGGCCAGTGGGACCTCTTGGGGCAGTTCCTCCTGCAGTTCCTCTGATGTCCTTGGCAGGGGCAGACCCTCGCCCAGAGGAGGGCTGGGGCATTCAGACTGGGGCATTCACTTTCTGTGAGTATCTTGAAAAATAAAGGCATAAGACAGAAGGAGATGGTTCAAGAGTCACAGAATTCCAGGTCAGGAAGCATAGAATATCTCGAGTTGAATGGGACCCCCAAGGGCAGATTCCTGAAGCTGAAGGTAAGGCCTCACCCCAGCCATCTTCAAGAACCTCAAGATTGGACAGCAAAGACAATGCAAGAGCCTTTCTGTTCTAGAAGCCTTCCTAGCAGGTTCCCCAACAAGCAACTCATCTCCTCCCAAGCAGATGGGATGATTCACCCTGTGCTGGCTGTTAAGTCAACCTACACAGCCACCTGTGGTTTCTGTGGGGTCCAGCCCCAGAGCTCAGGGGATGAGCGTGGCTGGTGCCAGTGGTTTGCTATTTGCTATTGCTGGGAGCTGGACGTGGGCTTGCAAATGCCTTGAAACAGGAGTGATATCTTCTCCCTTTCCCCTGCTGGTGACCTGAACAAGGTCACACTGATCTGGCAACCGGAGCAGGAAGAGATGTACCTGACCACAAGCCTGCTCCTTCCCTCACAATTTTCTAACCATTTTCAAACCTACCAGGAACAAATCAGCTTTAAAAAAAAAAAAAAAAAAATGCCTGAAATTCCAGATGCCTGCTAATCTCCTGTACCATCAATACAGTAGTCATAAACACCCGCTGGAGCCAACCCAAGGCTGGTTTTCCATTTCATCTTTCAAGTTTTAAAGCCAAGAGAAAAACTAGTTCCTCTACAGACAACAGTTAATCATTAATGCTATGCACGAAACGTAACATACTTGACCCTTTGATGTGCTAAAAGAAGCATGCAAGTGGAGGTGACGGGGGGGGGCACTGGCTTACACTTCTGCCAAGCAAATCCTGCCTCGCTGTGAGAAAGAACAAGCTGAAATCCTCTTCATCACCTGAGCTCAGGAGGGATGCTGCATTCGGAATGAGTAATGGGGTACCTTAAGGCTGCTCGCTTTAGGCACGGCAGTAGCTCCGCCTAATAAACGCTAAGTCACCGATGCTCGGTCGATGCCCAGGGAAGCGCTCGGTCAGCCTTATTTTGCTGACTCACACAGCCTGGTGGAGGCACAGCCCCCGCTCCCACGGCGCCCATCGCAGCGTGCAACAGCCGGGCTGCAGCGGCCGCCCTCGGCACCTCCGGGCACGTCTCAATGGGGCTCAGCAGTCGCTGCGGGGCTCCGAGCGCCCTCAGCTCCTCGGGTTAGGTGGATGGCAGGGCGGAGCGCCCACAGCCCTGTATTTCCCAGGAGAAAATGGGGCGGCACTCCTCGCTTAGTTTTGCGTGAGCAGACCTTCCAGAGAGCATCACGTTTTATAAGCTTCCCCATCGGGCGCTTCTCAGCCCTGGCCTCACCTTTTAGGGAAAAAATAATAATAATTAATAATATGCTACTAACAACAACAACAAAAAAGCAGTTTGCTGGGGCTGGTTCCGGCGGGGCTCTGCGGTGAAGACGAGTGGCGGTGCCACCTGCTGGCGACAGCCCGCCGCGTCCCCGCGGCTATCCCATCCAATTCCATTCCATCCCATTTTTACCTGTTTCGTTCTGCTTCATTTCACTTCATTTTATTTTTAATTATTTCATTTTATTTGATGACGAGGTGCCGCGCTGGCCAGGTGTCACAGTGCTAGGCTGAGGGACTGCTGTTGTATGGATGGGAGCTGCAGTGCACTCAACTATGGCATAGGTCCTGATGATCATTTGGAAAGCTGAGTACTTACAGGCATGAATGGACATACTGTAGGACTGGTTTTAGGGTGGAAGGGGCAATGCTGGGGGAGGATGCTGTCAGCTCAGACCTGCTGGGAGAGGAATATGGGCAGCATGAGCTCAGGCCACTCAATGGGTACTCTTCCTCCAGGCCTTGAAGGCAGGAGGCACTCTACTACATGCCCATCTGATGTGCTGCGACCAGAGTCAGCCACTGTCGACATACACTTCAGCTTCATCCACAAATCCATGGCTCACTCAAACTCACACAGGGAAGCAAAGTCACAGATGGGGCTGGAATATGGCTGCCCGTTTCTTCATCTTCCTGAATTGGGAAATTGTGACCCTGTGCAGTTTGCAACACACCTCACACACAGAATCTTGCCAAAGATGACGCAATGCATGGAGTCATATCTGGCAGGTGAGGCACACTCTGGTACAGTAAATATTGCAGCTGTTATTCAGAGCAAATGGTTTTGAAAGAAATTTCAGCTGGTGAAACGCATACAGAAAATCTGCCAAGGTCCCTGTTCTCTGGCAAGACAGAAAACGCTGGAGAGTACTACAGAGTGACCGTATGGCCATGGGGGATGATGGAAAAACCCTGGCTCCTTCATTCATCCTCTCTGGAAGTGGTGCTCACTTGAGGAGCAAGAGCATTATGGCACATGGGCACGAGCTGTGTGAGCCAGGTATAGGGCTGGAGAGCAGTGACACCTTAATTTTGATGGGATAACATACAGCACAGAGTCACACGATAGAAAATAGGAATGTGGGGGTGGGTATAAAGCATTTAATGCCTTGCAAAAGGCAGCTGAGGAAGCTGCAAAGGAGAACTCACCACTCTTGACTGCTTGCCTGGGGCTGTGCGCAGCTGGGTAAAGGAGAAGTGAGAGGACAGGGGTCTGCCTGGGGCTGGAGGAGCCATGGCTTTGCTAGCAGTAAGAACTGAAGTCTGCAGTAATGAGGCAAAAAGGCACACAGCATGGCAAAGCCTGGAGCAGCCCTGCCTGATGCGGGTGGCAGGAACACACAGTGCCAGGGGCAGCTGAGTTGATCTCTCCAGGTTCTCCCTAACCTGCACGGTGACCTTGGGCAGTGCCCATCAACCTGTCCTCCTCATGCTCCTCTGTGGTCTGCTCAGAGTTCAGAATTAGCCCTCACTGATTTGATCCCTCAGTTTTTCATCAGTGGCACTCTTCTCTATCACCCTCCATGCTGTACATTTGGGTGGACGGCTGAAAGGACTCCTGCTCCCTTTTGATCACTGTCAGCTCTCCCTGCTTATTTGCTGCCCTCATCTCTCCTCCTTCCTGAGCAGCTCTGAGTTCATTTAAAAGAAAGCAGTCTTTTACTCCATTTATAAACATATCTGGTGGTACAGCATTATCACTGTGGATGCAAATAATGACTTTTACTTCACTTTTCTAACACCTGTTCCATCCTCACCCAAGATCCTGACTGCGACTGGTCCTGCCCCCATCACCCTGGGGCTGAACGACACTTACATGCGTTATTTGACTGAACACTGCATTAGATGGGAAAAACAAGCACTGGACTGAATGCTAAGTACATGGAAGAAGCTTTCCTGCTGGCAGCCTGTAGAGGTGTCACCCAGCCCATCTGAACGTCAGAGAGACACTGGTTGTCCCCTGGGGCTGGGGCTGATGTTCAGAATTGAGAGTCCATTCTTCACAGCAGAGCCTAGTGGGCTCCAGCCAACTCTCCACAGGGGATATTCAGATTCCTCCAGGGATAAAAACTGTCTGAGGAGATACTGACATGGACATACAACCTTTGCTCCTGTGAACCAGGGAATTAGCAATGTCACTACCAGAAGACCACTGAGGGGTTTCCAGCCTCCACCTTGTGAGGCTTAAGGACTTCAAGGACATCACGCTTTGATGGGAAAAAATCTTCACTCTGCAGCGTGAGTGCATGCAGAGAAGTTATAAATCTTCTTTTTCTAGTGCCAGCATTTACCTTAAATAACATTTCTGCCTTTCTACAGCAGTGACAGCTCAAATTGGCTTTTCTCTGGGTACAGTACAAACTGCAACTTTCTACTCACGACAGTCTCTGTTTCTTTGGTTGACCGTTCTGTCTGGTACTAGTATTCTTTGTGGGGCACTTTGCTTTTGTAGCTAACAACAGCGTTTATGTAGCACTCAAGCAGGCATACTGAGACATACTGTACAGCATTATCATGGAATCATAGGATGGCCTGGGTTGAAAAGGAACTCAAAGATCATCTAGTTTCAACCCCCCTGCTATGTGCAGGGTCACCAACCAGCAGACCAGGCTGCCCAGAGCCCCATCCAGCCTGGTCTTGAATGCCTCCAGGGATGGGGCATCCACAGCCTCCTTGGGCAACCTGTTCCAGTGTGTGTGAAAAACTTCCTCCTAATATCTAACCTAAACCTGAAACTCCTCCTTCCATGAACCTCTCCCCTAAATTCCCTATTTGTCGTACTTGCTTGGTTTTCTAATGGACAGGGACTCATAATCCCATAACTCAATCGTTATTATTGGCAAATGGATCCTTGTGTAGTTTTTCAGGTGAGATACTGACAACCAGATCCACTAAACCCTAAAATATTTCTCTCTCTAGGACAAGAAAATAGATTCTCCCCCCTTTCCAAATTAATTCTCTACACTTCTAAAAATACGTGAAAATAGATTTTGCTGGCCTGGTTTGTCCCCTCATGGAAATGCAACCAGCAGGTCATTCAACATCTACTCCAGGGTCACCTTTGTTCAGACATTCTGTTTATTTTGGAATACATGTGGAAATGCTTCTCTCCAGGTGTAGTGTCCTTTTCTCCACCCACTGTAGTTCCAGCTGCTTTTTGTGTTATTTTCATTTGGAGAAAGTGTTGAGGCACAACTTAGGTTTCTGGTGAACCTCTCAGGTTGACATTACACTGATGTCACAGAGAACAAGGTGAGCCTTGGGCTGAGGGACGAGGTCACTGGAACTAAGGGACAAAGAGAAGCAGTTGTTGGCACAGGGCATGGTGTGAAGGAGAGCACCTCTAATAGAAATGCACTTCCCCAACACTATCTACTGAAGAGTTGAAATAACCTCCTTTTTGTACTTCAGGGATTTCTTTTGATTACTAGGAGAAAAATACATGATTACAGGTGAGAAGTGTCTTGGGCTGAATGGAAAAGCATCACCTGGAGATGGAAAATGTGATTGTTAGAGAGAACTGTCCCAGAAATAGGTTCCTGAGAGGACAGAAGAGGAAGGTTAGAAAGAACTGATGGCTGTGGGTTGTTGTCTTGTTCTTTCACTTGTTTTAACAGATAAGACCTATGTCTTGTCCACAGTATCTAAACTTAGAGGGTACTCTTCCAGACTCAGTCCAGTGCCTGCTTCTGCTTCTCTACCTTTCATGGTGTAAGATCTTGGGAGGGTTTCATTTCATGCCAGGTGGGCAAGTTCTTGCAGTATTCGAAATTTACACTATCGAGTGGAAGAGAGCAAATCTGGATTTACTCTGTAAATTTATTTGGGATGAGAGCCTGTGTTTTCTTTAGGCACCTCAACATGCTATAAGGGCAGTGGAAGAGCAGATACTGCTGAGGTATTCCTCATAGTCTGGGCACACTGACCACTGTCAACCTGAGCATCTGAAAAAAAAGCGATTTTAGCTGGGATCCTCTTTGTGCACCATTGGCTCTTCGAATAGCTGGCATCTCCTCTGCAAGCCATCACATATTCATCTGCAGCCAGTGCAGTAAGATGGGCCCTGGAATAGGCCCTGCAGAGCAGAGGTCATGGCCCTGAGCTGCTGAAGTTCAAGGAGCATTTAGATAGCACTCTCAGACATGGAGTTTGAATTTTGGGTGGTCCCATGTGGAGCCAAGAGTTGGACTTGGTGGTTCACACAGGTCCCTTCCAACTCAGGATATTGTGTGATACCACGGAAAGCATATGGACTATTGGATAGCACATATGAAACCTAACAAGGAAAAGACACGAAAAGAACTGAATGCACCTGGCCTGGCCTTAGTTCAGCAGTCACTCCAGTGGCACCAGAAAGGCACTGCTGCCCCGCCAGCATTTGGATCAGAGGATCTCACAAATGAGCATGTTGCACTTATCATATATTGAACACCCCTGCCAAGAATGCAGGAGCTTTAGACAGGAGCCCTTGGAGATGAAGTGCCTCTTAATGTGTTTTCCTATTTAAACAGAGCCATGCACTCACACAGCAAGGAAAAGAAGAAACAGCCCCTGGCAAGCAAGCCTATCTGCAACATGTTCCCTGAGCATTTGCTCAGTGGGTCTGAGAAGTGTACAGAGCATATTGACATTGTAAGGCTGTGCTCGTCATGCATCGTTTGCAACTGGAGGGAGTACTGATGATCTAATCACAGGCCCCAGAGCTACTCAAACGAAGGACTTAGTTGTTTCTCTGCAAATAGCTGACACTTGGAGGAGCTGGATAAATCTGCAGGCAAATTTAGAATGAAATTGCATTGGGCTAGAAATCAAAGCTTCAATCCAAAGAAGAGAGGAAGGATCTTGAGGGGTGGCTCAGAAGCCCCAGCTCCGTGTAGATAGGTATCACCAGCACGGCCCAGGAGAGGCACCATCTTCAATGGGTAAACCCAAAACAGCACACAGATGTAAGTGCAGAGGCAAAATCTCATCCCGAGGCTGTACAGTCCCCTACAAAAAATGTCCTTCTGCTTTGTGGGGAATTTCAGTACCAGCAGTATGGCCAACCACCAGAACTCACCCTTCTCCTTCCTCCTACTCCTTCCTCCTACAAAGTTGACTTCAAATCCTGCCATTGGAAAGAATAATGTACTCAGTGTTCCATGCTGTGATACAGCAGTTGCACCCTTTTCACCAGCTTCAGGACTGGAGATCTCAGGCCTTCTCCCTTCACGTCTAAGAGAGAAAGAAAAAGTCAGAAAATAAAAAATAATGGCATACTGCTCAGACTGCATGACTGCAGTGCTTCAGCCATTAGCAAAAGCTTCAAACACTGGAATTCAAGAGAAAAAAAAGAATCGGATTGACAGCTTTTTATTAAAAGCACTAAATAGGGTTTTACTGTTGTTATTCTCTGTGACCATGCTTGTGATGACAAATCTTGCTGCTCAGATAAGGAACCAGGCTTTGAAGTCAGGATTTGAGTTAGGTTTGGGGTGGGTTCTTTCGGAGGGAGCTCCTCCTATTTGGTTTGCCTCTTCTCGCATTAAAAAGAAATATCCTCCAACCAGGAAAGCTCCGCTCTTCCCTCAGTTCCTTTTCAATTCCAACTCGTTTTAGCTCAGTGCCTCTTTACAACCCAACACATCACCCACAAAGAACAGAAAAAGAGAAATCCGTTCAATTTGAAAATAAAATAAAATGAAATGTGCTCTGGAGGACAGATGTCAGAACCGAGCTCAGCTCGTGGCTCTTATGAGTTTGTTAACCTCGGGGATTATTAACAGAAAAATAATTTCCTGTTCCTACATAGATTTCATCTGCAATTTGTTGTTTGTTTGTTGCTTTTTTTATTTCATTTCTGAAAATATTTCCTTTTCTCTGTGTACTGAGAAAATTCCCATTGTATCTCCCAAGAGAAAGCAATATCTCAATTAAAAGATAAGCTGTAGCGCTCCTTCCCCTCTTGGCGCAGAAGGAATTGTGTGGCCCTGCAGTGGCCACCCCTTCCAAAACACACATCACTTTCAAGGCTTTAGAGACTAGGCAATGTCTGGGTGGTTTTGCTTCTTTCTGTGAAATGACCTACATCAAAAGGGGAAAAAGAAGAAAGAAATCTTCATTTTTTGTTGTTTATCCCAGCAGAAATGAAGGCATTGCATAGTTTTACTAGACTAAGGTAGGATGGAGTCTTTAGGATGCTCTTCCTCTTATGCAGTGCCACTGCTCTCATCCCAGCTCATGGGGAAATTTGGGGAAGAGGGATTCCCATCACTGGGGATGCTCTCCATCCATCCAGCACAAAGCCTCCCTACCTGCTCTGGAGCTAAACCTGATAAAACGTCTCTCTGAGGACAGTGAATACATATGGGCATTTTTCCAAAGCTGCTTACTTCAGCGTACAGCAAATTAAATTCAGTGTCAGCTTTTGGTCTGCTTCCTGCAGGGTCCCTTTGAATGTTCCAGCTTTTATGTCGTGCCTCAGACTTGTATGCAGTTTACTGCAAAATTGGTTGGTTTTCTTTCTTTTTATCTTCTTTTTTCTTTTTTTCTCCTAACTCTTTGTCTCAGAGCACAGTCTTTGCCGTGTCCCTGAAGCGTCTGGAGCAAAAACCATGGCAATACGATGTACCCCCACAAAATGACTTAGTTGAAAGCAGAGGAAAAAGCTGGCTACTTCATCTCCCAGCTTTCTCACCCCTTTGGAATCTCCACCGAAGCCCACCAGGGACAAGCCGTGAGCCTGCAGGGCTTTAGAAGATGCCCTGAGAACGTGGGGACACATAGGAAAGCTCCGTGCATCCCCTGGGAAAGGTGAGCACCCCTCAATATATTCTCTATGGGAATGCCTGGGAAAATTCCTGCTGGGGAGAGTCGGAGTGGTGCCCGTGCCCCAAGCAGCTCTGGCTCCAGCTTTTATCTTTACGAGAGGGTTTTTATGGGCTGGGAGAATGAAGTTTCTCTGACGGCAAAAGCAGTACTGTTAAAAACAGCCAGGCGTGTGACTCGAAACTTGAAGCGGGCTGCCCATAAAATGTTGGATTCGTGCTTTAATCTGGCGAGACTGGTTCATAAAGGAACTCCAGTTTGGATTCCCTCTTTAATCTCTCTGCACAGCCAGTGCTGGAGGACTGCAAACGCTTTTCTGCAGGCTCTTTGTTTGCAGCTTCTCTCACGCAACCCTTAAAATCACAAAGCGAGTTTTTCGATATCCCATTAGTCACCTAAAAACACCACTCACACTGAAATTCAATATTTGCGGTTTAAGAAAGGGCTGCGATGCGTGGTAATTAAAGCTCTATTCAAAGTTATTTTTCCAAGGAAGGCTGCATTTTTCTAATAATATTTACGATTAACCTCTATCCACCCAAAAAAGCGCTCATTATCATCTGGATACACTCATGCTCAGGTCTGTGCACACACACACACTCATACAGTTCATGTTACCATTCATTTGAGTTGCAGCGTGCCTTGAAGGGCCAGCTTGTCCAACCTCCTTGCAATGAGAGGGGACACCTACAGCTACATCAGGTGATCAGAGCCCCATCCAGCCTGAATCATGACTGCACCAAAGCTCTGCATAGATTGCCAAACACGGATTTGTCTTAAGGTGATGTGTGGTTGTAAAGTTTGTGTTTTTTAGGAGCCTGGCCAGTTGCCTGGGCCTCACATGATGTGGAGCATCTCCTGCGGTCAGCAACAGCGGATGAGAGCAGTTCCCTGGAGGCATCTCACAGAGTGAGATCCATCTGCCGCTGCTGTAGTTTCATGCCCTTTCACGGCCACAGAAGAAAGCTCAAGCAGATATTTCAGTATACTGCAGAAATGACCTGAGTGTGCTGGATTCTGGCTGGGTTATCTAGGGTCTTTTCTGGCCGGTAATGTGTTCTCCTACAGGAGAGCCAGAAAAAGGAGGGCCAGAGCAACTTCACTTGAACCCTCCAACCCAAAGTCATTTCCAAACATGGTGAGGCTGGATTTGGAAGCCAAGTTTTGGTGTTCAGGAAGAACTGATTGTTACTCCCTTTCTTAGCCTTAAATTCAGTAAGGTGCTGAAAAAAAAAGCATAGGTATAGGAAAGTGTCAGCTGTGACTCTTAACAAATGAACTGGACTGCCTGATTACCTGTTGATGAGCCATGTAATTGGAGCTCAATTACGTGCTCCGGAAGCCTGGCTCCTCAGGATGCAGTTACCCAAATTTCCTCCCTCCAATGGTGCTTTGCCTCCCAACTCACCCCAACACCATAGGTACCCTGCCAAGGCAGGTGTCCACGAGCACCACACCAGCTTGCAGGGATGCAACACCCAGCCTCAATGACATTAATGTGATCTGGCTGGGCCTCGAAGCTCTCACAATTATGTGTGGTGGAGACGATCTGCTGTATCCGGTTTATATTTAGGCCAGGGTTGTGCAACCTGTTCTCATGCTGCCGGGCATGCACTCACTTCCTTTGACATTCATGGCAGGACTCACATGAATGAGGACTTGCTAAGGTGAGCAGAGCTGCTCCCAGCTTTGCACCACACTGTGGGATGGGGCAAAGTTGAGAAAAGCCGGGCAGTGTGGCAAAGGGTTTCCTCTTCTCAAGGGTTTTGCTCTCAGTGTTTCATATCACAGCCAGGCACAGCCCTGTTGGGTCATGGCCCTGTCTGGAAGGACACAATGCCAACTCTGGGCAGCTGCTGTAGGGTCTTTGGTAGAATGTTTTAAAAGCTATTTCCTTGCTGCAAAGCGATCTGTTCCCTGATCTCGCTCTATCAAAACAGAATGAGCAGGCATAACGCAAACATAACTGCCACGAGAGTAATTCCAGCATCACTGTCGAGCAAAGAGTAGTGTTAAGGCATACACCAAGGGCAAGGTGTTCACGTTATTGAAGGTGATTCGAGCCCGATATGGCTTTTTGCCATGGTCTACAGAAAGTGTCAAATGTATATACTTAAAGATTGTATCATGGCAAGCTATAGTGCAAACAGTATTTGTTGTGAAAGTATCTGAAAGCAGTTTTCAAGAACTGTGTGGATGTGGCTCTGAGGGACACTGTTAGTGGTCATGGTGGTGGGAGGAGGGTCAGACTTGTGATCTTAGTCATCTTTCCAACCTTAATGATTCTGTGATTCTGTCATTCCGTTCTGCTGCTACAAGCTCATGCATTTTGAGGCTGGAGAGTTGGAGCACAGTGACAGCAGGCTCTGCTCTCACTTCTGCATCCGAAACCACCACCGTGACAGCCTCGGATTTTTAGCCCAGCTCCTGGGATAGCAGGTCTGGCTCTGCAGTTTGCCTTATTTAATGCAAAAGGGAAGAAAGGGAGGAAAAAACGGCAGCTCTCCATTGTTGAAGTCAGATTCGTGTGTCCCAGATTTCCATGGCAACCATATGCAGTGCAGCACTGACACCAGCACATCCACAGCCCTCTTATCAGCACCCACCAAAACCCAGCAGCTGTGACAAGATATGTCCAGCTATCTTGAGAGCACAGGGTGGGAATTAAGAGTTTCCAGCAATGCCAGAGCAGTGCCAGTGGGAATGGAGCAGACCAGAGTAAAGAGGAGAGCCTCAAAGGTGCTGTGCTCCCAAACAAGGGAGTAAGGACCTTGCTGCCCGCAGCACCTTGCCAGCCCCAGGGAGGAGCTGCACCACCTCCTGTGCTGGGGAGGCAGCAATCTGGGCTTTGAGGCAAAAAGCAGGGGGTTCAGTACTGTCCCTCCTGAGGGCTGGACGTGTTTGTCCACTTCAGTCTTAGGAGATCTTCAGTGTGCATGGGAACTGATGATTCATGTCACCTCCAGTGAATGTTTGTCCTTATCTTGTGCTGAGGCTGAGTGCCTGTGATAGATTGTGTCCCTTCTTTCTCAATTCTCAAGTCATCCTCTTCATCTTATTCTAAGCAAATATAGGTCTTAAGCTTCCTGAGAAGACAAATATTGAAGCAGCTCTATCAGAAATGGCTTTTCCCCTCCTAACTCTGTGACTGTTCTCCGGAGAACCTCAAAACGAAGGGCTGGGCAGCCTGACCTAATGGCTCTGAAGCCATTCCCGGATTAAGGTTTTATTATTCATGTAAATAAATTACTACAAAAGTAAAAAAAAAAAAAAAAATGTTGTTTCTGTTTAAATTCTGAATGCAATCATAAATAAAACAGCAGCCTTGACCATTGCTCTGAAATTATTCAGTCCAATGAGTTCGCTGCTGTTTTTGCATGAGAATAACAAGACCTACTGAGCATTGTTTATTTTAAACCTAACAGAATGTTTTCCCTTGTTTTTTGTCTGGAGTTTCCAGGGTCACACTGCCTCCTTTGCTGTACTCATATCACACAGGAGCTTTGCTTTGCTGTATAGGAGCAGAGAGATGGCACCAAGAAGCTTGCAGTGACAGGGTGGCCATAATGTCTATTTCTGTCCTAGAAATGAAACAAATCCCTCTTTTGATATATATATATATTTTTATAGCAGACTTGTCATTACACACCTGTGCACACATGGAAAGGTTGGCAGCTGGGCCCCAGCAGTTCTTTAAAAGCTCGTGAGACCTCTTAAATCACCTAGTTTAGACCCCTGCAGTGGACAGGGACACCTACATCTCCATCAGGTTGCTCAGAGCCCCATCCAGCCTGAACTCTAGTGTCTCCAGGGATGGGGTATCCACCACCTCTCTGGTCAACTTGTGCCAGTGCCTCACTGCCCTTATTGTAAAAAACTTTCTCCTTATACCTAACCTAAATCTCCTCTCTTTTAGTTTGAAACCATTTCCCCTTATCCTATCACAATAGACCCTAAAGAGTCTGTCCCCTTCTTTCTTACAGACTCCCTTCAGATACTGAAAGGCCACTCTCAGGTCTCCCCACAGCCTTCTCTCCTCCAGCCTGAACAGCCCCATCTCTCTCAGCCTGTCCTCATAGGCGAGCTGTTCCATCCCCTGAATCGGTTTTGTGGCCCTCCTCTGGATGCACTCCAACAGCTCCATGTCTCTCCTGTACTGAGGACTCCACATCTGCATGCAGTACTCCAGGTGAGGCCTCACAGCACAGAGAAGAGTGGCAGGATCACTCCCTTGCCCTGCTGGCCACGCTGCTTTGGATGCAGCCCAGGATATGGTTGGCTTTCTGGGCTCCAAGGGAACATAGCTGTTCATGTCCAGCTTGCCAGCCACCATTACACCCAGGACTTTTTCAGCAGGGCTGTGCTTAATCCTTCCATCTCCCAGCCTGTACTGATGGTAGGAGTCACAACAACCCCACGTGCAATGTCTTACACTTTTTGCTTTGTTGAACCATGTGAGGTTCACCTGGGCCCACTGCTCAGCCTGTCTAGGTCCCTCTGGATGGCATCCCATCTCTCAGGTTTGTAGACTGCACTACACAACTTGGTGTCACCCACAAACTTTCTGAGGGTCCCACTATCGATGTCATGATGAAGATGATAAAGGGAACTGGTCCCAGCACTGACCCCTGGGGGACACCACTCATCGCTGATCTCCATCTGGACATTGAACCATTGACCATCATTCTCTGGGCATGATCATACAGCCAGTGAATCTGTGCAAAATATTACAGTCTGCAAGATCTTTGAGAGCACATTTTGGTGCCTTTCTTTTTATAATTAGCATTTAGAATCACAGAATCATTTTGGTTGGAAAAGACCACTAAGATCATCAAGTCCAACCTCAATCCATCCCCACCATGCCCACTGACCACATCCCTCAGTGCCACATCCACATGTTTTTTGAACACCTCCAGAGACAACAACTCTATCACCTGCCTGGACAGCCTGTGCCACCGATTCCAGTTTCTATTTGTCTCACAGATATCTGTTACATTGGTATCTGTTGTGACTGTCCCACAGATCAGCTGCCAGCTTCTACCAGCCATGAAGAGCTAGATCTAGTAGGATGAATCTGTTAGCTGCTGAGAGTAATCCTTCAAGTATGGCACTTCTTCATGGCAGGAAGGGAGTCACTCTCCTGATGTGTCCATCAGCAGTGACAAGAGATTAGGAAGGAAGAGAGCTATTGTGGTGATGAGCCATATTCACACAGTGTACTGCAGCACACATCCATGTGAGGATGCTGCCTCAGAAACACAGAAACAGCAATGAGATCGCCTGGCTGGCCAGAACACAATCACAAATGTGGATGGGTCATTCTGAGAGCAATTACAGGGCTCTTGGGGCAGGATGCTGGAGGGCACCAAGGCAGGTGACTGCCCCTCTCTACTCTGGCCTTGTGAGGTCCCATTTGAAGTACAGTGTCCAGATGTGAAGCTCCCAGCACAGGAAAGATGTGGAGCTGTAGGAACGGTCCCACAGGGGCAGCAGGGAGCGTGGGATGATGCAGGCAGACCCGCGGGGCTCACCCCAGCCTCTGTGTGAGGGGGATGCTCAGCCAGTCAGACAGTTCCCACATGCTCCTTTCTTTCCCTTTTACTATTTTTTACCTCTGCCAAACAAAGAACAAAGCCAGCACCAAGGAAACACAGCCCACATCTCTCCAAAGCAACGTACCAGGGAGAAATCTGTGTGGGATCCACACACCATGTGGGATACATCCCTATACATGTATCTATACATATCCTGCCCTGTGAGCTCTCTGTGTGTCACCAGCAGCCCCAGGGTGAGGTGACCACCCCACCACAGCCCTGGCCCAGCAGCCTGGCACAGGGACGTGCCTGTGCTCACTCCAGGTGTTACCTCCAGAAAGGAGGCTGTGGCGAGGTGAGGGTCGGCCTCATCTCCCACATAACTGGTGACAGGACAAAGGGGAATGGCCCCAGGTTGTGCCAGGGGAAGTTCAGGTTGGATATTAAGAAAAATTTCTTCTCTGAAAGGGTGGTCAGGCACTGGAATGGGCTGCCCATGGAGGTGGTGGAGTCACCATCCCTGGAGGCGTTCAAGAAACGTTTAGATGTTGTAGTGAGGGACATGGTTTAGTGGGGAAGCATTGGTGGTAGGCGGACGGTTGGACTGGATGATCTTGGAGGTCTTTTCCAACCTCGATGATTCTACCTATGATTCTACGAGGACACTGAATCCAGCTTGTAGGCAGCTCTTCAAAACCTCATTGCATAGGGAAAACTCTCAGCCCACCTACTCGCTATGTGTGAGCGCTGCCTCAGCATCTTAGGAGATGTTGCTGATCATTAGGCAGGTAACGAGGAGTGAAATTGCCCACCTTTCTCCTCCCCCACCTGTCTTTCACAGAATGTGCTCAGGGAGCCAACACAATGTTTTTATTTATTACCCACTTGTCTCGGACTTATACAATGAGTGATCATGGCACACAGGAAAACAGCAGGAAGAAACAAGCATGTAGGGCAGCGAGCCTGCAGTCTGTGTTAGTTAACTGCAGAGCTGTGCTTTAAGCTGGGTGTTTCACGGCTTGCTCACCACTTCATTATAAAACCTGAGGAGAGTGGAGGAGCCCAGTGACTCATCCTCACACACAGCTCCCTCCCAGCACACAGCTCCCTCCCAGCTCAGCTGTCCTGGTCCCCACAGCATGGTGCTGCTGGGACCAGCAGGGAGGGTGCTGGTGGCTTTCAGAGGCATTTTTTCTTTCCCAAGGGCTGTTTGCTCAGCCAGGTGGCTCAGCAATGCACAAAATGGATAAGGTCTCCTTCCAAGCACGTGTCAAGGATCCAAGGGCAACTCTCAGTGGGTCAGGGTCCAGATCCAGGCTCCTGCTCATGACCATGAATCAGCAGAAGGGTTATAGGTTCCACAGCCTGAAGTCAATGTGAGACCAGATTCAGGGCACAGCAGCTCAGTTATTTAATGCATGCATACACCAGAGCTCAGTTAACCACCAGCGTGTAAGGAAAAGGCACCGAACATTACCAGTTCCTCATGGAGACAAGCACAGCACACACAGTGTGTTCCTCTAAATAAATACCAAGCCCAGGGAGGGTCGTTTTATCTCTGCCTCTTCCCTGGAGTAAGTATGGCCCACAAGTGCCAACAGGCTGCAAAGGCTGCATGGTCAGATAACCGGGCTGAGAGCAGAGAAAGGCACAGGGAGGAGGGTAAAGTCACTCTGAGCACTTGCAGCTGAAGCACTTATTGCAGTGTCTGCAGGGAGGAACGATGTGCTTTAGTAAACTGCAACATCACAGAAAGGAGTCAAATTCAGCATTTTTAATTTCCCAGTTTAGACCGGATTTGGAAGAGGGCTGTCAGCCTTTCCTGACCTTCTTCTAAGGGGTAGAGTTTTCTGCTCTATGGTTCACGCACTGCTAAGGCTTCAGGCAGAGCTGCCACTATTTCTGTTAGGTTTTGTACTCAGTTGCACAGCAGCAGTCCCTGGCTGATACAGCCTGTTTAATTAGTTATTAAAATGTAGGCTCTTTTATCATCACATCTCCTACCATTCTGGAACCCATCCACTAACAGTAGACACAACTCAGATTAGCATCTATTACTAGGCTGTGAATAGAGGGAACAGTCTGGCAAGCCAAACTTTGTCTTTTGAACTTGCTAGGCATCTAACTTGTGCTAGCATGTGTTTTAGGGATGTGCAACTGCCAGCCCTCTGCATGGCCCCCCAGTACATATCCCCCAACCTTCCTGCTCCCCCAATTTGGGGCAACGGCTGTGACAAAGCACGATGATGAGCCAGAGGTGTCTCGTGGCAGGGTTTCCTGTTTATTTCGCTGCGTGCTTCATTATGAAGAGCACATGTTTCTGAAAAACGTGTCCTACCAGGGCTGCAGCTCTGGGGGAGCAGGACAGAGCTGCAGAGCACAGGGATGATGGCTCAGGTTCGAACAGGGAAAGAGAAGGAAACACCCGGGAGCAGCTGCAATATGCTGTGCAGGGAGAGACCCCAGAACACCTCTTCTCACCCACAATATCCCCTGTCAGCTTTCCATAAGTGTCCTGGGCGCAGATGAAAGCTCAACTATACCGCTTTGCTGGTAAATGCTGAGAAAGAGGAGCTGGATCCTGGCCAGGCACTGCTGGGGTGCACATGGGGAGATATGGGTACATACCTGCCAGGCCACAGCAGCAAAAGCTACTTGTAAGCTTGTAATTTCAGAAGAACTCTTCAGAAGAAGAGTTTGCAGGACATTTGACCAGCAGGCCAGCCCACAGCTGAAAGCATTGACAACAGCATCAGCCACAGCTGCTTCCTCTTTCAGCCTCTGCTCGAGGCAGGAAAATCCCTCCATATTTCATTTCTCGTTTTGATCCTTATTTTGCTTACTGTCATGACTGGCAGAGCCCTGGATCATTTCCCAACATCACCACACAGCTGTCACACTGTGCCTTGTAGCCTCGCAAAGACTGTGGTGACATTCATGCTGGATGTAGGTGGACAGACAAAACTGCCTCTGTTGCACAGGTAGAGTTGCACCCACACATAGCAACTGACCCAGCAGAAGGATCCTCTGATGCTTCAAACAGATTGCAGACAATGGAGTAAGCTTACACTGAATTTCATGACCTGAGAAGGCCACAGAACTTCAGACTCTGTGTGAGAACCCCTCGTGCTGGATTAATGTGCTGTTGAACCCTTGAGTGTTGACAGGTCAAGAGAAAAGACTGCCTTGCTGGAGGCAGTTATGGTTAAATCAGGTACTGAAAAAGTTGCTAAGGGTGCCACTCGCTTTCTAAGGACATCAGTGTTGCCAAAAATGTATTGAAGGAATATCAGAATTCGTTCCCTGCATAAGCTTGGAATCAATAATGTATGGAGAAGGAAAGGAGAGGCGTGTGTCTCCTAGGATGCCCCAGGGGTAGGTTTGCTGCTAGGGGAAGCAAAAATCCCCAAACAGCCCTTCATCCATGGCTGCAGAGCCAGTGGGAGACCCTACCACAAGGCAGTGGCGGTCCTGGATGACAGTGGAGATCCTCTGGGCTGACCCAAGGGTAGGCAAATATCCTGTTTTTAAAGCGGGTGGATTCACATGATGCCTTCACCATCTTGATAAGACTCTCAATATGTGTGTTGAGTGTATTGGCCAAGAATGCCCCACACCAGGCAGTGGGGTGTCCTCTGGCAGCACAGCACAAGCTGATGGCATTGGCAGCAGAGGGGCAGCACGTGGCCTGCCCCACAGTGCCCATCTCCATCTGGGATTGTAGCAGGGATCCATTCAGGTGCCCGCTATCAGGATGGTCTAAAGCTCTGGTTGGTTAAGCCTGCTGGCTTTCAGCAGGGGTTATCCATCAGCTTTGGAAAAGCTACATCTCCACAACCTGCCTGTGGCCATCACACCTCTGCAAGAAAGTTGTCGTGCAGAAGGACCCCTGTCACCAGGCAGGAAGCTATCATTACCCAGCCTATAATAGTCCTGCTAAATTAATGGTTTACTGAGGCGCACCATGAAATCACCACCATGGAAGAGTGGTGACAGGGCAGATGCTGCAGTGTTTCTCCCTGCTTTGTAAAGCCTGATGAAGGTTGGTATCTTTGCTCGGGCAATGAGGATCACAAAAAGTCTTTCCCCCAAAGCAGTCATGATTTTGATGAACACTTTTAAAGCCTGAGTCTCCCTGTAAGCGGTGCCTATCTGCAGTTTAAAACCTGAGGAGAAGCTAGATTTAGACAGGTCAAAGCAGACAGGAAATAACAAGAAATTGAAGTCCCCCCAAAACCTGATACATCAGCATTTTAAACCACTACTTTCATCTTTTAGAACATGTTTCTGCTATCATGGTATATGCCATAGTCTCTCTCTCCAGGCAATCACATATATCACTTAGCAGTACTGCACTGGCTCACAAGTAAAGTTGCTTGTGCAGCTTTCATCTAATCTGTGCTTTAGAAACAGTAATGACATGGTCGTACACTGGAGTTCTGCTGGGACCCTGCTCCCATCCGTGAGAGGACAAGTAGTGCTCAGGAAATGTCCCTGGGCTGCATATGGCTAAAGCTCCTGTCTGCTTGATGCAGTCAGAAAGGGAAGGAGGGGGCTGAGTGGGGCTGGAAGGGGAAGAGTGACCAAAGGGAGCCAACACCCCAAAGAAACAGCTCTAGCCCTGCTGAAGTTGTGACATTTCTAAGTGATGCCACCAGCCCATCAACCTAAAGTGACTTGGCCTCCCCATTTCTCAAACACACAGCTGCAATCACACATGCTCCTCACACCAAAAAAGTCATGCTCTGTGTGTCCCAAACTGAGCAGCAGCCACAGTCCTCTTCTTGGTGTCCAAAATCCCCATTACAGCACTGAGAGGAGCGGCTTGCGAGGGACAGGGAAGGTGGCTTCCTTAGTGGCTGCAGATTGCTCAGTTCCCACAATGACAGCATTGGAGAAACACCTGGGAGGAAATTAACCATTGTAAAGCCTGAGCAGGGATCACCTGGGGGACACACAGCCCAGAAAGTGGGCAAGCAAAGCGATGAAGGTCTCAGACACAGCCCCAAGCTGGCTAGGAACACCAGGCTAAAGCCTCCTCTCCTGCCATCTCCCTCCTCCAGGACATCCCCACCCCAACCCCACAGATGAGCTGGTGTGTCATGGCACAATTAAAGACTGTCAAAATGTGTCAGCACTGAGTGGGTGGGAATTCGGGCTCCACTGACATCTAGCATTTTTCTCATTTTTGACAGTCTGACTAATTTCAGACTAATTTGGTGTCCTCTTCTGCTCTGTCACTTAGGTTTTCTTGTTTTTTTTTTTTTTATTATCATTATTACTATAATTACATTTATGCATGTTTCTATTTGATTAAACATCAGATAGTAAATACTCGCATTTGGCAGTCATAGCAAGAAATGCTGAGATTTGCTGTCCTGTCCCCAGCTGGCCTCAGCATACCCAGCACAGGACTTGGGACTACACCTGGGAGCAGTGCATGAGATCAGGAAATGGAAATCAGAGCATCACCTCTGAAGAAGCCCAGAACAAGCCCTGGGAGTCACTGCTTTAGGTCCCCCTTTCTTTCCTCTCTGCAGTCATCTGCTGCTTGTTGTTTCACAGTTGTGTTTCAGAAGGAATTAGAATTTCCTCTTCTGTTTATTTATGCAATCTCTCAACTCTTAGGAGTTTTAGGATGCCTAAAATTATCTTTTTAAATTGTCTTTTTTTAATCTTATCACGAAGATACACGAGCACCACCAACAGAAATATTCAATAAAACATCTACATCTTGGCCATGACCAAGTCGTATCTTCTTGGACACAGTAATTCTTCTGGTTAATGGACCTAGTGAGTTTCAGACAACAGCAGCTCAACCTCAGGAGTTATTGACACACATTGGCTATTCTGTGACATCTCACTGTGGTGACAGTCACCAGATCTGCTTAAACAGTAGTATTTTCCTGGGAAAGCCAAGGTGACACATGTAGGTCAGTGCCCCAGCTCAGCCAGCGGCAGCGCACACCCATCTGTGGGCATCGCTGCAGCGTGTCCATGGTCATCAAAGGTGGGTGATGTGGGGCACTGCAGGCTGGGGGCACGAGGGAGGGCATGAAGGAAGGAAATCGTTAAGACAGGAAGTGTCATTATTGCTGCTGGGTGGAGGTTGCTCTGCAAAGCAATGAACGCAGCATGCTCATGAGCTGTCTCACAGCCCTTAGGATGGCAGGACTCTCTAGTACTGCTTCATTTTTGGTTGGTTCCCATTTCTTGTAACCACAGAGATGGCGAAACCAGAGCCCTTTGAGCAGCTGTGAGCTGGGTCTCCCCATGGCAGGAACGGACAACTTTGGCCAGCCCAGGAGACCTTCACAATGCATGGTTGCAACCTGCCATGGAGGACAAACCTGCCCAAGAACTCAGGACTCCAGTGTGTCTGAGACCAGCAGCACTGCACAGGACTTGATGAGGACCACGCGTGACCATCACCACACACACACACAGGCAGCAGAAAGAGGAACTCGCCTACGAGAAAATGTGCAGAGTCATTAAACCCTAGAGCTCTTTATCAGCCCAGTTGGACCAGTCACAGCCTGACTAATAAGAGGCCAAGCCTATATTTACTGCAATTTATATAAATCACGGAGATCTCATGGAAGACAAACAACCGACCTAATTGCTCTAGGACAAATTCCTCTGACACACACGCATCTGATAACATCAATTACCTTGCAAATAGACTGATTCAAATGCTGTGGTTGTTTTCAGAGGTGATAAACATAATGGGAAGAGGCTGGAAATACACTGGGGCAAAGGCATAGACCTGTAAGGGACCACATCCATTGGAGTTTGGCCCCTACACTCCTAGTCAACAGAAACCCCAGAAGGACTCTTTCATGTATTGCTACATATCACAGCCCAAAAAATCTTCCAGCATCTTAAAACAAATCTCAGAGCTCTAGTAAAAAAAAAACAAAACAAACAAATTCAAAGCTGAGCTGTGCTGAAGCACACTGCCAAGTGAAAAACTTCTGTAACAGCGGGGAATATGTTGAATAAACAACATTTCATAACACGTGAAGATTTCTCCTCCACAATTCTCTTTAAACAAACCATCCTGCTCTCCATCAGCATGCCTGCAGTTCAGGTGATGAAAGGTTCCTTTTATTTAGTAGGTCAACAGGAGGCCAAGAAGAGCCAGAGGAGAAGTGGATTTCTGCCTGGCGATATTATTGCGCCCATTATTATTCATGGTCGTTTACAGAGCAAACCTCCCCATTGGCAAACACCACCATGAGAACTCAGCCACACCACAGCTTTGTGAACAGAAACCTCCTCACTGTGGTTGGGTTGGTGTCGTAGGGACTATCCTCTCCCTCTTCCCATCCATATCCTGTCACTATTCCCATCCCCATCCACACGCCCACCCCCATATCCAAACATATCCCAACTCCATCAGTTGAGTACCCTCAGTAAGTTTGCAAATGATACCAAGCTGTGAGGAAGTATCAATCTTCTTGAGGGTAGAAAGGTGCTGCAGAGGGATCTGGACAGGCTGAAGCAATCTTAACAAGGCCAAGTGCCAGGTCCTGCACTTTGATCACAACAACTCCATGCATCACCAAGGGCTTGGGGCAAAGTGCCCGGAAAGCTACACAGAGGAAAAGGATCTGGGAGTGTCAGCTGACAGCAGGCTGAACACGAGCCAGCAGTGTGCCCAGATGGCCAAGGAGGCCAATGGCATCCTGGCTTGTATCAGAAATACTGCAGCCAGCAGGAGCAGGGAGGTGCCCTGTACTATGCTCTTTCTGATGCCCTGTACTATGCTCTGATGAAGCTGCAGCTTGAGCACTGTGTACATTTTTGGGCCTCTCACCACAAGAAAGACACCGAAGCCCTGAAATGTGTCCAGAGAAGGGCAAGGAAGCTGTGAGGGGTCTGGAGCACAAGTCCGATGGGGCACAGCTGAGGGAGCTGGGATTGTTCAGTATGGAGAAGAGGAGGTTCAAGAAAGACCTTATTGCTCTGACGGGAGGCTGTGGTGAGGTGGGGGTTGGCCTCTTCTCCCAGGTAAATAGAATGAGACATAATGGCCTTAAGTTGATCCAGGGGAGATTCGGGTTGGATATTAAGAAGAATTTTCCCTCTGAAAGAGTGGTGAGGCAGTGGCACAGGCTGCCCAGGGAGGTGCTGGAGTCACCATCATTGGAGGTGTTCAAGAACTCTGTGGATGTTGCATTAAGGGACGTGGTTAGTGTGCATGGTGGGGAAGGGATGATAATTGGGCTATATGACGTTGCAGGTCTTTTCCAACCTTAATGATTCTATGATTCTGTTCTATGATTCCTCATCATTCCTACGTCCATCCTTATCTCCATCCTTATCCCCATCCCATCCCCATCCCACTCCTGTGCCCATCCCCATCTCAATCTGTTCCCATAGGTGGATTTGTTAGAACTGGCCTGGGCTTGGGGCCCCACTGTGCCCCACTGCTGTTGTCTGTGGTTTTCCTGTTTCAGAGTTCCTGAAATAACAAGAGGGCTGTGTCATTCCCTGCCAGAGCAGTGCTTTCTCAAAGCATGGCACCACAGGTGTGTTTTGCATGCTTTGGGGTCCAGTAAAAGGCTTTTGGGGGGCAAAGAGTAGGGCAGGAAGAAAGTGAAGATTAAATGATTCCTAAAGGAATCTGATAAAACTTGGGGAAGAAGAAGTTGGAGCCTCTCTTTCAGCAGAAAGGAGCAGCAAGATGCCCAAGAGCACTTCTGTGTCTTTGAGAAGCGGATGCCAAAACAAACACATCACCACCCATCTCCTGCACTCAGAAACACCACAGAAAACCACGTCACCATGAGGACTGTCTGTAACTGAGGGACAGAAGGACCTGAACATCCTACAGCCCGCCCCAGGTGAAATGCAGAAACAGAAGGAGAGGCGTATGGAGCTAATTGGTCCCGATTGGAAAGAACTAAAAATAAATCCAGGGGGAAGACCTGAGCCAGCAGCACGTCCCTGGGGATGCTGACTCAGCCAGCAGCAGCACGATGCAGTGAGCAGCGAGGCAAGCCGTCCTGAGCACAAATCTCATTACAGCTGCTCAGCTATTCCTGCTAACCTGCCTGCTATTTACTGCCCCTGGGGCTTAGGCAAAGAACATTAAGAATGAAATTAAGAAAGGAGAA
The DNA here is from genome assembly GCF_019238085.1 of Lagopus leucura. Lineage (NCBI taxonomy): Eukaryota > Metazoa > Chordata > Aves > Galliformes > Phasianidae > Lagopus > Lagopus leucura. The sequence goes on from NW_024962262.1 coordinate 5,718,115, forward strand.
ATGCGGGCTGAATGACTGAGAAAATTGCCCTGACACAGCAGGATGTGCCAAGTGTGTCCGCAGACAGATTTTCCAACATGCTCTGGAGCAGAACGCCCCAGGGGCTGCCCCTGCCTTCCCTGGGGGCTCCTGGTACCTGTGGGTGGGCAGCAGGAATACACGTCCCCCCTGAGCACCCCTGGGCAGGGATGCTCCTACTGGGCAGGGGGAGATGGGCTGTCAGTTCCAGGTGTGCTGGCAGAGATCCTGTTCTGTCTGTGTTGTAGCAGTGGATCTTGAGCACATGCTCACCCAGCCAAACTAACACAAACATGAGAAAATAAAAAGAAAACCACCATGGAGCAAGCCCTGGCCATAGACAGCACATCTCCTCCTGCTCCTTCAGGGCTGTGCTCTCCAGCAGCAGTACCTGCACCCAGCACCCAGGCTGTTGCTGCAATTAGAGGTTGCCATGTGCTGCCTGTCCTCTAATTTGCTAGGTTGGCACAGGCACCCGTGTTGGTAATTATGCACATAGTGGGATCTGCAGCATTACACATCACTGCTAGCATGAGCAAAGAGCCAAAAGAGTGAGGCTTTGAGAAATTGTAGCGGAGAGAAAAAACTGGTGTGGCCAGAGAACTTCATGCTATGTGTGTCAGTGCCTCCCCATGGAGGCCGGGAGAGAAATGCCTGCAGATATCCACTCCTACAAATGAGAATGCGATAGCAGATGCATAAATAATAGCATTGAGGCTGAGCCTGGCACAGATGCCCAGAGGGCTGTGGATATCCCATCCCTGGAGGTACTCAAGGCCAGGCTGGATTAGCCCTGGTGGCCTGAGCTGGTGGAGGGCAGCCAGCCCACAGCAGGGCTTGGGGATGCGTGACCTTTAAGGTTCCTTCCAGCCCAAGTCATTCTATGATTCCATGTCCATACCAGGGCACTGTGTAGCCTCCTGCCTTGCCCCTGCCACTGGCCATCCATCCCAGGGGCTACAGCACGGCTACAGCTGCTGGAGGTCCATTAGGCAGGAGATGGCAATAAGTCTTTCTTCTTAAAAGGATTCTGCCCCAAAGACCTACTCTCCACAGAGAAAAATGCTGGTATCCAATCCCTCCAACCAGACCTCAGGATCTGGTTTCCTCCCCTCAGGGGATGTCCTGCATCAGAGCCAGGGCAGAAGGGATGCACAGGGCTTGTGCTGGGGTGAGAGTAGGTCCTGCCACTGCAGCACCTCACAGCACTGGGGGCAGACTGCAATGCCCTGGTGTCAACCTGGGAGCAGGAGCACAACCCTCATCTGGGCTCTGGTGGCTGACTGTGGCTGAAACGATTCTCTTTTCCATGGCTTCTTGCCAGCCTAGACCTGAGCTAATACCTGTGTTCTCTGAAATAGAGGCTATCCCTGAATAGCTAATCCTGCTAACAGAGAAGCACAGTGATTTATAAAGGATGGGAACCTCATTTCTATCTCCTGCATGAATTGTTAAAATAATTAACTACTTCCAGGCACTTTTAATTAAAACTCTACTGCATTGCTAGTTATGTTTGACACATTTAAAGTTGAACCATTCCATCTGCAATTTCCTGAAAGCAGCACCTGCTTTTAATATATCCACTCCAAGGTGCCCCGGAAGTGTTATTTTTATTCACTCCAGTGGATAAAATTCAATGCCTCAACAACACAGCATTTTTCCCATTCCCAGAAATGACACCAAGGTGTTCATACAACTGTAGAACCATTAAAGTTGGAAAAAAGCTCTGCAACCCTCCAGTCCAACCATCACCCCAGCACTACCATGCCCACTAAACCACATCCCTAAAGATTCATAAAGGTTGCATCTGTCCAACCAAAAGACATCTGATATTAGTGAGCATAATGGGTTTGGGTTTAAGTCATTGGTTTTGGCCCAAGACGAGCAATGGAAATAAAGCTTTTATACTTCCCCAGTAGCACCCCCAGGGTTCCCTCTGGTTTTTACTGTTGATGCCCTACAGGTGGCTCCAGGTGTGGGGATGCTGCTTGGGAATGAGAAATGTTTGGAGAAGGTGTAACTTTGCCCACCCCACACCCAGCAAGCTGCTGCCTTCTCCAGTCCCAGTGTAGGATGGGGAGCAGCATCCCACAACAGCACCAAATTCAAGGCATCAGCAGAGGCAACAGGGAAGCAAAGTAGGATGGATGATATTGCCTCAGTGAGAGCTGAGCCTGCTGGGAGCCACTGCAGAGAGAAACAGAAGGGAGCCGAGTTCTGGTAGAAGTTACACACACAGAGTAATCACCACACACCATGGTGGGCCTGAGGTGGCCATTGGATTTTGTAGTGGAACATCTCACCCAGGGAGCCCTGCACACCCATCACACACCCACAGCATGGGCTTTTTTTCCTTCCAATGCCTTCCCAACATGGGCATCCTTTGGGGGTAAATGAAAACCACGTTTCCAGAGCTGTCCCTGCACAGCCTCCGCCTGGCATTGCGCACAGCGATCTGTATGCGTCCTTTTCAAAATAATTCTAGTCAGGGGACTTATTCAAGGGCTTCAAATCCCAACAAACCAGCCCTCAGCCAGCTCTCCCTGCTAAGAAGAAGGTCTGAAAGCGAGCATACAGCCACCAGCAAACCCCGAAGCACCAGCAGAATGCAGGGGCACTGAAGCACTGGGAAAGCCAGGCCAGGTGCCTCTCACCCCTCCATGCATCACAGCTCCAAATGGATTTTCTCCGTGGTCGTATGGCTGTGGCTGAGCTGGGGAGGCACCGGGCAGCAAAGTGCCATCTCCGTGTGCCTTCATGACTAGAGGAGAAGGACTGGGTTCCAAACAGCCCTGTTGGAAGCGGATCAGCGTGCCCAGGCTGGGTTTTAATCTGAGTTACAAACAGGCAGCTGTGCAGAGCAGAGACAGCAGAGGGCAGCTCCGCCCTGCCTAACACGAACGTGGGTTACATGGATGCTGTCTGCGCTGCACGCGAAGGTGAGGCAGGAGGTGATGTGCTGAGAATTGCATGGAGAAAGTCTGTGCTGCTCAGGCTAAAAATCAGCTATATGTACTGAGATCTAAAGGGAGGCCATAAGAAAGAAGAGGACAGGCTCTTCAGCACATTCTTTTGTGACAGGACAAGGGGAAATGGTTTCAAATGAAAAGAGGGGAAATTTAGATTGGAAACAAGGACGTTTTTCACCATAAGGGCAGTGAGGCATGGGCACAGGCTGCCCAGAGAGGTGCTGAATGTCCCATCCCTGGAGACACTCAAAGTTAGGCTAGATGGGGCTCTGAGCAACGTGATGGAGCCTGGTAGGTGTCCCTATTCATTGCAGGGGAGTTGGACCAGGTGACCCTTAAGGATCTCATCCAATCTGAACAATTCTATAATTCTATGATATATGATATCATATTATTATATGATAATATAATATGATAATGATAATATATATTAAAAAATAGCAATAAACACCTTCCTTCATGCAAAGGGTCTGGGCCTCAGGTGGGGGCACATTGAAGAGAGGAAGTCACAGTGACAGGACTGCCTCCTGCTCACAGAGCTACGGGAAAGGACACCCTCATTGAATATGTGTTTTCTCCAAGCATTCCTTGGTAAATAGCTCAGAGGAGCCCAAATTCTTGCCGCAGCAGCAGCAGCGAGGGGCAGCAGCAGGGATCTTAACCAGAAAGGATTTCTTTTCTTTCTCAATACACATAACTGAGACAGTTTGTTGGGTGAATGGCACCCATGGAAGACAAATAATGATAGGACAAGGGGGAATGATCTTAAACTGAGACAGGGGAGGTTTAGGTTAGACATTAGGAGGAAGTTTTTCACCCAGAGGGTGGTGACGCACTGGAACAGGTTGCCCAAGGAGGCTGTGGATGCCCCATCCCTGGAGGCATTCAAGGCCAGGCTGGATGTGGCTTTGGGCAGCCTGGTCTGGTGGTTGGTGACTCTGCACATAGCAGGGGGTTCAAACTAGGTGATCATTGTGGTCCTTTTCAACCCAGGCCATTCTATGATTCTATGAAATAGACTCAGCTCCTGCTGACTTCAGCACTAACCACATCACCTTCCCTGGAGCTAAGGTGGGCACATGCCATGGGAACCTCTTCTGCTGCAAGTGTCTTCCTTCTCTGCTCTCCTCGGGCCCCAATTCCTGCCTTTCACCACTCTTCAGCTGCAGTTGCGATGCTTCTCAGCACGGTTTGGCTGATGGCAGAAACAGACCACAACCAGCCCAGGCCTGCAGTGCTTGCAAAGCTGGAGAAGCCTCCAGGGCACCTCAGCCCTCAGCTGGCACACAGCACTGTGTGTTGCCATTCACAGGGGCTGAACTGGAAGGGAGCTCCAGAGGCTCTCTGGCCCAGCCCTGTTCCAGCAGGGACACCCAGAGCAGGGTGCCCAGGGCCACATCCGGGTGGCTTTGGAAGGTCTCCAAGGAGGAAACCCCACAGCCTCTGGGCAGCCTGTGCCAGTGCTCTGTCACCTGCACATCATAGCAGCACCCCGTCCGTCCGACTTCCACCCCAGAGGCCAACCTCTCTGGTCATGCAATTTCCACGTGGCCCCAGGTCAGAGACCCTCACATCTCTCTCCTGGCTCTATCCATAAAACACGGAGCCGTTTCCTCCATGAAGCATCACATCCGCATGAGCATCACAGCCCACAGGCTGCGTGCAGAGCGACTTTCCATGAGTCATTAAGCTGCTCTCCCAAGAGACACAGCTCGCTCTCAGTTACACGCCGGAGGTGCGCGTGCCTCCGACAGAAGGTGGGAAGAGGAAGTTTTTAGCTCTCAAGTGTAAAATGAATGTTCAATAAATAGAACCGTTTTTCAGACACGAAAATGCGGCGTCGGAGTCACTAGCGCCCCGGGGCTATTTACTTGACTGTGCAATTGGCGGTGTGCGGAAGGCAGCAGCTCCTCGGCTTTGTCATGCACGCTGCGGGTTTTTTTTGCCTGAGCATCTCTTCTTCCTTTCTGCTCGGCTTATAAATAACTGTGAGGCACAGCCCACCGCTGGGAAGCACCTCGCAGGGGGTAGCCCTCAACCGGGAGAGCAAGGTGTGCTGGGGAGGTGGGGCAGAGCAATGGCCGGGTCTGTGGGCACCACCACCTCTCTCTTGCAGTGCCCCTCTGTTCCCTTCCTCCATCCTAGGCTGCTCTTCCTCTGTGCCTGCAGCCTGCTGCAGGAGCAGCAGCAGCAGGGCCTGATTCTGTTTGGTTTGAAGGCAAAGCAGAGCTCCTTACCTGGGGTGTGGGCAGAGCCCTGCTCTTCCAGCAGTTCCTCTCAGCATCTGTGATGCCAAGGTAAATCCAGCAACTTCACATGGCTCCTGCAAACACGTATTCGCATACATCACGGCCTTCTGACAAAAGATGCACGCATGCTGGATCAAAAATTGCAATATCACTTCAAACTGTTGGCCAAATCTTTGATGAGAAATAGAACCCAAGGGAATGGCATGGAGCTGCATCAGGGGAGGGCAGCTGGGGGTGAGGGAAAGGGTCTGCACCACAGGGCAGTGGGCATGGAAAAGCCTGCCCAGGGCTGTGGGCACGGCCACGAGTACCAGAGCTCACGGAACATTTGGACAGAGTTCTCAGACACAGGGATTGGATTTGGGGTCGTGTTGTGTGAAGTAATGAGCGTAGCTTGAAAAAGAAGTAGCACAGCCAGCAGAAGAAAGGTTTAATTATCATCTCCCTGTACTCAGCACTTGTGATAACACACCTTGAGTGCTGTGTTCAGTTTTGCGTCCCTCATTACAAGTAGGACATTGAGGCCCTGAAACATGATCAGAGAAGGGCAATGAAGCTGGGATGGGTCTGGAACACAGGTCTTATGGGGAACAGCTGAAGGCACTGGAGTTGTTCAGTTTGGAGAAGAAGATGCTCGGGGGAGACCTGATTGCTCCGTACAACTGCCTGAAAGGAGGTTGTGGTGAGGTTGGGGTAGGTCTCTTCTCCTAGGTGACAGCAATACGACTAGAGGGAATGGCCTTAAGTTGCACCAGGGGAGATTAAAGTTGGATATTAGGAAAAATTTCCTCTCTGAGAGAGTGGTCAGGTGCTGGAATGAGCTGCTCAGGGAGGTGGCACTGCCCCTGGAGGTGTTCAAGAAACATTTAGATATTGTACTAAGGGACATGGTTTTGTGGGGCAACAGTGATGGTAGGTGAACAGTTGGACTGGATGATCTTGGAGGTCTTTTCCAACCTCAGTGATTCTATGATCCTTTGAACTATTACCAGTAGGCAGCTGGAGTGCAGCCACACTGTTTTGCTACCAGGCCACCCTGATCCAGCTACTACAGAGCCAATGGATGGCCCTGGGTATGTTTCCATCATAGATACAGCCACAATGTCCTGTGTCAAAAGGAGGTCCAGCATTACATATCTGTATGAATTTTTATGAAGAATTAATCTAGAAGAGCATTTTGGCTTCGTGCAACTGCAAGGTCCTGGGCTGCTGCACTGGAGGCTCTGCCAAGAGATCCCACCTTGAGTTCCAAGCCCTGACAGAAACAAGACAACTATGAAAGCACTCATCAAGCATCCTCTGGAAGCATGGCCAGATAAACAAGGTATTTTACCCCTAGATGTTGGGAAGCCCCTTGGGGAGATGGAAGAGCACTGGGTGCCTGGGCTGAAGGCCCACCTGGGGCATAGGTAGCAGTGTTGGACACTGTGCACACATCCTGAGCTCCTGGTGTCAGGATGAGACAAGTGGAGCACAGCATAGTCCACTGATTGGTGGTGAAAGCCATGTCCAGGACACCTTTGCCCACAGCTCCCCTCCTGGCCCCTTTGAGCTCACCATCAATTTCCATATCCAACTTCCTTCTTCTGTCCCTCCACTCTATGCCACAATAGCCCATCTCATTATTTTCACATAAGAGGTTATTTTGCAAGGAAGGCTGACCCATGCTGAAGACAGGTTAAGAACTGTCTGTTCGCCCTTTATAAAAATGCTGCTGTTATTTGGAAAACATGCACCAAGCTCCTAACTTTTCGTGAAAGAAGACATTGAATAAATGGAGCACAAAAAAAGATTTTAGACCAAACCTTATTATTAGTCCAAACAGAGGTTTCTTACTCTCTCATCCTAGCTGTCAGGGTTGTCAAGGACATTCAAGAAATGAAGGGGCAAGCTCCAGCTTCTGGATGGCTGTGATGCTTCATGCAAAAGGGACAAATGCTTCATGCAAAGAGACAAATGGGGAGGCATGGAGCATTGGCATCATCAACATTGGTGCTCAGATTGTAGCCATGCTGGGATGCTGCCCACCAGATGCACCTTCACCATCGTGAGAGGATGTATAAGGAAGAAGATGAACTCTGACCGGCAACTGTACACTGTGGGGTTGTAGGATATCATCAGGAAAATGCCAGGGCTCATGGGTAATATGGGGCTTTTTGAGCTTCACAATTAAATGCTGAACTCCTCATCTAATTTACTACCACATTAAGAATACAAAATGACAACTTATTGTTTTATGATTGCTCCCAGGGGAAGCTAAGTTATTACAGCATTCTGCAAGATCTTCAGTGAAGGCTGGATGTTGCTCCAGCACAGCCTGTGACCTCACTGTGAAAGCCAAAAGTGCAGCAGCACATTGCAGCCATTAGGTTTGTGCCTGCAACCATGACAGCCAAATCTCTGCCTTCGTCCAAGCATGATGGACACCTGGTCACAACATGTCTGTGGGCAGCCTCCCAGCTGCTCTGAGACAACAAAAAGTGAGCAGGTTAGAAAAAAAAAGACAAACACACATGAGCAGCAGCTGCTAAACAACACCCATCCCAAGTCAAATGAGCAACACCCATCCCAAGTCCACCAAACAACACCCATCCCAAGACAATTGAACAACACTTGTGCCAAGACTGCATTGCTGCTCGTATATGTTCACAAGATTTTCAGGATGCATCAAACAAGCCCCAGGATGCCAAACACTGAATGAGCATCACCCCAAGGCAGCTGTTTGATGGGCAAAGGAAATGGTTGGGACACCAGTCCCATTTGACACTTGTTTGTGATTGACATGTGTTGCATGATGAAACTTTGATATTGCCATGGTTTTCTGGGTTTCAAGGGGTGCTTTTACTTGGTATTGTTAGTTTTTCACAATCTGCTATCTTAATTCTTGAAATAGGTTTATCAAAAGGACTTAAAATGGGGGACACACTTGTAAAAATTCTCAAAAATTAGTGCCTGTGATGCACTGAGTGGTAGATGCTCTCAGGAGATGTCAGAAGTGAAAAGCATCTCCAAATGGCATAGATGGGGCAATGTTTTAATGTCATACTGCCTTATTCTGCAAAATTGTGCCTTCAGGAATTAAATTGCAAGCTATCTGCTTTCCCTTCCTGTGAAGTCAGGAGCCTACAAGCAGACATCTCTGCCACCTGTGTTTCTGTGAAACTGTAATACTTGTGCCTGAGAGCTCTGCAGATCCTTTGTAGGTCTTTTAGTTTCACAAATAGCAGAAAGGCTTTCCTTGCATAGGGACTCTTTGCTAACAATCTCTCTGCTCCCTTGCTCTTACCCCATAGAAATGCCTCCCATGGCTTTCACACAAGATTCAAAAGTTTCCTCTTAGGTGTTTTTTTTCCTTCAATCTAATTTTTCCAGCTATCAAGTGATGCTTAATGCAAATGTCCTCATAGGTCAAGTCACTTCAGATGCTGAGCTATTGGAGATGAGAAAAGTAACAACTTGTTGTCAAGTCTGTGCAGTTTCTATGGCAGCAGGGAGAGCTGCCATTAGGCTGCCATTAGAGCTTCCATTAGGCTCCACTTTTGAGATGCTGCCTCCAGAGCAGTTCCTATCTGACCTGAGACCTCAGGACCTGCCAGACCAACAGAGATGCTGGTGCTGGGCCTGGCTGGCAGCTCGCCGCCTGGAGCACGAGACATGCAGCTCTGCAGGCTTGCATCTCAGCTGGGAGATGGGTCAGGAGCAGGAGCCACAGGGCTGAACTGCTATCCAGAAGACATTCGGGTGGAGCAAGTGAAGGGACAGGAGAACCCGGGGAGGATGGACTAGCAGATGAACTAGATGAACCAGCATTTGTGATCCTTCAAGCTGTCTCATCAGTAGAGGACGCTCTTTCAATCCATATGACCTAACCAAAAAAAAGTGTTTTTACAAAGATGTGAAATACTGAAGAAGCAAAGAGAAGCAATGAAAGCTTTTTTCTCCGCGACATTATGCTGGAACTGAAAAATACATAATCAGATATTTAAGAAACAAGAAGACCTTTGCTTTGCAAGAGTGGGAACAGCATCTGTATTGCGCATCTGATTTCACATATCTTGTGAACAAGCACAAGTCTGCTTTTCCATTAACATTTTACAATGAACAAAAGCTCATTGGGTGTCAGGGCTCCCAGCAGTCAGGGATCTGGTTTTTGGTAGCCTGGCCAGTGCAAAGCAGGCTGAGGGGCAGCTCCTCTGCCAAAGGAAGGCTAAGGTGCTTTTCTTAGCAGAGAGAGCAACCGTTCAGCTACCTGGTAAGGAAAAAGGACTGAGAGCAGAAGTGCAGGATGGTGGCACACTGTATTGGGAGTGAGACACTTTTTCATTAGCTTTAGCCATCTAGAACTCTGGTTCCTGATCCCACAAAGGTGAGATACAGGCACGGTGCTGGGCCTGATGCCCATGAGGATCGGGGGGATTTAGTCCCCTCCCAAGGACAAAGAGCCATGGAGCTTAAGATACACCTACCATCAAACATCAAAATGGCCAAGCCAAAGCTGGTTTCCCCTCCTGATCTCCTGCTTAGAGTACCTCTCCCTAGCCAATAAAGACAGAAAACACCACGTACCATCATCAGCACTACCAACTCACCATCAGACACATATCTTGGGTTGAGCTGAATCATCCCATGGGGGTATCTCTCCTTCCACGAATGACAAGGAGACCAGGATGCCCTGTCCCTGGGAGCTGAGCTGAGTGAGATGACTCTCACCACATGCCTCATTTCACACTATCCCAGTCACCCTGTCTAACAATGCGTGTTGGTCTTCTCTTCCCTGCTAGTGACCTGAGCATTAACAAGGATGAAGAGCCATTCCAGCTCAAAGCAGGCTCTGTTACAGCAAACCGATCAGGGCCACGATGAGTTTGAACACATCCAAGGGCACAGATATCCACACCTCTTTGGGCAACTTGTGCTGTCATACGTTCACCATGCATCTCCAGGAAGGTTCTGGCTTCCCTATTATCTCATATTGGGTCATTGCAGGCAAAGTCAGGCCACTCCTTCACCTTCTCTTCCTATGCTAGAGCAAGAGTAACTCACCATCTCCTGGTACTTCATGCACTCCAGCCACCTTGGTGACCCTCCAACTGGTGTGCCCAGTGCATCAGCCCCCCAGCGTTTCTCTCTATATGAGAGTGTTCATCTGCATGGCTTTCATCCCCCTCCAGAGGGAATGATGCTCTTCTGCACAGGTTCCATGAGAAGCACACACAGCAAGTGGAGGACTGACAGTGTCCTTGGTGTCCAGGTTCCCTGAAACAGCCACAGCACAGGCTTCTAATAGGCTCTGAAGTGGAAGAAAGCATTTTCTCAGCATTTTATTTCAACTAATGTGTTCAGGCTAGTGTCACACTGTGCTATTAACGCCACCCTGGTTTATAATTCTGCTTTTATGTTGGCTTCATTTTTCTTTTTTTAATACAGCTATCTAGCTTTTTGGTTCTTAAACGTGAGACCTATTTTTCTGGCTGCTGTAGCAGAAAGAGCTAATTTGGTCCTTCTGTGTATAAGCAACGGGTCTGTGAAGTGGAATAGAAGGTGATTTTATCTCCGTGTCCGTCCTTGGTCAGGCTGACACCAGAATACTGCATCCTGCTGAGGTACCCATATTTTAAAGAGAACATAAAAAAAAAATAAAATGGAGCGAGTGAAGAAAAGAGCCATAAAAAATGGTTTGAGAGCTGAGGAAAACTACTTACAGGGAGAGACTTCTGGAGGTCAGCCTCCGTAACTTGTCAGAAAGAAACCCGAGAGGTGATTTGATGATGTGTGTAAGTACATGCGTGGAGAGAAAGCCCCTGGTGGTAAGGGGGACAAAAATTGAGACCAAGAGAGGCACGCAGCCAGGCAGTGGTGGGCGATGGAGAACACTGAGCTGAATTAGAAACCAGACACACTTTTTAACCACAGGGACGTTCGCTGTCAGAGCAAAATTGCAAAGTGAGTGATGGGTTCAAGACAAGTTTGGATTTTAATCTAATTCTAATTCTGCACTTCAGGACAGAGGCTGGGGTTCCTGGGGGGAAATCAAGGTGAGTTTGCTCAAATACAGCCTGGGAAGGGATACAGTTTGGAGAGGGATATGGGGAGGGAGAACCAGGGCTCTCACCATAAGTGGGTAGGAAGATAGATGCCGTGGAGCTGCTCCCATGTGAACACCTAAAGGGCCAAGGAGCTAGAGGATGAATGCAGGCATTTCGGCATCCCTGAATCACAGAATGGTGAGGTGGGGAGGGATCTCTGAATGCCGCCTGGCCCAACCCCTGCTCTAGCAAAGACACCAGAGCAGGGTGCCCAGGGCCACGTCCAGAACTTACATGCATCGATGCTCTGGCCAGCATGGCCATAGCTAAAAGGCTCATTTTTCCTCTGATGGCCATATGGCCAGCATGGCCATAGCTAAAAGGCTCATCCCCTCTGATGAGGACAATGTCATTGCACTCATGAAATTTAACATTTCCCACACCACTGCGATGAACAATTTCTGGGCCATTTCTGATGCTGGGACACTTGCAATTCTTCCCCTTGCTATTTAACACAAATGTCCCATATATTAAAGTCAATTTTCCACTGTTTTACTCCCAGTGGACACAGAGAAGGATATAACCCCTGCATTCATCCTGGGCTTATCGGGGAGGATATCTGCACTTTGCGCACTGACTTCTGTGGGGATGCAGCTCTGAGCTCCAGCCCTGAGCTCTGTAATTGCATCCAGGCCCATCTGTAATGGCCAGAGCTGCCCCGAGCGCTGTCTGAAGGGCTGCTGGGCATGTACAGCAACGACTAAGCTGCTTCTAACCCTTAAAACTTCCTCAAGTGTTTAAGAATCTCAAAAACATTCAGAACACTTTTCTTTCTCTGATGATTGCTTGGTTTCTTAAGGACGTGTTTGTGCAGATGGGCACAGTTGGGAGGACTCTATTAGCTCAGAGAGTCAAGTGGCCTTCAAGAATTCAGAGCTCAGCACGGCTTGGAGTCCTTTCCAGCTGAGCTCTCGTGCTCTGCAGCCTCTGTGCGGTTTAAGAAATCTCAATATTTACGAGTCTGCTGCAAGCACTACATGCCGAGGAGCCCTATAGCAAAGGTTTATAAGCTCTGCATACATGGCTTAGACTCCCTCCGAGGGACTGCGCTGGCTGAGTGCTCCGTCCCGCAACCCCAATAGCTGTGTGTTCCTCTCTGTACGGAAAAATTACATGGAAAACTCTGAGGCTTAAATAAAAAACAAGGCTTAAACATAAATTCATAATGAGTCCTGAGAGGCCAGAGAAGATATTGAAGCATTTGTTTCCTAGTGCGCTAAGCTCATTCTCGAGGAAGAAATGAATTTGTCTGGAGGTAAAAACGATTTTGAAGAGCACAGCATGCAGGTCTCTGAAGAGATGCTGTGCCATGGGAACACACATTTTCTCAGCAATTCCCCTGCAATGGGACTGCTATGCCTTGAGGAGAGTGGGGTGTAGGGTGTCCCCCCCTGCAGAAGGGGACAGGTTTAAGCTGGCAGCCGGGATGGACATCTGCTGCAGGAGGAGACTCCATGGATAAAGAGAATGTTCCACCTGCCTGTGCTTCCAGCTGCCCATTATCCCCTCCCCAAACTGTGTCTCAGTGGCAAGGAGATGGCAGTACCCCTGCACAGCATCTGGCTGACTCCAGGTCCCTGTCCTCAACCCAGGCTGCATCCCACAGCTCCGCTGTTTGAGGTTTCACAGTGAGTTGGAGGAGAGGGTCTGGAAAAATGAAAGTAATGAGCCTTAAGAGAAGAATCTGTCCCTAACCATGCGGCTTGATTTCCCTCCCAGCAGCTCACTCAGCAGCTCGGGTGTCCCCGCTGGCAGCCAGTTTTAATTTCCAGCTTGGTCTTGCTGAACAGAGCAAGGCAGAAAGCCAAAGGCTGAAACTGTCATGCATCAGGGGATGGGTGCCAGAGGATTTGCTGCAGGACACTTTGCTCCAGGGTTAACAGAGATCATGGCTTTTCATGCCACAGACACCTCGCTCTGGTAAAGCACAGGGCAGACACTGTACCATGCTCTGTGGGTGACATGAGCCCTTCCATGGCCCAGACCCAGGGACCGCTTTCACCATGCACTGGCTGTGAGAAACAACGGTTTAACCACCAAAGCCACACAAACTGTGAATCTGATCTGCATCAAAAAATCCAAGCAGGTGCAGGTGGAAGGAAAGGCTGCTGAAGAGGATCTGTCTTACAAAAAGAGACAGAAGGAGCTTTGCTAACAAAGCACAGGGTGTTTGCTCTATGTGATGACTCTATAAATATATCTATATCTGTATGAGGGAAAAAGAACTATCTGCCACAAGATGGTATTAGCAGAAGATCAGACAGATACAAATCAAATGTGGGTATGTGTAGACTGGAAACTGGCAGCAAGTTTCCCATCCGCCTGTGAGAACACAAAACATCTGGCTATGCCACAGAGCTGGAGGAGAGCTCCGGGTTGCTGGTGGCAGTGGGCTCCACTCCACCTCCAAACTGCTGAGCTTCTTACTCATTCATTTTAAAGCAGGTTTCCTGCTCTTCTCCCTAAGTGGGAGCCTGTGGGAGTGCTTCTCCTGTCCCCACCATCCCCTTGTTGGTGAACATGGGTACGCAGCACACCCACAGTTCCTCTCCTCTCCTCTCCTCTCCTCTCCTCTCCTCTCCTCTCCTCTCCTCTCCTCTCCTCTCCTCTCCTCTCCTCTCCTCTCCTCTCCTCTCCTCTCCTCTCCTCTC
>NW_024962262.1:5733136-5945194 GCF_019238085.1 Lagopus leucura
CTTGTTGACACTACTGTGTTGCCATATGCTTGGCTTGGGCACACTTCCCAGCTCAAACCAAACTTTCCAGGATCCAGAGAGGGAAGCTGACCCGGCAGCACTGCTCACTGATCCTGCATGGCTCCTCCTGGTCCCCCAGCACTGCAGCAGAAATGTCTAATTAGGTACGACAGACGAATAGATATGCACACTCAGGGATCTTTCTACACAAGCATGAATTAAAGGGAAGCAAATATTTATTTTAAACGGGCATGCCATAGCTGGCAAAATGCTAATCTGCACAGAAAAAAATACCCTGTAAATAAGCTCCCCAGAAGCATCTTGCATTCACCGAGCTTCATCTTTCTAAGCAAACTAACAAGAAAATAAAATCAACTGCATCTATTATGCACTCCCTTCAATAAGAAATTCAGACAAGCTTAGGATGACATGGGCCAGTGCCTTTGAAGCTATCGGCTGCCGCCCCCAGGAGCACCGCAGGCTGTTTGTAAGGTGCCTACAGAAGGTACTGAAGAAAATCAGACTTACAGGATTCAATTCACAGCTCAGGGATCTTCAGCCTCAGTAGGGAAAATGCTTGGGGGCTGCAGATCAAAAGCACTGAAAAGCACTACTGCACCCTGTAGGACCAGGACCGGGAGTCGCAGGGATGGGTTTGTGTCTTCCACTGACCCAAGGAGCACAAGCAAATCACTTCACCTCTACCTTCCCCTACCATTCACCCCTGCAGCGCCCTGCAGGAATCACAGCATCTCTCCTTGTGCATGGAGCAGTACCCAGTGCCACAGAGCCTTGCGCCCTAGAGGAATGCATCCACTGACATCCACTTGCACTTCTCGCCTTGGAGGAACATTGCAGCCCCAGCTCACCCCAAAGCTCAAGGACGGGAAGCAAGCTACTAGGATTTCAAATTCCAGGAGATGAACGGCGGATCTTGTGTGGCCGTAACAAACCTGCCCTGGGGATTGGCACGTTTTTAGGCAGGGAGGCAGGTGATGAAACCTATCAGCAGCACCTGAAGCTGGCTCCCTTTGTCCTCTGAGCCGCTCCCATCCTCTCACAGACGTTCTCCTCACTGGCAAGGATGCAGAGACCACCACTTTCATCAACATGCATACTGCAGTGCTGTCAGCACCTTCTTAAGGTTATTCCCTTTTTCTTTTCGCTTATATTTATAAACCCTGTGCAGAGTTGCTATGGTTTCTGATACCGTCAGTCCGATTGGTATTCAGCGCGTTTCCTCTCACCTTCACCATTCCAATGACCTTTACTTCACAAGGAGGATCTCATGCCATCAGCCCGTTCAATTAGATGTCACACAGCACGCTGTGTGAGAACACCCACTGCCAGGGCAGAAGAGGGCTCTGTGGAACCAATTCATCTGCAAAATGCCGTCTCTCAGATAAACAATGGTAATTATTTCCATGCAAATTGGAACCAGAAAGCAGTCCCAGCAATGCAACTGCTAGACAGAGAGGAGAGCCACAAGAAGAAATTTCAGCTGCTAACATCTCAGATACTCTGCTGTCTTCCTAAAAGCAAGTATCTTCCTACCTTTCTCGTCCTGCAAAGTCAAGTTAAAGAAGCTCTTACTTCCAAGACAGTTTCTTTTACATCCATTGAACAACTCATGCAAGGGGCTGCTCGCAAATGGGAGCAACACAGCTGTAATCTGCTACTAAGAATTTGTCTCCTTATCAAACTAATATTCTATTTTAAGAGACCTTGCACAAAGCTCTACTAGTCACTGTACAAGACAGACAAGAGGGATGCATTTGGAGGAAAACAGTCTTCAAACACAGCAGTGCTGGGAATGGTCTCAACACCTTCATGTGCCAGTCAGACCATGGGATCCCCAAAGCCCTAACCCAAACACTGAACAAAACTCTCTAACTCTGAGAAAATGGCTTCTCCCTAACTTGGAGGAGAAATGTTCCTACTACAACAAAGACATAAAACCACAGAAGCCAGAAAATGAAGCTTGATCATGATACAGCTCTAGCCCTGCCCTTGCAGCAGGGATGGGAACATCACAGCACTTCACCTCTTCACAACAGAACCAAAGCTTTTCTAGTGGCAGTTTCTTCATGTTGAGGAAAACAGTTCTTGCATTGGGCAATTGGCTTTGCCAAGACATCTCATTCCATGTGCTCTCAACGCTAGCAGGGGCCTTTTAAAAGAAGAACAGGAAATTCCCTGGAGCTGTCCAATATATACACAGGAGCACGATGCTTCAGCTGGCCAGCTGTCAGCTCTGTATTGCACTCAGGGCACTCGGAACAACGGTGTATGCAGCAAGTGGGTCAGATGGACAGCTTACCCCTGGTCTGTGCGACCAGGCAGGAATGTGGAGAACATCACACAGATGTGTGCTGTGCAGACAAGAGGACATCACTTGCTGTTGCAGCTCTGCTAGCTAAGGTTCAGATGGAAGTTAGGCTCTGAAATGCAGGTGATCACAGCATCTGCAGCCATGGCCAACTTTTCATGCTGTGCTTTCGTGGAACAACATGAGAGGGAAAAAAACCCACATGCCCTGCTTTCTGGAGTGTCCCTCCACCATCAGCTTCCCCCAGCATGCCACCAGGTGGTGCAACACGGGCTGTGCAGATCAGATACAACCATCCTTTTTCCCAGCCACGGGAAAAGCAGGCTCCTGATACTTGTTTCTGACTACTGGCCGGTAGCTACAAATCCCTGGAGAGCATCAGGTCTTTGTTCAATCAACCTTTGTTGTCACTGACCTGGGTGTTTTCCTACAGCCCATTTGTTCCATCAGAGGGCTATTGAGACTGCTCCTGCTCCTGCCTGTGCCTGCCGGGCACACCAGTGGTACCAGTGACACCGGTGAATTGCTTTTGCATCCCCAGGATCCTTCCTTCTTCAGTGGCACCACCGTGCCACCTGCATTTTCATCATGCTCAGAAAAAAATCTCTGCCCATCAGCTGATCCAGGAGAGCCTATTCCTAAAACAGACCAAAGTTATTTCTGTTTCCTCTGCTGCTTTTACCTCCTCGTGTCCGGATTGTTCAGCTCGGTCTTTGCTCGCTCGATGGAGGATTTCTTTACATCACACAAGTCTTTTAATCTTTCCATGATCAAAACAAGTCGGAGCACCTTTACTATTGTGCGGTCTCTTTTAAACTGGGGTGAGCTGAACTTTCTATGCAAAGATGTGACCTCTCCTGAAATCCCTTGATCAGCAATTTCCCTTGCTCTCTCTTTCATGTCGGAGGCATTATGAAACACTGGAAACTACACATACTTCCAGAAGGAAGTTAGTGAGAAAATTCAAATAATCAACTCGGCCCCAAGAGATGTGGGGTCTCTTTCCAACTTTGAAAGCTCTTTCCTAATAGAAGTTTTGCTTTTGAAAGTCTTTTGTTGAGCAAGTAGCTGAAGATACAGCTTCTCTAGAGTCTGATTATACGTTCAGCCCGGGGCAAGCAATAAAAAACCTGCCCAGTGCTGTGAGGTCTGAATCAGGTGCTAACACTGAACATGTGCTGGAGCCTCCACTTTCCTCTCCCTCAGTGCTGGGCACTGGAACATTCACCATTTTATAGCCTGTGGCAATGAAAGGCCAATTTAAGAGGGAAAGCATTGCTGACAGTGTTATCCAAAAAAAGCCAGGCTCTGCTTTAACTGCTCTCCGCCCAAGACTTTGGTGAATCCAACACCACTGTGACATGCTGAAAAAATTTGCTTTGAACAGCAGCCTTTGGAAGCAGCTACAGAGAAGCAATCACAGGCCCAGAGACAGACAGACTCTGTATGTACATTTATTACTTCATACAATCAAATTGCTTATTGTACAAAAATTAGCAGTGCCACCCAATAGGGCTTTCACAGACGTTTAGAAAGAGACATGTAAACACAGCTTTAGAACTCGATTTTATGTCACATAGGTACAAACTTGTGTGCGTATACACATACATACACAGGCGTGTATGCAGCTCTATACACAGACCAAATTGTTGCAGCAGGCTGTGAGATGCTAGTACATTGTTCTCTAATGAATTAAGCACCCTTAAAGAAGGCTTTCCCCCAAAGGGACACAAGTTGGACTTGCATTCCTCCCATTGTTAGCCTGGCCTTCCTCCCCTAATTGCTCCTTGCTACTTCTCACTGTTGGCTCTCTTCCAGAGGAAACGATTCAACCTTCAAGCCCACTTAGTTGAGTGCAACGGTGAGACTGGGTGGAGATGAAAGGGTTGGCGTTAGAGCTAGTCACCTACACTGAAGAGCCTCAGCATGAAAGGGATGGTCTCTGCCTTGTGGACTGCCTGATCCACAGGAGCCTGCTGTAACACTCAGGCATTGCATAGACAAATATCTATGGCCTGGAAACTTTCACTTTGTTATTCTGCAGTAGAAAAGAATGAATGGACCTGTACAGAAAGAACACTTTTAAGGTACAAAATCACGATCTTTAGAGAAAAACTGCAGCACCCAAATAATTCCCACTGGAAGGAATGTCCACTGTTGTGAATTCTGCTTACCGTGTGAGATGTTAGTTCAACACCTTGAGGGAAGGAATGACATTTCTGCTAAACATTGTGCTTTCAACAGCAGCAAGGGCCCTGCTGCTTGCAACATGAAACTGAGAAAACTGGTACTTACATCTTCCTAAGTAGCAACTGCTGAATCCAGCGCTGCTCTCAGGCAGATGAATGGTGTGAGTTATTGGCATTCATGTCTATTTCCTTCTAGATCTTGCCTGTGTAGAGTAAGCTCCTTGGGCAGTACATGTCTCACTAGGGAGCAACCCTGAAGTGCTAATCTGGCACTGGCCACAGAAGACTCTTACAGCTTTCCTCATTTCTACTGCAGTAAAACAAAAAGAAAAAAAGAAAAAAAAAAAAGGAAAAAAGAATAATAGCCTCAGCCTACAGCTTTCATAAGGAAGAAATGACACTCCGTGGCAACGCTTTCAAAGCTTTCTTTCTATAAGGGTCCAGCTATTCCCTGGGAGGAACAGACTGACCCTGGTAGTAATTTAGCCAAAAATGATAGTCAAATACAGCTTTGCACTTGCTCATGTTCCAGGGCAGACAGAACTGCTTCTCTCTAACAGTTGCAGGTATTGTGAAGAGCAAAGGCTACAATGTGCAGTTGGTGCAAACTGGGCAGGCAAAAAGTAACTGGAGCTTTTATTCTCTCTGTAGGTGAAAAGGGAAAAGTTGATGTTCTTCCTGCTCTAATCTCCCTGGTCAAGATCGTAACAAAGCCAGTGAAGATGCTCTGTCCCTGGAAAGATTGGGACAGCAGTTGTTTTTCAACCAGTCTGGGGGCACCAGAAAGTATATTTCTGAAAGGCCACACAAAACAGGCCTCTACAGCCCCAGCTGTCTTGTGTCAAATGCAGGATTTACAGAATCTCTGTGGTGTTTCTCCATGCCAATTAGCAGAGCCCTTTAAAATGGCATGATCCATCCAAGCTGTGGTCTTTACAGAGAGAGAAAGAAAAAAGGACTGCTGACAGACAAAGCAGAGAGGACACCACAACCACACAAGTTGCTCACATAATCAGAAGGATGCAGCAGAGTTGTCAAGCACATATCCTGACTGTCCTTGCTCCTGAACAGTAGACATGCTCAAGAAGCATTTACGTTAGTGGTTCACAGGTCATGGCTCAAAAGACCAACGTGCTGGATTACAAACGTTATTTGGCAAGCACCAGCAAAAAAATATACTCCCATCCAAGATGTGGTGGGTGATTCTGAATACCTGGCTTCATTTCTGAGCAAGATCAATTTCTTAGTCCAGCCTACGACACCTGGCTATGTCATCACGAGTCTCAGCAGAGAGACAGAGGGTGCAGAACTCACCCAACTGCAGGACAGCTCAGATCAACCAAGACACTTTGAGTCACGTTTACAACATCACCAATAATTTCAGAGCTTGAATATTCCTCCGTAAATTTTACCTATCCTTCCCATTCCTACATTAGGAAACCCACACGAGTCAGATGTGCTGTGAAAATCCCATACTGTCAGCACGACAGTTACATTCCAGAGAGGGGATTTATCATGCTAGAGTTTATAATCTAACCCTTCTCATCCCTGCACTTGTGCTTGGGACAGGAAGAAACACATAAGAATATAAATGAGATTGTACAGATTACTTTCCCCTAAATTAATTGCATTTATACATTTTAAGAAACCTTCATTTAAGAGGTATAACAAAAATAGTTCTACAACATAAACAAGTGCAAATACCATTGCTTAGTAAAGCTTGGAAAGGGCTCAGGCCTAACTAGAAGACCTGAAGTCCACAGCCATGCATTTTAAGGACATATTAGTGTCTTCACTACTGTTATTTAAATAATATTTAGAAAGCAAAGTTCAAGATTCTACATAAATGCACAATATAAAGTCAAAGTGCCTACTGGTCAAACTTCAAAGTGCCTGATGGTCAAAGTGGTACAAACCATACTCAGCATGGAATGAAAGCAATCAAGGTCCTTTCCTCTCCTTCTCATTTCCATTAGGAGAAATCACAGGCAACATCATTCCAATCTGAAGTGACATCAAAGCCAAATGCGTGTACAAGAGAGGAGAGCTGAGCCTGCATCTTGATGGAAAACTGATCCTCACTTCTTCTGTGTAAATGCCAGTTAATCCTCAGGCTTTGCTCTGGACATGCAAGAAAACAGCACCAGGGAACAGCAACTTCGATGCCACGTTTGGGAAGGCAGAGTCGGCAGCCCAACAGAACACAGCACTTGGAGCAGGGGGGAAGCGAGCCCTTGTTAGCTCCTCTGGAGTCACATTCCCCACCTGATTTATTGACTCAAGCCACGAGAGATGAGTACAAGGAGGTAAACAGCACTGCTCTTCATTGGGAAAATAAGGTGATTATTCTCAGAAGTATATTTACTCCCTTCCCATTTGGCTGCTTTTAATATTTTGGACATTTTTATTTTTTTTAATTTTAACCATATCACTCCCTTGAACGGCAAACAGAGTTTAAAAGGTTTTGTCACCAGGAAGGGGTGGAGGTAGGATGGGGAGAACAACAGACCTTTTATTAAACCTTAGAAAAGACTTCTAACTCACAATGCAAGTGAAAACAACAAAAGCCATAAACTCTCAATGGAAAGCTGTCGGTGAGATTAAGCAGATCCAAACTCCGCCATCCATTTCTCGTACTTCTCCAGGTCTGCAGCAGAAACAGATTTGGAGATTTTCTTCAGAGCCAACTCAAAGTCCCCCTTGGTAACTGGCATCTGAAGTTCCTCTTTAGAAAGTGCCCGAATCTCTTCTGGAGTTAAGCCGTTAATACGCCGTCTCATTGCCATTAAAGAGGCATCCCTGGAAATACAGGACAATGCATGGGAGCTAATTGCTAGCAGCATGTGCCATAAGCCTATGAATTTTGATTGTATTCTCTTGCTAGAAACCACTGGCAGGAACACTTCAGAGAGCATTTATTTACCAGAGGAGATGCGGTTCACATCTTTGTTAGCATTCGCATTCCCAGATCCCAACATCAATTCAATATAAAGAATGCACTGGCACCAAAACTCATTTAAGCATATGGCAAATGCACAGAGATAATTAAAACTATAAAACTGAAAGCCTTTTATAATGATTCATGGAGATGAGATTCGACTTCTCAGCTCAGGAAAGGGCAGGGCGGGAGAAGAACTGCACTGAAGGGTTTTTCTTTTTCTCTTCCAAAACTTCTCTGGATGTTGCAGATCTCTCCCCATGCCATTACGATTTCAACACCCTCCCCACACGCAGCACTCAGACACTGACACCACGTGGCCCTGGGGCTGAGGCCATCGGTGCCTGTGGCTCCCCATGCTCTACCTGTTCCACCACTCCTCCCCAGCTCTGGAGCCGTCAGCGTGGCCCACTGCCACAGAGAGCAGTGCTCATTTCTCACACCACGGCCCACACGCAGTTTGAAATTACATTTTCTCCTTCCCCAGGTTTTTTCCCAGCAGGGGATAACACAGGCCTCAGGGAGAGCAGGTAGTTTAACTATTGCACCGTGTGATACATACCAAAGTTTTCAAAACCGTGGTGCTGCTTCACAATTTCAGCAAAGCAGCAAGCAAAAAATATTCCCAAGCCATGTTCTTAAAGGATCAGTTCCTCTTGGCAGGGATCCTATCTCTATAAGGGACGCAGAGTTCCTACTGATAAGTTTTTCAAATACCCATCCTCCTCCAGAATAGCCTCATTTTTCAAAAATTGAAACATGCTGTGGGAATGTGATGGAAACAAATTCAATACTAATGTTATACATTAGCTGTAACAACCTCACATGTATAACATCCAGGGAGAACTTAAGACACTGCTGCACTGGTGGCTGTCCAAACATAAAACGTGTCAAAGCCCTGAAGAAGCAGTCTAGGAGAAGTTCTCTTCTGTCACAGAACTACAAAATTCTAGCTGTTGATCTCATGGGATTTAGAAAAAAGAATCCAAACCTGTTTTGCACTATGTTAATAAACATTTGGTTAATGCAGACAAGGGTAACACGAGAGGAGATCTGCTCAGATAACTTTTACTTAAGATCTAAGCAAACTTGATGACATCTCATGCAAAACACCACGCTGTTTAGACTGCTCCAGTAACGCGTGGTTCCAGGAAATAGATTTGGGCCCCCAAAATATTCACAGTTAGCTTGCTTCAGCTGCTGTGGGTATTGCTTTTTTTTGATCACATAATGCAAATGATGACTTGACAAGTGGTCTCATTTGCAAATTAAGGGGAAGGAGATACCTGCAGACATTAGTGATGTCAGCACCGGAATAGCCTTCAATTTTCTCAGCAATTTCTTCAAGGCTGATGTCAGGATCCAGCTCTACTTCCCGAAGATTAATCTTAAGCAGTTCTGCTCTGCCTTTTGCTACGATATAAAAACGTGTGTTTGAAATCTTGCAAACATTATAAACAAAACAAAACATGAACAATTTAGATTTTTCAGTGAAGAATATAAAGAAAAGGGTTTGATACAAGAAAAAGAATGGGACAACAAATCACAGTAAAGTGTGGAATCAAATACAGTAAAGGATAAGGTTTCAATCTGTATATTAAGATAGTGCATTCAAAAGGCATTTTCCAAAGTTGTACATCATTATAAAAGCCTGTTATGTCTCAGGTGACAACGCATTTGGTGACACGCTACCCAAAGACACTAAAGCACAATCCTACAAATGTCTGCTTCTTCTCAAATCCCTTTGGATTCACTCTGCTCAAGTGTTTGATTGTGTATTATTCACACAGTTTAATTAGAAACACAATGAGGATTCTATTAAGAGAGCTTTAGACAACACAAAGCCTCTAACAATAGGCTGAACTTTAAATATGTGTTTAAGCACTTTACCCAGTTGGGACCCAAGAAAGCTGCTGAAGCCTGATAGAAAACAGATATATTAGTACAGTAAACGTAATAATGTATGTATAATAGCAATACCCTGGCATTCCACTTTCAGACCTAAGTGTAGCAAACATACAGTGATAACCAGCTGCGTAAATGAGTATCGATGCAGCCAATTAACCATTTGTCTTGTGGAGAGCACATCCATATGTGCATTTCAGCCCAAACGCTAAACACTCCAGGCTTGACAGCTTAGGCCTCAGTGTTACTCTGCTTAATGGTGGCAAAGTGGAGGATAAATGCTTTCCTGGCTTTTGCTGTACAGAATCACCAACCAGCTCAGTCCCTTACTTCCACAGACAGTAATTGTTATGACTCAGAACAGAGGACAACCTTGGCAGAGGGAACAGCACTAGGAAAAGCCAAAAGTCGAAAGGAAACATTGCACATGTTTTATTCACTGATGGCCCTCCTTTAAAAAAGCAGGGGGAAAAAAAACAGAAAGCTTGTCTAAGGCTGCTGGTTTGGAGTGCTCTGCAGAACTGTCAAGAATATAGACGGGTATCAATCACGCACCACTGGGACCAGCTATGAAGTAGGGATTTATTATTTACAGAGCACAGTGTACACACAGCATACCTGCAGAGAGCCTCCTGTATCAGAGAATATTCTTCTCATTTTTCTACTGGGATAAGCAAGCTCTTGCAGTATTTCAAAAAAAAAAAAAAAAAAAGGGTAGAACGTATGCGTGCACCAAATGCCCCAACACAGAGGTGTATATATGACATGCCATTCTGTTCATTAAATTGCCTGACCACAACAAATGGCACAGCACAGTTAATAAAAACATCACTGAAACTCGCACAGAACAGCTCAACTCCTCTTATATATGGAATAAATGCAAGGGAACATAAGACTGGAAATAAAACAGGAGCACATCTCGCATGTTGTCCAGGGTGTAATCTACTGTGTCAAAAAAACAATCTTGTTTAATTAGAAACAAGAGCAAGAGCTGATAGGATTTTAAACTAATTGGTCATAAAGACAGGCATCCTGTTAGGAGCCGTGAGCTGCGCAGACAAGCTGTACAGCTATTAAGTGTCCTTATACCTGCTAAACTCAATCACAATTGCTGTCAGCACGAACACGCATCTTGTTATCTTGAGTGCTCATGCAGGGAGATGAAACATCCACTGTACCAAGAAGAAACAAAGCTATGCAAACTTCAAGCGATAGGAATCTCAAAATTAATAGGACAGGTGAATGACAGCTGGGAAAGACAATACAAGCTGAGACGGCTCGGGGCAGGAAAGCAATCAGCCTGCTGCATTCTGAGCAACTCGCAGCCTAGTCATAACAGCGGGCAAGCAGTGATTTACAGTGAACTAAGCCTCTAAGTGAAAATTCATGGATCCACTTCCTTGCATTCGTCTGCAAGGGCACGAGTGCATTTGCAGTATTTCTTAATGTGTCCAAAGGCTGTTTTTGATGATCACTCAAGGATTGGCTGTTAAACATTTAAAATAATTCCGGGCTCATTAAAACTAACTCTCTTTCAGTGTAAGAACCCATCAATTGGTTTGCAATGAAGTGCAGCAGCTCTTTGTTTTTAACCCCCAAGCAAGTGTTTGGTTTTTTTTTTTCCTTTCTCTCACTCTCTTAAGAATAAAGCAATCCAACCAAGTGATTAACTCCTGAATTCCACTGCTCATCACAAAAACAAAAACTCCTCCCAAATCCAACAGTCTTGGAGTAGTCCTACGGCAGCTTTGGGACACTGTAAAGTAAAATGCTTGTACCAAACATAGAATCACACAGAATCATAAGGTTGGAAACGACCTGCAAGATCATCCAGTCCAACCACCCTCCCATTCCTATCAGTACCACAAGCTACTAAACCATCTCTCGTAGCTCCTCATCCAGGCGCCTCTTGAACACTGCCAGGGACAGCGACTCCACCACCTCCCTGGGCAGCCATTCCAGTGCCTGACCACCCTTTGAGAGAAAAAGTTTCCCCTAATATCCAACCTAAACCTCCTCTGGTATAACTTCTGACCGTTTCCTCGGGTCCTACTATTTGCCTGGGAGAAGAGGCACCTTTTGCACCACAACCTCCCTTCAGGAAGTTGTAGAGTGCAATGAGGTCTCCCCTGAGCCTCCTCTTCTCCAGACTAAACCATCCCAGCTCCCTCAGCCACACTCCTCATCAGACTTGTGCTCCAGACCCCTCACCAGTTTCGTTGCCCTTCTCTGGACACGCTCCAAGGCCTCAATGTCTTTCTTGTAGTGAGGGGCCCAAAACTGAACACAGTACTCAAGGTGCGGCCTCACCAGTGCTGAGTGCCCACATACCTGTGGGCAAAGGTATATAAATCCTTTTTTCCAGTCTCCGTCGGAGAGCTTCATCAATATCCCAAGGAAAGTTTGTAGCAGCTAATACCATAACCATCTTGGAAGGGTCATCATTCTCCAAAGCACCACCTACCCCTGTAAGCACAACAATTTAAAGAAATTTCACTCTGCTGCTATTATTGATCAAGATGCTTGCTAAGAAATTGTGCAAATGTTACAAAAGCTTAGACAAAGCTCAGCAGCTGTTCCATGCACTCCTAGCGCCGCCTTCCACCTTCAATGGCTGATGTAGCAGGACCATCACTGCCATATAAAGAGGAACAGTTCATTCTTCTGTGAGACAAGGAAGGGTTTTCTTTGACTGTGCTACCAGCACAGTCATGTGCAAGTGCAGCACTGTTAGTAACAGCAAAAATACCATCTGTCAAGCATGGCCATAGAAGAAGCAAAAATCACTCCCTGACCTTCCAAACAAGGACTGTAAAGAAATGTTCACATGGAGAGAATAAGTTGCCTACATGGGGTTTACCATAACGAACATTTGAGGACATTATAAACAAATAGTGGTTCAATAGCAACTGTTATATACAGGTGGTTATCAAAGCATTACACCACAGAACATTCCTTGGGTGGTGGTCCTCACTGCGTGCACGTGTGCAGAACAGGTACAGAATATACCTAAGAGGTAATATTAGCTGTCACCACAGCTAACAGCAAAACCAGATCTGATGATGAGGTCCCTGAGCAGGAGACTCTATGAAAGAGAAGAAATTTATTTAAATTGCTTTAAAAAAAAAAGAAAGACCTGTATAAACTTCACAAATCTCCATTACCTGCTTCTCCTATAGTCAAGCATCCCTTCAAAATCAGTTCTCAATTTTCTAAAACGGTCATTTTAGAAAAAATAAAGCAGAGCACCTTTTCCAGTTATCCGCCTTCAAATTCTCAGAGAATGCATTCCTCTCAAATTTTGCCTTACTTCTCCCCCATCCATAAAACCAGGCTTTCCAGACTGCTCAAGTTTTTTACATTCCCATCTCTAAGAAAACAGCATCCCAGCCCCAAGCACGGATCTAAATCAGCAATCTTTACCGTCCATTTGCACAAGCAGCTCTGACTTGACTCTGCGACTCGCCTCATGCTCATCAGATGTGCCTCTGCGGCTGCAGATTGAATCAATTTCATCAATGAAGATTGTTGTTGGAGCGTAAAACCTTGCCTTTATTCAAATGAAAACATCATCATTAAGACTGTAGCAGCAAGCACAAGCCCTCATCAGACCATGACCCAGTTTGGCTACTACATATATTACCTTCCCTGCTTGTCACAAGAAAGTAATTCAAGACCTTGATTCACAATCTGTATGGCACATGCTTAAGTTTATGTATTTTAGATTGTACACCTCAAGTCAGAGGTCTCGCAAAGAGGAAAAGAAACACAATCACAAAAAGGCAGTTTTTAATATCGAGGTTTTGTGCTGGTGAGGGCAAGGCAAAGGGGATAGAATGGCAACTGAGAGTATGCCAGAAGTAGATCCTGAAGGCAGGAACAACCCTTTCAGTATAGACCCACACAGGTATGTCCTTCACACAGCCCACATGATGGACTGCACTCAGAAACACTGAGAAGCTTGTCCATCACTCAGAACAGAAACAGAACTAGACTACATATTGCTCCTAGAATAATAGTTCTCAGTTCTTTCCAATTTCAAATAACTTTGTGTAATTTCTGTCAAGATCACCACCCTGCTTTTAGCCAGGAAAGCACTATCCTCAACATGAGTGATGAGCCATTTCCCTCCTAATCCTCAGTGACATTTCAGAAAATGATGAATACACACGTCGTCTTTTCTCTGTCTGGATGAGAGAAGCTTAGTGCAGTAAACTCAATACTTTCAGTGTGCTACTGGAGGGGCAGGGAACAGAGAGGGAGGCCCCTTCACACCTCACTGATCCCCAGAGCACATCATTGAGGACATACCATTTCAAACAAGAGGCGGACAAGCTTTTCAGATTCGCCTCTGTATTTAGATGTCAGTGTAGAGGAAGACACATTGAAGAACGTTGTTCCACATTCTGTAGCAACAGCTTTTGCTAGCATTGTTTTGCCAGTACCAGGAGGACCAACCATCAGCACGCCCTGAAAGATGAAAACAAAGTGATGAACAAGTAAATTTTGTGCAACAGTCCTTTATACTACATCTCAAAATAAAACAATACCAGTAAAACCAGTATTTGGATTGCTTAGTATCATCATCATTATCAATGGAAAACAAAAGAATGCTGCATTATGAGAACAGCATGGAAGCATTCTGTGACTTATTCTCCTTACTGCCCCACTGAAGTCAAAATCACAAAAGGCAATTGCTGCAGCTATCACCTGGGAAGCAGGTGACAGATTTACAGACTTGCTCTGAATCAGGCATGGCCTGGACTTGAACTTGGCTCTTTCCCAACTTACAAGTGGCTGTACAGACGGGTGAAGAGAATGAATTCATCTTTTTGGAAGACTCCTTCATGAAGAAAGCTCCACCGAAACCAAAATGCTTTTTGTGTTCATCAGTAGAGCATTTTCCTACAGAAAAACATTTTGTCAAAAAATCCTAGCCATGTACACGTATGAATCTGGCTGATTTTTACAATTCAGTCTGCATGAGAACACTCATTGGACACAAGGGTTTGTCCTATTGCTTAATCTCTCCATCTTAGTATTTCTGTGGCCAAAGTACTACTTCTTACCACCTCCTGGATGAAATGCCATTCTCACCACACTGCTGGACAATTTTCGGCTTATGTGGACTGCTGCTCAACTCCATTTAATATGAACTTCAATGATTATTTAAAAAAATGTCACCTGGACAACTGAGCTACGATCAAGTCCCAGCCTGGCAAACACATCATTAGATTGCCTTTCTATCTGCGGTCTGTCTGTAAGAGAGTAAGAAATACACACTTCTCCAGCTCAGGGCATTCTGTGGAGAATCCTGTGTTGAAACAACAGAAGGAAGGGGTGCCATTCAAAGGACCTGGACACACTCGAGAAGTGGCCCCATGTGAACATCACGCAGTTCAAGAAGATCAAGTGAAGGTGCTGCACCTGGGTCAGGGCAATCTCAGGTACATGTACAGGCAAGAAGTGGATCAAGAACAGTCCTGAGGAGAAGAACTTGGGGGTTCTGGTTAACAAAAAACTGAATACGCGCTTGCAGCCCAGAAAGCTAACTTCATCCTGGGCTGAATTAAAAGAGAGGTGGCCAGCAGATTGAGGGAGGTGATTGTTCCCCTCTACACCACCCTTATGAAGCTCTACCTGCAATACTGTGTTCAGCTCTTGAGTCTGCAGCACAAGGAGGACATGGGCTTGCTGCATTAAGTCCAGAAGTGACCACAAAGATGATCAGAAAGCTGAAGCACCTCTCCCATACAAAAAGGCTGAGGGAGCTGGGCTTGTTCAGTCTGGAGAAGAGAAGGCTCCTGGAACACTTTATAGTGGCCTTCCAGTACCAGACGGGGGCCTACAGGAAAGCAGGGGAGAGACTCTTTATCAGGGAGCATAGTGATAGGGCAAGAGATAATGGTTTTAAATTGAAAGAGGGGAGATTTAGATTAAATATTAGGAGGAAGTTCTTTGTTCAAAGGGTGGTGAGGCATTGGAACAGACTGCTCAGAGAAACTGTGAATGACTGTGTTCACTACCAGGTTGGATGGGGCTTTGGGCAACCTTGTCTATTGGGAGGTGCCTCTGCTCACAGCAGAGGGTTGGAATTGGATGAGCTTTAAGGTCCCTTCTAAGTCAAACCATTCAGTGATTCCACAATTTATTTACTCATCACTACACAAGCAGGCTTTTAGCTACATACACAGTGCACTCAGGACCCACATTAAGACCATTAAGACTGAAGCACCAAGAATGGTTAATCAAAGACAGCCATGACTCAAAGACAGTATTTTTTAAGTGGGACACAACAGAAACAACACAGGCTTCTGAAAATAAGTGATTCCTTCCATCATGAAGTTACTGCTGACTCCAAGGAGGGCTAGTTCACAATCCTATTTTTAAATACTTACGTTTATGAATAGTCTGACCATTTCAGCAACACACTGTACCACCCCCTCAGCATTAGGACAGGGCACTATGATTCTGAGCATGGCACTATGAAAAATGTAGCCTTTTTTCCCCAACTACAAAATGCTAACAAGAGTTTCCTAAAATGAAGTTGCACTGGGTTGCAAGGGTAATCAAATTAGCTAGAATTAGAATTGCATATCATAATGTGCTTTGCAATTAATATCTTACATAAAATACCATAGCAGTAAAATATCTGTTAAATGCAAGTCACATAGCAAATTAGATTTCATCTGTTCCTCACAAAAATTTACTTCAAAAAGCACACAGAATGATATGAAAGAGATCTATAAAAACAAATCAACCGGGAATGCAATTATTCAAAAATGTACTATTCAGAAGCAATAGCCTCTCTGTACTCCATTTCCCATTAACTCTTAATACCTTTATTGCCATTTAACACTTAGCTAATGCAAGCTCAATGTACATTCATTGGTAAATTAAGTTAGAAATGTTCATACTGCTAACAGACTAACAGCTAACAGTCCAATGTCATTCCTCAGGCTGCTCAAGGTTTCCTAAACTCCAGGGCAACAAGCATGACAAGCAAACTGACTCTTTTTTTCTCCCTATGAACACTCAGACATGCACTACGATTTGAGTTGCTGCACAGTCATACCAATAATATTATAATAATGCAAGTGTGAGCCTGGAGTGACTGGGTGAAAATTACTTGGCCTGTGATAGGTAGGGCAGAGATGATTTACTGCTCTCTCTAAGTTTCAAATGTGCTTATTTTTATATTTTAAAATATCATCTACATCAAATCACACTTAACCCTTGCTCCAGACAAACTGTCGGAGCTGGTGACACAAAGGCTAATGGTAATTTTTTGGATGTCACCTTGGTCTCCCATTATTCTGGAAGATCAAATTCCAGCTTCAGTCACACATCTTGCTCACTGCTTCAATCAAAAGCCCATCGCTTTGCACCTTCTGCATAGCTATGACAGTGGGCATTACCTAGCACAGGATACTGGGGGCATTATATATGGACCTAACAAAGGTGCCATGCAGTCACACCAGATGCAAAGTCAGGGGAACACCAAGCTCTCTGGGGATAAAGAGAAAAGAAAGGTCAGTTAAAAAAAAAAAAGCAACAAAAAAAAACAAAAAAAAAAGAAGAAAAAAAAAAGCCACACCTTGAATTCTCAGCAAAAGAGAGATGTGCATGGCTGCAAAGAGAAACACAGAATCAAGACGCTCTTTCTGCAACTACGAGGCTGCCACTTACTTACTCACTAGTTAAAATCCTTGACAAACACAAAGACTTCTTTATTCCTCCTCTAAGGCTCTGTTAATCCAAAGTATTCCAATAAGAAGCTGAAACACACTGCAGGGAGTAAGTGTTTTGATGAAATCACTGCAGGGTTACTTCTTGCTGTTGTAACAATCACTAGAAGAGCAGTGGGAAGCACAGCAAGCAGCCAGGCCTTCTTGGCACAAAGCAGTTCAGAGAAAAAGAAAGAGCAAGCCTGTGGACACTCACAGACCCAGCTGCAACCACACAGCACCTGTGTTGAATCGGGAAGGCAGCTGGCTCCTTCATACCAGGCACTGTCCTCTGAATGCAGGGGCAAACAGCAAGGACTGTCTTGGGAATTACTCTCAGGAGAGTCTGAACATCCAAAACCAGATCTGGCTGCCTTTTCCCTGAGTTATTGTCCTGAATGCCTCGGCTCAACAAATGCCTGCTGCTACACTGATTACTGCGAGAAACAGCCTTCTCTTCAAAACTTCTCATCCCTGTAGCACAGTCAGAGGTCAACAGTAAGGAAAATGCATGCTGTTCTGCATGAGAAATAAATTCGGGAGAGTTACAGCTTCACGAGTCACCAGGGAGAAGGCTAACAATGAAGACCCTTCATGGACTTGTCAGAAATCAATTTGCATTTCAGACTGAAGGAAGAAAATAATCGTATCGTTTTTTCCACGTCTGCAACCACCTAGTTTCCAGAAGCAATACTGGCCAGCAGGAAAAGATAATCTCATGCAAAGAGAAAGAGACTCTAACTCTGACAACCAGGCTGCTATTTCACTACCTGTTGCCACAGTATTTGGAGACAGGATCAGCAGCACTCTTCATGCTGCCTGCAGCCTGCTGAGATACCTGTCTTAGAGACAGATGGCCACTACATCCTCTAGCCGTGCTAAGAGGTGAAAAAGCAGCATAGCAGCTCTTTACTCCCTTCAAAGTTTTTGAAGACTGGACAGATGGGGTTACTGTAGCCTATAATGAGGGTATGGATCAAATTCCTCTACACCGAGAGGAAAGAAGAGATTCAGTTGTTTAACAGATACTAAAATTTCACCCTGTATTTGTGACCTGTGATATCTTTGTCCAAGCTGATACCTTGGTTAACCTCAAGGTCAACCTCAAGCCTGGTGCTTAACCACAATCACACTAAACACCAACAGCCATAAAGCTCCAGCCCACAAGTTCTGCTGAGTCCAGGTTTGGACTACCTCCTTGCAACTCACTAAAGCCTCTGTGAACATCTCTCACGCAGCAATCCCAAGGTTCTGCTATTGACTCCCGCCCTTTCACCTTCCTCTCTTTACTGTCTGTAGACACAAGCCCCCAAAATGACAAGTTTTCTACTCAAATGCTGCATGACTTTGTTTTGTAAACAGACAGCACAATGAGGATTCAAGAGCAGCTCAGGCTGAAGAAGGACAGCTTTGAAGGCCAGTCCTAAGTGTAAATCAGAGAAATCTTAAGGGCCAAACAGGAAAAGACAGGGCAAGCACTAGTAACACAAGGTCTGATGTATGTTGAACTGCTGCACTAATCCACAGAAACCAGCCATGTACATCGCATTCTCTACACGTCATGTCTTTGGAGACTCAGAATGACAGACAGCTTGCAGCAGTCTCTTGTCCCAGTTTATCACTGAATGTTTCCCCATAACCAGATGGCCACTATGCTGTGACCAGTCATTATTAAAACAAGCATCAATGCATCCCACAACTAAAGCAAGATAGTTTTATTCTCTGTGTACAGCAACATCTTCCCTCTGATTCCTTTTCAGCTCTGAGCAAGGCCCAGGCCACGGTTGTCACCAGTCCATCACCCAGCCCAGCTCAGCCCTATGTTACAACAGCTTACTGTTGCAGCAGCTCACGCTCCCACTCTGAATTCCCACCACTCCACAGGTAACTCAGGCTAGCTGCAAGCACAGCTGTAAAGCTAAATCATCAGACCAGACTTCTCTCTCTCCTGAATTCCTTGCATCATGCAGCCTGCAAAGTGCAGTCAGCATAAGAGAGAGCTGGCACATACAGAAATAAAACCAGTCCAACAATTGCTTTCCTTGGTTGAGAAGCAACCACTGTAACAAATCAAGCTTTCCATTAGGCATTTCTGCTTCTCTCAATATGCACTACATGTCTGCTCCCATGCACAGGCTGATCTATTCACATTGAGAAGCAATGTCTGAGTAAACACAAAAGAATTATATAGTATGAAACCTGCATACACTTCCAGCTGTTTATTTCAGTGCATTTTACACAAATCATTATGAGAGGTTTTCATGAACAAATTCTTGAACTTTCCTGTTTGGCATCTGAGGTACCCACTGCAGGCATCCGCACACCCTACAGCAGCAGGCATACATAACTACAGCTTGCATTTACTAAAGCACCAAATAAATCCCTACCTTCCAAGGTCTTCTGATCCCTTTGAAAAAATCAGGCATCCACATCGGAAGAACAACAGCTTCTCTTAATAATTTTTTGGCTTCTTCCAAATCTGCTATGTCATCCCTGTACAAAAGAAAGAAACTTTTATGAGATTCCTGTATGACAATATTTCTCCTGCTTTTACAGAAGAACAAATAAAGTTTTTTCCCTCAGTACCATCTCTTTTAGCATGTATTTGCCTCATGAGAGTACCCCTACAATCCTGTGACCTAAAACTAAATCCATTTGTGAAAGGTAGGGAAAAAATGAATTTCAGCTCAAGTTACTCTCAGTTGCTTAATTAAAAATTTATTTGGACAGTGTGAACACCAAAGAGATATCTTCAGAGTTCTCTAGAGTGCACTTCCATTATGGCAGTACTTGCAATGGATGTACTGCAAAAAATACCAGTTAGCACAAAAGCCTAACTGTAATCAAATTAATAAACTGTTAAAGCCAAAAGACCTTGCATTGCTCATTTGCAGAAAACTGTGATGTCTCCCTATCTTAAAATTTAGGAGAATAATAATTCCTCCCCTTCTCCACACTAGCAAAAACACTTCAATAGAGACAATCCTCATACCAATGAATACTTGGATTCCTTGACACAATGTCCCTTTCAAGAGCTTCGACCAAGTCTTTGTCATAACCCACTCCTCCATCAAATCTTGGAACATCATCAGCAACACCTTCCTGGGGTGTTTTCTTTCCCTAAAAGTGAAAGTCACAGATGTACATAAGAACATATTTCTTTGCACATATTCTTTACTAGTAACATATAACAATATTGTCTGCTTTGCTTCTCCTCAAGCCGCAAGATACAAAGCTTTAACACAGCCATCACAGCACCACGAAGGCCAGCAAATATTTTCATACCCTGCACTCCAAGAAGCATCCCCAAACACCTGTGGTTGCTTCCACCACAACTGCACAATGCTTTCTTCGTGGATGCTGCTCAAAATGATAAAAGCCCACCAGACTTCACAAAACGTCACAGCAGGTGGGCTGGTTAGTTGCTTTTTTTGTTTTATTTATTAGCAAACCAGATTCTCTTAACAAAGCTAAACCACTCTTTAGGTAACTGACACCAAACACAGGAATGCAGAAGCAGGCTAACAATGCAGCTAGCGTTGGGGCTTCAGCTGCAGCACACAAAAGTCATGAAAGATCCTGGCTTAGAAGGGACTCATCAGGATCACTGAGTCCAGCTCCAGCTGAAGACCAGACCACCCAAAGTCAGTTCTGAAGATGCTCCATCTGCCACGTTACCTGCCAGAGCTAAACCACTGGCACGCTGTCATGACAAAGCTGTGACACATGCAATCTTCAAAGGAGGAGAACCAAGAAGAATCTCTCCCACTGTTTAATTAAGGCCTTCTTGCCCAGCATTTCTCCTTTCCTCAGCTGCAACCTATCCACTTCCCTTCTCTCATTGAAGCCAGCTCTATTAAGACTTAAATGCTTTTAAAAGGTCATGTTTATTTAAGGACTGCACTGAGAGCCCTAAGGAAGCTCCCAAGTCACCCGGACCTCTTTGAACTCCAGCAGTTTCTGCACCATGCTGAGATCCATTCAACAGCCAAGCTCAGCCCTGCCACTGCCCCCAACGACCACAGGTCTCTGGTTAATGCCTCCACAATGCCATTGAGCTTGTGGGGCAAAGCACTGTTTTCCCTTTGATGCATTAGAGCCCCACTCCTCCTCTTGGACTTCAGACAGAAACCGCTTCCCCTCCCGGCTAAATGGCAGTGCTCAGCCATGCTGGGAAAGCAGCTGTAAGGCAGGGGGCTGAGCAGGGAGCTGCTTTCGAGCTCCTCACTCAGCCTCAGCAGCGAGCTAAAGGATCTCAGCTGGCTGCACAAAGGCAGCCTTGCAGAGAGGCTGAAAGGCAGATGGAGACACAACGAACTTAGCACTGCAAAAAGGCAGCGGCTGCAGCATGCCCACCACTTGCCCGTGAGGGAGCCATTTGTCTCCTCTCTGGTTTTATTTCTCACTTACAAGTGGAGTCAGTGTTGTTTGGTGCTCCCAGATCAGGGCTTTTGCAATGGAAATTAAGCTGAGAATTGTGTTCAGAACAAAAAGCTGATGTAAAAAATGTAATGTAATGTAAAAAAAGGAAACAGAGAGAGAAAGCCCTGTAGAGTTTGGAAGGTTTTAGAAGACAGAAAATGGAATCCAAATGTAACTGTAAAAAAAAGAAGAAAAAAAAAAAACAATAAAATGAAAGGTATTTGTTACACATTTCTCTCATATTCCTCTGCAGTGAACTGATTTTCCTAGTGGAAGACTTTTCTTGAGCCTCTCAAAACCTGTCATCTGTTTGGCGTTTGCAGGGTGTAGCAAAGCAAGGCAGGCTGCAAAGCACAAGGGGAGGGAGGTCGCTCAGCTTCGGCATGGGGGGAGGAGGCTGAAGCAGCAGCTCAAAGCCACGGCCAAGGCAGGGTCACTCTGCCTGCAGAATGTTTGCTGTGTGGGACAAACTGAACAGAACAGCACGTGTGTGAAGTGGTGCAGGCAGTGGTGAGCCTTCCATGTGGCAGCTGAAAGAAGGGAAAGGAAAAGAAAGGAGGAAAGAAAACGAAATTGAAAAGAGATGGAAAAAGAAAAGGAGAAAAAAGAGTAAAGGAGAAAAAGAGGGGAATAAAGGGAGAAAAGGGGAGGTAAGAAGGTAAGAAAATAGGAGAAAAAAGAATAAAAAAAGGAGAAAAGGTAGGAAAAAAAAAGGATGGGGGGGGGGGGAGAAAGGGAAAAAAAGGAAAAAAAAAAAAAAAAAAAAAAAAAAGTAAAGCAGAAAAAGGCAAAATAAAGGAAAAAAGGAAGGATCCTATGCCCAGCCACCAGCTCACAGCAGTGCCACCATAAGGCCTGAGCCCAGCTCCAAAGAAAAGCTGGATGGTCATCTTTCCTGCTTCCTGTGCCTACCTCGCCAGCAGGGTGAGAAAAGGGAGGCACGCTCTCAGCACTGTGCTGATCGTCATTTTGATGAAATTCAGTGTTTCAGGTTTTTCAGTTCTGGAATTGAACCAAAATTTAAAACATTTACAGTCTTCGCGTGCAATAAAATTATTAATGTCAGTCCTAAATTGGTCCAATATGCAATCTGCAGTCAGTAGGTGAGTAGAGACCAGAAAGAAAGAAAAATCTGTCACCTGGATGCAGGCAGGATTGAGTTACATGTTCTTGGAGTCATAAAACATAATGTTTCCAATCAGATCCTCATCTCATTCCTAAAACAGATTTAGCTAAAGCTGCTGTGATGACTTCTCAGTAAGGGGGTGTGTGGATGTGTGTAGGCAGAGGTGCACAAGTATTCAAGAGATTGATCCCACCCACTCCCCTTGGCCATCATATCACCAAGCTTCCTCCTCTGGCAAGTTCTGACTTAAACACACGTAGAAATGCATCATGAAGGAGTGTCAGACTGACCTACTGGAATATAAATTCTCCTTTCCAAAATGAACCTATTTCTATTCTTGTACTAGGTTTGTGCATTGGTTTCATAGTCTTCTCTTCCGTGTGTCCACCACCCTGATGGGCAGAAAACATGCCTTGTGCACTGCCTCATTTTCCATATCAACCAGCATCCTCTGGGAACACAGCTGAATACAGTTCCCTGTTCACTTTGGCAGCCCTTCTGCTCTCCTCTCTTCTTGTATGAGCACATTTTCCTGGAGCTTGGCATTTGAATGCACACAGAATGCTCGAGCCACTGCCACCACGAGCACCCCTAATGGCACTGGTAGCTCTCACTTGAACTAGTACCACCACAGGACCCTCGCTACAAGAATGACATCGAAGTCCTGGAGTGTGTCCAGAGAAGTGCAAGGAAGCTGTGAGGGGTCTGGAGTACAAGTCTGATGGGGAGCGGCTGACGGAGCTGGGATTGTTCAGTATGGAGAAGAGAAGGCTCAGGGGAGACCCTATGGCTCTGTACAACTGCCAAGGGAGGGTTTGGTGAGGTGGGAGTTGGCCTCTGCTCCCATGTAACAGCAGTAGGGCAGGAGGGAACGACCTCAAGTTGCGCCAGGGGAGATTCAGGTTGGATGTTAGGAAATACTACTGCTACAAGAGAGTGGTCAAGTGCTGAACAGGCTGTGAGGAGGTGGTGGAGTCACCATCCTTGGAGATGTTCAAGAAACATTTAGATGTGGTACTGATGGGAAATAGTGGGAAATATTGGTGACAGGTGGACTGGATGGTCTTAGAGGTCTTTTCCAACCTTGGTGTTTGTATGATTCTATGATCATATCTGCTGATACATTAAAGCTTTTCCACAACTGCTGAGCTCCCATCTTCTAGCAGAAAATATCACTGCCATCTCCAAGTACATGGCCTGTTGCTTTGCATCATTGAACATCATCCCATTTCCCATGGCTCCAGCACAGTCATCCAACCTTTCCTCGACAACACCTTCATCATTCTCTGTTGGTTCTTCCCAACTCAGTGTTATCAGCAAGTTTAATCAGCGCTTGTCTCTTTTTTGTGGCCCAGTCATTAATTTAAATCTAAACCAAGAGTAAGTTTCTGGCCTTGAAGAAATCCATAAATAACTTGCCAGTTGACTGTTACTATATCTTTCAGTACCACTTGTCTAAAT
Organism: Lagopus leucura; assembly: GCF_019238085.1. NCBI lineage: Eukaryota > Metazoa > Chordata > Aves > Galliformes > Phasianidae > Lagopus > Lagopus leucura. The sequence continues at coordinate 5,757,234 of NW_024962262.1, forward strand.
TCCTCTTGCTGCTTAATTCCTCCACTACTCTTCTTCTACACCTCTTCTAGATCTTATAAGTCTCTCTAGATTAACTAATTACTTCCAGTGTGGCATCCAGGTAGATTAACTTTCTCCAAGTGTTAGTGCTAGTGAAGGCAACACCTATGCTTAAGAAACGGTGTAGAGCTCTATTCCACTATTCCTCTATTGTGGTTATTCCCAAGTCTTCTACTTTTCCTCTGCTCTATATTTGTTTTAAAACTTTGCATGCTTTTTAGATAAAATTAAAAACTGCAGTTGCCTGGATCACTTTACCTGTTCACCTCTAAACACAGACATGGCCAACACAATTTGCCATTTCAGTGAGAAAATATCAGAGCCAGTAACTTTTACTGGAAATCTCTGCTCCAGTGCTGCCATCTCACCCCAGTTCTTGCACAGTACTGGGAAGGAGATTATGCAGCATTCCAGCCATAATGCATGTATTATGGATGCCTGTACTTCCACCTAAAAGCAACTATTTCATCTCACATTCATTTTCCTATAACCTGCCTTGCCTTTGCTTCTGATATTGCCTATCAGCATCATCAAGAAAAAAAATATTTAACAATCATATCTTGATCAATTTTAATATTCCCTTCACAGATATGGCAGCACAGCCCTTTTCTGTTTCATATCCTTCATAATATCAACCATCCTCATCCACCGAGGTTCAAAAATTATCTAAAGACTAATTCTAAAAAATGTACAATATAGCATCATGAGATTTCTCAAAGACATACCAGGTAACAGTCATGCTGCCTCTTTAAATTGAGTTACTGAAGAGAAGGTAAAACTCCTGGAAATTATGCAGCATAAGGTACCTTGAGAAGCAACCAAACAATTTCCCATGGAACTCAGAAGAAAAAGCACTTAAAAGTAGTATTTTTGAAAAAGAAATGTGTAAATATAAGGGTTTAGTGGATAAAAACCATTAAGATGGGCTTCAGCTCAAAATTACTTTATGGAGCATTACAAAATAGCATTTTACAGGCAGAGACGGGTTAAAAATCCTTATCCCAGGGTGATTACAGTCAGAACGAAAAGATGATATGCTGGGAAGGAGGAACAGTGATAGAAAGCTTCATACACACAGCAAAGCAAAATACTCCTAAATATAGCCCCACTATTTATGTTTTATGTTGAAAACTATTACAAATAAATATGCATATTACACAGTAATGTTACAGCCAGGAAAGAGTACAACCTATTACACTGCAGCCCACATCTCAGGAAATGGGTCTGTCACCCAAGTTCATTGTATGTTCTTAGTAGCCCTACCCAAGCCTGAAAACTAAAGAGCTTAATTACTGTGAGAAAAATGATATCTGATGACTTAGTTTGAAGCTTCAGTTTTGCTCCATTGTTTTTAACCAACCATGAACAGTTACTGAACATCTTTAATTTGACATACAGAGCTTTACTCCAGAAACTGAAAATTATCAACACACGCAAAATAAGAAAGGATAAAACTGAAAGGGAAGTTAAACCTATTTTCTACGCCTCTGCAAAAAATATAGAAAGTTGCATTAACTTCTTTCATTTCCCACACCTGGTTATTTCCTCCTTCAAGATAGTTCAAAACTATCTTCATAGGAAAATCATGGGTTCTTTACAAAAATCATTGAAAAACGCATGACAAGTTGTAACCTGATGTGATTTTTGCATATATGCCCCACAGAAAGAAGTTAATATAACTACCAACTAGTTAGAAAACGCAAAAAGAAGAGCACACGTTTCTTGAAGAGCAGGCATTGGTAGCTATTTTCCTTCTGCCACCTAGTGACCAATTTATTCAGATGAGGGTAGTGTTTAAAATTCACCGTATTAAAAGGAAGACCTTCATGACTCTCTGTCTGACAGCAGGTGCTGTAACTAATTGTGTTATTCCCCAACACTGCTGTACAAGTCATGCTGTTGTGAGCTCCTCACAGTAAAGCCCAGTAATGCTCATCACTGTGAAGCCCACCCTCATCACAGTTAAGACTCTGAAGGCTACCTTGCACCAACACATCTGGGGAATCTGTCACAAACCACGTATCTCTGGCACAACTGTAAATCATCTCACAGATCCTTACAAGCTTTTTATTAGGTTGCTAGTGACAGACTGTTTATTTTAGATTTCTAAAATGACTAAACTTGATCTGTGCATCTGTGCATCAGTGGCACTGCTAAAGATATGCCTGGCCTTATGTGCTACTAGTAATAAGGTTAGTATATCCTATCACTTTTCTTGTGTATCGAAAGAGCTGTTTATAGTGGAAAGGGTGCACCTTCTGAGTTCTTTCTGCACTGTGTAGATGCAGCTTGGAACAGAAAAGCCACAAGGGTGCTGACCAAAGTCATCTGGAAAAAAAACTGGACTAAATATTCTCTTCTTTGTTTACTAAGATCCTTACAAAACTGCATGCTGCACAGAACGGGATGCTTGCGTCTTTGTCAGGACAAAGCCCTCTCAGCACACTGTGGACTTGTATCATTCATACCACAGATTCTTTGGGTTCCCAGCACTGACTCCGCAATTACATTTAAAATGCAAGCATCTCAAACAGTGACTTGCACACACAGGCAGTTTTTTTCAGGCACACAGCCCTTCCTTGACAGTGAATCACTGCCTCTTTCACTTCAGCACTGATTCTTTGGCATGGATCTTCAAAAGAAAGAATCCATAACTTATTTCAATTCATTTCATTACTGTTTTTTATTCTTCTTATTTTATTCTTCAAAACAAAAAACCCTTTCCCAGAAGTATCTTCCTAAACATAATAATAAAAACAAAAGCGTTTTCATAAATGAAAGAAAATTAAAATTGCTATGTCTCTCTCATGTCACATTCAAATCTATAATTTCAAGTAACTTGGCACACCTGCATAACACAGCACTTACAGAACTCTCCCAGACCTCCATGCACATCTTACTGTGGCAGGACAGTAGCAACAGCACAGTGGAATCCTATTTGTAAAGTTTAGAGAAGGGCACTGGTCTCACTTTTGCATTTTACAAACCTGACTTGAATTTCTTTAAAGAAAAAAGAAGGGTTGGGGGGGAGGGCAGGAGGCAGAAGGGGCCTTTACACAGCCACATCAGAGTTTTTCATTATTTGATAACAAGCTAAGAATGGTTCCAGGCTCGGCCGCGCTCCTCACCTTGTCATCCCTCCCTCTGGCCCTCGGCTCCCTGTCACGGCTGCCTGCAGATTTGTCGCTCCTCGCTGCTGGCTGTGCTCTGCCCACGGGCCCACGGGGCTGCAGGCCTGGGGATTCCTTCCTCGAGGGCTTTGCTCCTCGGTTGGGACGCCTGATCTGATGTGGGGCTCTAGATAATAGGCAAGCACAACAATGAAATGCTAAAAACAGCAAAAAGAGCAACATTCAAAAGGAATGGTTCTAATATTCTATTAATGGCCTTGGTGTATTATCACCAAAGCTGACAAGCTCCTGTCCTATGCGTTGATATCTGCAAATCTAGAAGCCTGTTTCTGCTTCTGTCTGACACACGAAGAAAGAAGAAAATATACAAAAGAGAAGTTTCAGTAGTGGAAAGAATGATAACAGTCAGTACTATTATACCAATCTTACAAGAAATGAGCATGCATATAACAAGAGAGGATACAACTTACTAAGTTTTGTTTCTGACTTTGAATAAGGAGAATACATCAGGCTACAGTCCTATGCATAAGTTCTACCCAGCCAGAAGACATCCCCAGCAAAACAAAAGCTGACTAATAGCTTTGACAGGCCCCAAAACAGAGAGACAGAATGTTAAAACAATCCTCCTACCGCCATCTTCATTCCCCTGTGTAAAAATGTCAAAACATAAAAATTGCCTCAAAAGTAAACGTAAACAAAGCCAAACTGCAAGCACCTCTACTCTGTGCATCACCCACGATGTCAAAGGGAACAGAGCAGCGGCAGAAGGAGGTGGAATTTATTTTTAAGACGAGGTGTCACAGTTATTTTGCTCTAGGGATTGGTTTTGGAACACAGAACTGAAATCCGTGGCCAGAAATGTCACCCAACTTTAATTAGTGATCCCTGCTTCATCTTCTGCATGGTCTGCAAGAAAACCACTTCCCTGGAATACGATTTAACAGCAGCACATACTTATATGCACTCCTGGGTTTTGCTTTCAAACAATTTCTTCAAACTTAGCAGCACAGGATAGTGGCTAATTGTCCTTATTTTTATGCACAAATTTAAATTTCAGCTTGAAGATGTGGATGAACTGTTAGGCTTTGAGCTCTATAAAAGATACAAGAAGGAATATATCTTGTATTTCTCACAGCTTTACCACAAAAACTCTGATAATCATTTATATCACTCAACAAAGCAATCAATTTTAATATTATTTTACTTTCACATTCTTGTGCTGGTTTTTTTTTGAAATGTAAAGATCAATTTATCTGATAATCATAAAGCACATGAATTTACACAACTTGGCACTTCTTTCTGCTAACTCAGATCTCTCTTTACCTTCTTCCTTTGGATATATGAGCACACAAACATCAACATTATTTGTTATTAAAATGATAGAAACACACAGGCATGAAAAATTTGATTCTTGCATTTAGAATTGGAGCATGGCTTGGGTTGGAAGGGACCTTAAAGATCACTGAGCTCCAAACTCCTGCTGTGGGCAAAGATGCCAACCACATTAAAATTAGATCATTTCTTCGAACCACCTGTGTCAAATTTTATTAGAGAAAAATAAGAATTTCACAAAACGCACATGCAGTTTATTTTAAGAAAACTGTTAGTTAACTAAAGTTACTTTTGGAGTGGATACAGAAGAAAGAACCATGTGGAGCAGAACATGGTTAGCAATAAATTAACCAGTTGATTCAATAAAGGCTATATTAGCTGTGGGTATGGAGCAGTTTCTAACCAACACATCCTTCCAGATCCTTCAGTTCGTTATCGATTCTTCAGCCACCAATGAGTTCAACAGCTTAAATAAACTGAATGGAAAAATGTTCTCTCTGCACATGATAAAAACAACTGCCACCAAAAGCTCATTTATCTCCAAGATCCCTCCTACCAGAATAAAGGACTGATTTTTTTTTTTAGAGCTTCAGCAATAAATCTGACTATAATATATTTATTTTTGCCCAATAAATTATATTTATGCCTTATTAGAAAATGAAATGCAATTTTCATGTTACAAATACATCTAAAAAGAACATGAAATTAAGGCAGCCTGGTTTAATTCCACCAGTCTGCCTGAGCCACTCGTTACCTGTGTTCAGCTGGAACTGGAGGGGGCCAAACAGCAGCGTCTCTAAAAGGCTCATCTTGATTGGACACAGGGATATCTGCAGGTCTGTCCATTTTAAAACTCTCTAAAGTGTCAACAATGCTCTTAACTTGTTCATATTCTTCGACTAATTCTTGCTGAACCTTCAGAAACACAGACATCATTTAAAAATGGTTACATTTTTAAAATGTAAATCTCAAAATCTCAGACTCCAGGGTTTCCATTCCAAACACATCAAGGTGACAAGAGTCTTGACAGAAGCATCAACAATTGAATCAGCTGGGTTTATCCTCCTGCTTGTGAGTGCCTGAGGAGACTTGGAGACATGACTGCTAATGCAGGGATTGACACCATGCAATTTTAACATGTGCAATTGCCAAAATTTACGTGTGCTTGTTGACACGCGTGCACACTTAAGACATAGTTTTAGAGCATAAGGGTCCTGCTTGCAGATCTTGAACATTTGCTTCCATTCTGGCATAAAAGAACTTCTCAGAGTACAGTCTCCAGGGTTCTAGTTAGAAAACTGGCCAAATTTGTAAAATAAAATATTATAAAAGTGATTTTTTGATGGGCACAGTATTACTGTACAGTCAAAACAGAAAACAATTCATTGATGGATTATGAACACTAGAAAAAAAAAGGGGAACTTTAACACCCTGTAGCATAAGTTCAAATGATAAGCAAAGCAGGTGAGGAAAGAATGAGAGGAAATTATGTATCAGGAAGAAACTGCTGAACTACGCAGTTGAATTTTATACTTAATGTTTCCATTGCCACCATTAGCATTTCTGCAGTAATTTCAAAATTATTTAATGAATATTTGTTCATTATTTTTTTTTCCATTAAGTCTGGGAAAAAACTTCACAAGTTTTAAGTAATACAGTTTACTGCAAGTTCAAGTTTTGTGTGTTAAGGTCACCAGTCCTTAGTGCACATCGGCAGCCAAAAAGGCACTCTACATTCTTGCTCAAAAACATGAGCTCGTGGTACATTAGCTTAAGATGTACTTGGATTCACTAAGTGCACTTGCATGGCATTTTACCAGTCTTCCACCTGCTGTTCAATGATGCTTTCCATCCTGCAGGACCAACCTCCACTCTTGTGAAGGAAATTAATGTTAAGTAGCACCACACCTTACCAATGTTCTTCCTAATGGCACTTACTGATGCAGCTAGCAACCTATAATCTCCCATGTGCTCAGAAAGGAACCATGGTAGGCAAGTGCAGGCTGCTGTGTCCTACCAGCATATGTGCAGAAGCACACTTGGCTCATATCTGCTCACCCCATTTCTCCCTCACACTCATTTTCTCCCCCTCAGGACTGCTGAAACGATGTGCAGCCCCTCACCGAGGACTGGAGCACTGTCATTCAGCTCCCTGGAGCAGAAAGGAGGGTAGAATCTGAAAATGTAGAGAAAGTGAGCTTTTGGTGCCTTGGAAGCTGAAAAGAAACTAACAGCTGCTGCCCATTTGTTAGCAAGACCTGAGCAAACTCTGGAACACACAGCCCTTATCACTGTCTTGGTACCTGGCAAATGAACCAAAAGCCCTCAATGTACTTAAACAAGACAACCACAAAGGAAAAACATTTGACAAATTCCTAGAGGCTTTGAAGAGTCTGAGTCAGATGAAACAGGTGCAGAAAATGTTTCTTGCAGCTGGCAAACAAACAAGCCAGATACAAACCAAGAGGGGCTATGCCATAATTAGGGAGGTGACTGAGCAGAGCCTCTGAGGGATGAGTGTGACTGCAGCAGCCCATGAAAGCTGCAAACAGGGAAATCACTGGTCTGGGCTCACCCAGTCTCTTTTCACCTTCCCTCAGGTGTAAGGGCTCCCAGGTGGCTCCAATTCAGGTTACAGAGAACTCCCCAAAAATCCTTTTACATTATTCGTGTTTAAGCATAGGCTGACTTAACAGCTCTCACTGCCAAAAAGAAAGATCTCGCCCTCTTCACATCTGCATAACCACACTCCCTACAGCTATTCTGGACTCAATTCTGGCAGAAAACAACCCTAGGAGGGTCATAACTAAATATATAAATAAAGGAGCTTTGCTGAATTGGCAAACTGCACTGGCTTGCTAGCTTGTGATCAGATGAATACCAGGACAAAGAACAGCAGGGTGCAGAGGAGGGAGAGAAGCTAATGCTGCTGAGAGAAGTCTGGGTGGGAAGAGCTTGGCCCTGCTGGGCACTCAGCATCAAGAACATCCTAACACATGGGTATAAACACAATGACCGGGAGCTGAGCTCACTTTCTCTTTGCAGTAGTTCCAAAGAGTTTCAGAACTCCTCCATGTTCCACAATCCTGCAACTGCAGTACCTTTGAGACCAGCTCTTCCTTGTTATGCTACAGCCTAAACCTCCCATAACATGAATATTTTGTATTTTGGTAAATGCATGTAACACATGGGGCTGTTTTTTAATTGCATAATGCTGGAACAAAACTGATAGAGTTTCTATGAAAGCATTTTCCAAACCTGAAATTACTGCCTGTAATTAGCATTAGTTGTTCAACAAGCTCCACTTAAAAAACTGAAAATAACAATTCCTTCAGTCATACCCAAAATGGATGCTCTGTGTGACCCCATGGAGTCAAAGCACAGTATTCACAGGTCTTCATGCAGAATATTCCTTAATTACTCATGAAACAATTTATGTAGTGTTAATAAGACAGGCATGAGGCAGAAACAACAGAGGCGCAGACTGACTGACAGGCATTTAAAATTATAAAACCAGAATTAACCTTTATTTTAAGAGCATAGAGCACCTAATTACCTGCTCCAGTGGGGTTGATTGCAAAGGGTGCCTTGCTGGCCTCTCACAGCACTCTGAAAATTGTCCATTTTCCGCCTTAGCTCCAGCTCCTGTGCTCTCAGATACCGCGCAACACACAGCACGCGGTCATAACATGCAGCAGGTTTTGCTCGACAGCCTCTGGCCTTGACAAAAGACCGTGCTATCTCCTGGGGGCACGCTCAGCTGTCACTCTGCAGCTGCTGAACTGTCACTGAAGCAGCTCCTTCCTACAAGCCAGCTGTCTAGTAAAAAGACTACAAGAGCCAAGAAACTCTATTGGAGTAAACAAGGGGAATGTCAGAAGTAGTAAAGTTCACAGTAGCAGTCGTGAGAGAAAGTCTACCTTTTATAGTTGTGAAGTATAGAGATGAGTTGCTTCAGGTTTTGACTGGGGCTACTCTGAGCCACCCAAGAATAAGCTGCAAACCCTCCAGATATAAAACAAGTAAGGGTCTCACTAGCAGGTGATGCTCAATATCACCATGCCAAGCAAGTAATCAGAAAATGAACCCCATGAAATGGCTAGGGGAATTCTCATATTGTCACATTGCTACTTTGGCAGACCCTGCAATGACCTCCAGGATGCATTTTTTGTTGTTTTGAAGTTGTGCATGTTGTTCCAGATTAATAACAATCCCCAGTCAGCACTGGTTTTGACACTCTAGAAGCAGTATTGCCTCAAGTGAACCTGCATCCCTAAGCTGTTCCCAGTGGAGCTGATGTGTGTTCGTGTTCCTTCTCCTCATAATTATCCTCTCAGCACCAAGCACAAGAACTCCTGGCAATGAAAGCTGAAGCTGTCTACATGCGCTGTGTGAAATACAACCTACTAAATACTTGGATTGCAGCACTGAGCGTCGTTCTGACTAGACCAGCCTGTAGAAATTTGAAAATCCTGTCACCTAAGCAAAGAAAAGTAGATCAAGAGTCTTTGGGAGTCTGACCCAAAATCTCACCTAGTTGTGGTTCATCTCTGCTCTACATCTCTCAATAAACTCAATAAAAAACTGCTGGCAAAATCCTGTTAGTACACAGAGCCACAAAGCAGATTCACCCAATGGAAAATCCCCTACAGAGAAGTGACTGTATGGGGGAGAATAATGGTCCATACAAGTGGCAAGCTAACTGACTGCCATGGCACAGCTTAACCATTCTTGGAAGTATGTTACTCTTAGGGACATTCCAATTTTAGGAGGGAATGAGTACACAACACCTGAAACTGAGCTCACTGCCTCAGAAAAAAACCATGCACTGTCCACAACTGGACAGGAAAAAGGGGCAGGTTTGATGTTGCCAGTTTCCCTCAGTGTCCATTTCCTAGGAATCCTTCAGGAGGTTCAAGGATCAAGATGAATTGTGAGCATGCGTACAGACTGCAGATCCTAAAGAATTGATTCAATAATCCTTTCTTCTCCTTTGAGCATTTACCTACATGTATATTAATGTCATGGACCATTCCCAACAGGTACAGATCTGCCCAACTAGAGATTGCCAAACTCCACATCCAAAAAGTACCAGTGGCATTACTGTCCTCACTTTCATCAGAAGATGAAGAAAGTGAAGTAACTGAAGAACAGGTTCGTTCCATATTCCAGATGAGAGACAATTTTAGGTAAAAATTCCCTGCACTCTACCCTATCCACGACCCAAGGATTGCTTTGCTTTTCAAGAGGGCAGGGGAATATTTTGATTTTGATTCTGCACTTTGCTGCTACCAAGTGGGTTAGACCTGAATTTTCCTACATTTATGTGTACAGCATCAACACTAGTTTCTTGGTAATGTAACTCCTGGGTTTACACTTTTCATGAGAAGCAGTCTGTCAGACAGCAGCTGCATGGCACTGCCAGTTTGGAGGTAGTTGCTGTTGGAGTTGGAAAGCAGTGCTAACATCCAGATCTTCAAATTCGCTCTTATTCAGTCTCAAAGAATGAGAAAGCACAAGTATTTATGAAGAGCGAGTTAGAAAGCAGGTCAATTTTTCTAGGTCCCAGTGAGGGAAGTGCAAGTGTGAAAAAACTGCAGATTCCAGGGTTATCATTTGCTCCCAAGCCTACAGGTAGTTCTATGAATAATGAAGACAGTCTGAGTATGAAGAACAGGTTTTTTTCCACACTTCTTACTTTTAACAGAGATTGGCACAAGTAATGGTAAAGCTAGATTCTGACAAAGCTTAGCTACCACCCCTGTATTGAGAAGTTTCAGAATTAGCATGGGCACACAGCATGACAGCACTCCACCTGCTGATGCTCTTTCTGGGGATAGTGCTTTTTAAATTGTGTACAGACACTGTTAGGGCAATTCTGATTTTACTTAAAAGAGGTGATTTCTGAGAAGGTGCCAACTTCAGATTCACTGGTAAGGTGCTGACTGCCTTTCCTAGAAAAGAATCCTAGAAACAGCATTGAAGGTCCCTTTATACTCAAGGTTTGTATCCAACGTACAGCATACATTTCATGGTGCACAGGCAGCAGCTGAAATAACACGCAGTGTCATGAGATTGTGAGACCTGAAGTAATCTTCATAAGCCAAAAGCTGTTAAAAGTTTAATGGAAGATTTAATGTCATCAGGGGAAACACAAAATACTAAAAGTGAAGGTGATGCAGAAATGCAGCTGCAGAACAAGGAAAATCTCATGTTTTTACCTGCACATCAGCTACAAATTGGGCAGGAAATAAGAACAAGATCAGGGCACAAATACCACTCAGTGTGGCCTGGAGTGGGGAGGAGCTCGAATACAAACACAAGTGTCAGCATCTCCTATACAATGTTCAGCTTCTTTCAGCACCAGGAAAGCTAGGCACTATCACTGCTGTTTGTGCACACACATTCTTTTCCATCAAGACCTTAGCCAGTATACAGGCTTTAATAATTAGTTTCACAATAAAGACCTATGAATAGTATTATGATTTGATTATCATATGATTGCTAACAGTTTTTGCTAATAGTACACAAAATACTGCAAGAAGCAGACAATTCAAGCACAAAATCATGATCAAAGCACCTGCTGCAATAAAGAAAAGATTTTTCTTTTGTTTTTAAATAGCATTAGTTAAACACTGATATTTAGAAAAATGCTCCTTGAAATCATCTCTTCAGCTACTGCAAAATTATATCCTTCATAAGAGTTATGTTCTTTCAAAACATTATTTATAAAATATAATTATTTTTCTGGAATACACTTTTACATTTTTGTTCTCTGAGTTGGTATCTTTCTTTTTTTTTTCTAGATAGAGCACATTTTCTACAGTGAAATACATGTGTGTATATATACTTACACATATGTGATACATGATCCAGACCAAGAGCATACAATTTGCATGTTGTAGTGTGCATATCTACCTGCTACTCAGACAGCCATTCTACTGATGCTAATCCATTCAACTCACACCTTAATTTGCTGAATATTAGATGGACAAGAGATAAAATAGCAAAGGGAAGTCCTCAGCAAAACAATTTTTCCAGAGCATACAGTCACACATGAACAGACCAATGGTTAGCCAAACATTGTGAGTGAAAACAAAGCAAAAAATGTTATACATTTATATAAAGATTCCTTTCAAATACACCACAAGAAATCATTCCCTATAAATGTCAACTCAACATCGTGTAGGCAACGTTATAAACTTAGCTGAAATACACATCCTCTACACTATAAAAGTTTGAGGAAGTACAGAATATTTTTCAAATACCAAGTAACAGAATACAGGCAACCTTATTTCACCATACCTGTTGCCATTTGCCCTTAATTGCTGGATCTCTGATGGACTGGCAATGTCTCTGGATTTGCTGGATGACACCCTGGTAATACACCATAGAAGAGTCATAATTCCCAATGAGTGCATAGTCTCTTCCCTTTTTGGCATTGTCACAGATCTCTGCCAAATTCATCTTCACTCAGAAACCTAGAAGAGAATATAATCATCAGCAAAACTAATTTTACATGCTAGAGTAATTCAGTCTGTGAAATTCTAGCTTTCTTACTTCTCTCAAAGCTGAATTGTGTCTTTTTTTTTCTTTACCAAGCTTTTAGCTCTTGAAACATCAAGCCTAGGGTTTGAGATCATAAATCACAACTCATTTATAGTGATTAAAAACAAACAAAGGGCTATACAACTTCTTCATTGCCTTTGGTCCCAATCTCATTAAATTAATGCAAGAAAATTAAATGCCCTGCCTACCTTGAACTTCAAGGATCTAACCAGCCAAACTTTAATTTGTAGATCACCACAATATATTAGCAGCCATCAACCTGTGAATCACAAATCACACAAGGCACTAAATTGCTTTTTATGCTGTTGGATTACATACGTGCCTAAATGCTTCAACCAGCACCATGGAAGTCTGCACTTAGCACTTCTGAGAGCCCTCACCCTAATGAGATTGCAGGGCTGCTGAATGACAGCTCCACTATAGGCAAAGCTGAGTGCCTCTTTCTGTTTAAATATTCTTGTGAAGTACATCAGCATCCAGATGCTGACTTGCACTTTTTCATTAAATCTAACATGTCCCTTTGGGATTTACAGCAGAGTTAGCATGCACATTTAAGACTTCTTAAAATGACACTTACCAAAGCACAACCTTTCCCTAGTACCTCAAACAATTTAGGATTAATACTTTTTTACTAACTTTTTCATATATAAGCAACAAATCATGGCACAAGTTGTAGGCAAACCCATATACAACTTCTCCCAGAAAAAGCTTGAGAAAGCAATATTAAACCATAGACTTGAAAGCATGAGGCGCTGATCAGAAAGGTCTGTATTTAAGGCTCGAGATCCAAGCAGTGCCTGCCTGCCCATCGAATTTATCCAAATCCCCCATAACCCCACATCTAAGTCCTTGCCATACAAAAGTAGCCTCAATTCCCTTGCCTTGACTCAGAACATGAAGTTCCCAACATTCATCTGGATGGACATCTCAGGAAATCAAAAGTAATCTTAAGATTAATAGCTACACAAGGCAGACAAACATCAGTGGAGAAGAGGTCAGCCTGAACCCACACACCAGGCCCACTCCTCTTGTCACTAAGCCCACAGACACATGGCCTCCTGACTGGTGAATGTCCCAGCAAGAATCTGTTGCTCTCCCACTGCCCTGAGGATGATGGTGGCACCAGGGCTTGCTTGTCCCCGCTCCCTGCCTCTTGTCTCTGGCTGCTGGAAACCTCGAGGTGGATGCAGAATGTAGGTGGATGTGGCAACCACCTGTAATTTGCTCTCTCTTGGAGCTGAGGGCAGGATGGAGAGTTCTAGTTGTAGAACTCTGACTAGTAATAATTGGAGAGGAGGTGGAAAAATTTACATGGCTTAAAAATGTGATGGGAACCATACAATAATCTTCCATTTCCTCCATGAGTTTGGAGGCTCCCAGTGTGATGCTGGTGACACAGAAGGACAAGCAACAGCTTGATGGCTGATACACCACATTGTGGAGCTTCTGCATGCCCAGAGGCACCGAGACTTTGTGGAGGTGTTCAAGAACCATGGATGGCACTGAGGGACACTGTTAGTGGGCATGGAGAGGATGGGCTGATGGTTGGACTTTGTGATCTTAGTTGTCTTTTCCAACCTTAATGATTCTATGTAACTTGAAGCACACAGGGAAGTCACTGCATGTTCATATGCTCCTACGGTATCCTATCAATTGGGAAATGCCTATTATGCCTCCAGAACTAGTCTGATTAGCAGAATCTTCTGCATTTGGGTATTTCAGTTTTACTTATCACTTATTCTAGACACCAAATCAGGTAATACTGACACGAAGAGGTGACTGTAACATCATCCACTTATGTGAGATGTGTTGGAAACAGTAACTGTTGACCCCAGTCCTAAGAAAGAGCTCCCCCTTACAACCAGGCAATGCTCTGAGGCCCTACTGCAAGAAGACTGACTAGTTCAAACTGATGGCAAAAAATTGTTTAAACAAAATGCAGTCCTTTTACACCTACTAGCTGTGGTATGGTTCATTCAGAACAGCCAGACTTGAAAGCAGGGCAGAACATGCCCACAATTCAGGGAAAAAAAAATAATCAGGTCTTTTGGGGAAGGCCTTCTTTCCTGGATTGTTTTCTAGACAGCTACACACCAGTGAGAAGAGGCAGCTAGAACTAGGTAGAGGGTTTTTCCATATTCTATACACATTTTTTTATTATCTGCTCTGCATCAAATTATAAAGTTAATACACTGTGTACATCAAAGAAAACAGAAATAGAAAGTGCATAATTAATTTTGTGTCATTTTTAAGTATTTGCTTCTCCTGCTGTGCCACAGCTGCATACTTTAAGTAAATGTGTAGCAAGGGACAACTGTTGTCAAGTACATTTAGGACAACTTACACGTTCCTCGTGACACCAGCTTCCCATCCTAGCGTTGTATGGTTCTCTCCTGCACCAGACCATAACAGCTCCCCTGTACATCAAGGTATGCTCTGAGGTTCCTCAGTTCACGGATCATTGACAAGCAGAGACATTACAGACGTTCCATCAGTAGAGCTGCCACACGCAGGGTCTTAAGCCCACTTGTTAAAAACTCTGCAGCAGCATGGCTAAAAGGTCACAGGGGAGATTAATCTCCATTCTTCGGAGCATAAGCTGAGCTGATCCCTAGCTAGGGTCAGGAAAGAATTTTTCTCCCACAGCCAAAGCAACGCACAATTGAGCAAGATCCAAAAGATGGTCTTTTTTTTCTTTTTTTTTTCTTTTTTAAGTATTAAAATATTAGACACTCAGAGAGATACCAGTGAGAATGGTGGGCAGGAGGGGGAGCGCAGGCACTGCTCCTTCTGCACACCATCTCCAGCTGAAGCGTGCAGGGCCATCCCCACATCCATATTCACTGGGTGCTGCCAGGAGCAATCAGTGCCCTCACTTCAGGCAGGGTCTGCAGCAGGATTTTTTCCTCTTGCTTGCTACTACACACTCAAATTTGCAAATGCCAACACAGAAAGCATCTTTGCAATCTTTCTGTTTTTCGTTCATGTCAATGTGTTGAGACAATCAATTACACAACTGTGTCCCATTTTCTCCACAGGCGTTTGACTCCTGCACAGAGCAAAATGACATACATTAAATTGTGCAGTTATTCATTTCTTCTTTATTCTTACAGGCTCAGTAGTCACATCAAGCCTTGCCTGCTGCCTGCTAGTCAGACTTCTCTTCAAATCACTGTTAGTTTCCCCACAGATAAGGCTATAATACACAAATTCTGATGTTATGATTCTATGTTTTAACCTTGACTTGCATCTTTTTCTGACCAGAAGCTGACCTGAGCAGACCAAAAATTTTCCACAGCTCCCTGAGATTTCTGGACAGATGGTCACACGTCATAGCAGCTGTGCAGTTCTGCTGACTGGGCGGCGGAACATCTGGCAAGGCCTGGGCATCCACAGATGAAGACCAGTTACTAATTCTGGTTCTCATTATCTGCAGAACAAATACACAGCGCAATGCTGTGCAGCCAGAAAAGCAATGGGAGAGACCTGATTAATATCAAAAGACAGAGCCATGCTCTTCAAAGAATCGTAAGGTTGGAAACGACCACTAAGATCACCAAGTCCAACTGTCAACTCGTCACACCATGCCCACTGACCACATCCCTCAGTGCCACATCTGCACATTTCTTGAACACCTGCAGTGACAGTGACTCCACCACTTCCCTGGACAGCTGTGCCACTGCTTCACCACTCTTCCTGAATTTTTCTTAATATCCAACCTGAACCTTCACTGGTGGAACTTCAGGCCATTCCCTCCTGTCCTATTGCTGTTAAATGGGAGAAGAGGCCAACCCCCACCTCACCACACCTCCTTTCAGGAAGTTGTACAGAGCAGTAAGGTCTCCCCTGGGCCTCCTCTTCTCCATACTGAACAATCCCAGCTCCCTCAGCCACTTCCCATCAAATTTGTGCTCCAGACCCCTCACAGCTTCACTGCCCTTCTCTGGGCCTCCAAGGCCTCAATGCCTTTCTTGTAGCCCAAAACCAAACACAATTTTAGGCAGAGCCCTCCTGAAATCCTGTGCACAACTACACACCTCCCTCAACAGCATCATGATGGGCCACAGCCAGTACGCAGCCTCAGAACATTTATCTCACGAAACAAAGTAGGGAAGGGAATTCCAGTTTTAGGCAACCATTGTGGCTGTGCAAGGACCTGCAGCTTAAACTGAGAGAAAAGGGGGAAATGTACACGAAGTGGAAGCAGGGCTGTGTATCCTGGGAGGAATACAGGGCTGTGAAAGATAACAAGAAGGGGTTCTACAGGTACATAGGCAGGAGAAGACAAGCCAAGAAGAGTGTTCCCCCTCTGATGAAAGGTAATGGGGAGCAGGCTTCCTCAGACATAGAAAAAGCTGAGGTATTCAATAAATGCTTTGCCTCAGTCTTCATGGGCGCTGGCTTCCTGTATCTGCCAGAATCATGAGCCTCTAGGTAAGGGTGTGGGGAGTGGTTTCTGTCCCACTTAACAGTGGAACAAGTCCGAGTCCTCCTCATGAAACTGAACATGTGCAAGTCCATGGGCCAGATAATATCCATCCTGGGGTTTGAAAGAGATGGCTGATGTGCTTGCTGAGCTACTCTCCATCATATTTGAAAAATCATGGCTGTCTGGTGAAGTCCCCAGTGACTGGAAAAAGGGAAACGTTACTCCCATTTTTAAGAAAGGGGGAAAGGAAGACCCGGGGAACTACAGGCCAGTGAGCCTCACCTCTGTGTCAGGAAAGATCATGGAGCAGATTCTCCCAGAGGCTGTGTTAAGGCACATACAAGATAAACAGGTGATTTGAGACAGCCAGTGTGGCTTCACCAACGGCAGATCATGCCTGAGCAATCTGGTGGCCATCTATGATGGAGTGACAGCTTCGGTACATGGGGGAAGGGCAGTGGATGTCATCTACCTGGACTTCGGCAAGGCCTTTGACATGGTCCCTCACCACATCCTTCTCTCTAAATCGGAGAGGTGTGGATTTGAAGGATGGACTGTTCGATGGATTAGGAACTGGCTGGCTGGACGCAGCCAAAGGAATGTGATCAATGGTTCTGTGTCAGGGTGGAGCCGGTCACAAGCACTGTCCCTCAGGGGTTGGTCTTGGGACCGGTGCTCTTCAACATCTTCATCAATGACACAGATGATGGCGAGTGCATCCTCAGCAAGTTTGCTGATGATGCCACGCTGAGCAGTGCGGTTGATACATTGGAGGAGAGGGAAGCCATCCAGAGGGACCTGGAGAAGTGGGCCTATGAAAACCCAATGAGGTTCAATAAGGCCAAGTGCAGGGTGCTGCAGTTGGGTCGGCGCAATCCCAGGTATTTATACAAACTGAAGGAAGATCTTCTTGAGAGAAGCCGTGCGGAGAAGGACTTGGGGGTCCTGGTGGATGAGAAGCTGGACATGAGCCAACAGTATGCACTTGCAGCCCGGAAGGCCAACTGTGTTCTGGGCTGCATTAAAAAAGGGGCTCCCAGTACAGGAAGGATGTGGAGTGGGTCCAGAGGAGGGCCACTAAGATGATCAGAGGGCTGGAGCACCTCTCCTATAAGGAAAGGTTGAGGGAACTGGGATTGTTTAGCTTGGAGAAGAGAAGGCTCCAGGGAGACCTCATTGTGGCCTTCCAGTACTCTAAGGGAACATATAAACAGGAGGGGGAATAGCTGTTTATGAGGGTGGATAGTGACAGGAAATGGGGAATGGTTTTAAACTGAGACCGGGGAGGTTTAGGTTACATATTAGGAGGGAGTTTTTCACCCAGAGGGTGGTGACGCACTGGAACAGGTTGCCCAAGGAGGCTGTGGATGCCCCATCCCTGGAGGCATTCAAGGCCAGGCTGGATGTGGCTCTGGGCAGCCTGGTCTGGTGGCTGGCAACCCTGCACATAGCAGGAGGTTGAAACTAGATGATCTTTGAGGTCCTTTTCAATCCAGGCCATTCGATGATTCTGTGATGTAGGTGGTCTCAGCACTTGAATTTATCTGCTTTTCACTTGCACTTATTTTTATTTCCACATTCTAAGCAATGAACTGCCAGTTATTCTTCTCTTTCTTCTCTTTTTGCTGCTTCAGAGCTCTTCCTTATGATTAACCTAAACTTGTCCTTCTCCATTTCTGGCCATACTGTTCCTAAAGTCAGCTTTGACCAGTTTCAGATATCCTCCCTCAATTACGTTTTCACCTAATACAAACCAAGGATCCTACTTTACATTTTTCCCTTCAAGGTTAAAATTTGTCAAAATAGAGACATATAATGACATGACAACAGTAGAAGTGTGAACTGAAACACTACCTGGAATGTCATCAGGGAGGAAAGACATTTATTACTGCATCACCTGCAATCCCCATCAGAAGGCTGCAGAAGTGTATTTCTGACTGAAGTAGTCAGACTGCATTTCTTTCTGGGCATGATGTATTTCAACTGACTTTTTTTAAGAATGTTATTTAAATACGCAATCGTTAAGAAAAAAATCTTGCCAGTTTTATTAGATTTTCATTTTCATGATGGATGTGAGTACACAACAACTGGTTTCCATTTCCAGTAATTAATTGTCCCTTTGAGAAGCGATCACCAATGTCACAGACAATTGTCAGGCATTACACTGGTGTGACAAAAGCATTTTGAGTCATCACTGACAGAGAGGTACAAACAGACAGGCTCACAAAGTCTTCCACAGCAAAATCTCTTTCCCCAGTAACCTGGCTTTCCTTTGACTTGCTGCAGCAGCTCCACGAACTTGGATGGGCACTAACAGTCATTATCTCACTGCATCACTACTTCTACTAAAATACATGTGAATAAGTAAGCATGTGGCTCAGTTTCAGCAGTTTGGTTATCTGCTTTCTCTTAAGTGGCATTGGGCTTCTTTGCACTGAAACCCCCTTTTGAAACATTAGATGCAGAGATAATGGGAAAATGTGCATGGAACTGGTAAGATGAGACATGCACAAAGGCCTCAAACAACTGGTGTGGATTATTCCAAGAGCTAACTTAAAATGCAAGTGGAAAGAAAAAAATCTTCAAATGAAGTGAAGACATTCACCTCAGGTTAATAGGAATCACAAATACACAATAACTCCCTAAACAGCTGGTCAGTGCATTAATGCTATTGCTCTGAACAGTGAGCATCCTGCAGAGCACAATGACCTTTTGCAAAGCCTCAGAACTACCTAGAAAGAGAAGTGCCAGAAATTGCTGTGCTGTTCCTACAACTGACTGCAAACTGCATTCTCCTCCAGAGTACCTAATGTGCCAACTTCGGGCTCATCCACACAGTCACATCTGCACTACTTCAGGTAATGATGTGCTCATCAACTAGCCTAGATAACTGAAATGAGAACAGCGAATGCAAATGCTATGGGACACTTGAGGGAGCGTAATTCCATGCACATGTGCTTTAGGTTGTGACAGTATTAGCATCTTCTTTGCTATCCGGACTCAAGTTGGTTTCAGCATCTCTCCTCTACAGCATGGTCTCCTGCACTTCTAGCATTAGTGCCACACCAAACCCAGAGCAGCTTGAAGTGCCCACATGATACCAGCCTAGAGGTGGTGGATCCCTCCTTCAGCAAGATGCATAGCTCAGATGCTTCAAGGCTTCTGCAGGGCTTGTCCAGAGCTCAGGGAAATGAAACTCAGTCCAGATCAGTAACCCTTCTGTCTCTCTCCGCATCAAACTCTTCACATAAGCTCTTCTAGTGGAGGAAACATGCCACCAAAGACTCCCAGGATGGGTCTGTGCAGAACCAGCTTGGGTTCAAAGTGTTTGTTAGGTCAGTCTCTGAGTCAGTAAAGTTAAACTGTTCCTGCACCTGGCCCTGGATACAGCACATCCATGCTTCCACACCACTGCGACTCACAAGCGCTGTCAGAGCAAAGCCAGCTGCACAGAGATTCAGTTCTGGTGCTGCTACATTCCTAGTGAAGCTGATCTGCAAGCCAGATAAACTTTCCATGAATAATTGCAGGTTTAATGGACTCACACATGTGTTTATAACCCTGACTCATAAGGTCAGAATTTATGCTGGATGCTTTCCCTTCTTTGAAATTCCCCTTTGAATTCCAAAGAATTTGCTCTTTAGGACTACGAATGTTTCAACTTAGAATTTTGCTTTTTTAAAGTCTTCTGAAAAAACAGTCAGTATTCTTTAGAATGTATATGCACACTGCTGTTAGAGCTGCAGTTATCAAGTCTTGTCAGATTTCTCAGCTTGTCCTCCAAAGAATATTTTTTTCTACAATTATTTACGTAGAAAATCACAGATTTGGTTCCTTCCATTTGATCCTTCCATTTACTTCTCCACCTTGAGACTGTCATTAGCTGAGGGCAGGACACACTCCTCTGTGACCACTGAGGAGTCTGGACCTGTGAGCAGAGACTCCGTGGCGTGGGGAGCATCCAGGGCTGCTGGGGAGCCTCAGCCTGCCCAGGCTGCATCTGATGTCAGCGAAAGAAAACAAATAAATAAGTTTCTTATGAAGACAGGCTGAGAGAGCTGGGGTTGATCAGCCTGGAGAAGAGGAAGCTCTGGGGAGACCTGAGAGCGGCCTTTCTGTATCTAAAGGGGGGGCTGTAAGAGAGGACAGACTCATTATAAGGGTCTGTTGTAACAGAACAAGGGGAAATGGTTTCAATCTAAAAAAAAGATAAACTTAGCCTGTATATAAGAATAAAGTTTTCTAGTTTTCTATAATAAGAGAGATGAGGCACTGGCACAGGTCACCCAGAGAGGTGGTGGATGCCCCATCCCCAGAGACACTCGAGGTCAGGCTGGATAGGGCTCTGAGCACCTGATGGAGCTGTAGGTGTCCCTGCTCACTGAAGGGGACTTGGATGAGGCGACATTTAAAGGTCCCTTCCAACTCAAACGCCTCTATGATAAATCAAACCTTCAACTACAATAAAGATCAAGCATCCACTGGATAGAAACCCTACTCTGAGAGCCACGTATTGGGAACAGGCATTCACATTAATATATGCAGGAAAACAACTGCAGGGATGCTTCTCAGATTGCCAGGGGGGGAATAAATAAATAATTAAATCCTTACAGCATACCAACAATGAATATTAGTATTTCACACATCATCTTGAACAGGAACTGTAGGTCTCCACGCCCACAGTAAGGTGAAGGAGAGCACAGAAGCCATCAGTAGAGGACACGGAGAGGCACAGGAGCCAAACGCACGGACACCGCGACGGCACAGCGGGCGCGATGCACGCCGTGCGGAGCCGCCAGCCCCAAGCCCTCGGCACCCTCCTGCCCTCCGCCGGCCTTCCCGCCTCCTCCAAAGCCCCGTGGACCACGCTCCCTCCCGCCAGTGGCTCGCTCTCCCCCTTCCCTCACCCGGTCCCATCCCCGCGTCTGCGGCCCCTCCGTCCCCTCAGAGCTGAGGGAGCCGGGCCTGCCCACCTCCCCCCCGCCCGCACCTGTCGGCGCCCACCCCTCCTTACAGCGCTCCCCCGCGCGAGGGCAAAGCGCCGATTCCCCCCGCAACGCAACAGAGGAGCGCGCCGGGGGTTGTAGTCTCCACCCGCCGCTCCTCCGCTCGGCGCCAGCGGGCGGCGGGCGCCGCGGGACTACGCTTCCCAGCATGCCCCGCGGCAGCCCACCCCTACCTCAGCCCACGGCCACCCCCAGCGCCGCCGGGGCGGACGTCGTTGGGCCGCAGCGCACCGCGGCTCATCCGCGCCCCGAGGGAGCCGCCCCGCCATTACCTGGGAGGAGCGGGGTGCGTGTTCTGGCGCCGGCGGAGCGGGGAGGGGGACGCGGTCTTTTCTGCGCTCGAGTAGAGCGAGGAAGAGGGGTGTGGGGGTCGGGGGAGGGGTCGAGCAATAGGTAAAGGGGGACGAGGAGAAGAAGAGAGGGGCGCGCGCGCGCGTGGCGGCGACGGGCGGTTGCTATGGCGGCGGGGAGGGGCGCGGCTTCCTCTAAGCCCACCCCCGGGCGCGGCCTCCCCGCAGGGCGGGCGGTTCGCTCCCTGCCCGTGAGGGACGGCTCGGGGCTGGGTCGGGCTCGGCGGTATGAGTTAGGCGGCCGGGATGTGCCGCTAACGGCCCGCGGGCTCGCAGCGGGAAGGGGCGCGGCTTTCCGGCCGGCTGCAAACAAAGGAAAAGCCCTCTGCGCCTGCGGGGGGCGGCGGGTGTGTCCTGCGTGCCTCCAGGGATCGTGCTTCGCTCAGAATGCGGAGCTCCTCTGCTTCCGTGTCAGGTGGTGGGGCGGCTTGGAGAAAGAAAATACACTGCTGTCCTGGGTTGGCACGCAGGAGGAGGCTGGTTGTGGCCTTTGCTAGGGGGTTTCGTCGCCTCTGTGTAGTAGGTGTGGGGAGTTGGCTGTTCCTTGGGCAGTACTTGGTAAGGCGGATGGCCTTACAGGGCATCATCTGCTGAGGGTGAATGTTGTGAGCAGCCTGGTTCCTGTGCAGGAACAGAGGCACACGCCTCTCTGAGGATGTAGTTTTGCAGTTAGTACAGGCCAGCCTGTGTATATTGCCATCGGATGGGCAGTCCTGTCTTCCTCTCTGACAATCCTGGTTGGGTTTTCCTGTTTATTTACAAAGCAGTAACCCTGATGTTGCCATCTGGTGAGGCATGCCTGGGGTCCAACCCAGCTGAAAGCCAGTTATGCCCCTCCAAAAAACAGCTGGCTTTCAGCTGAGCCTACTCCTGAACGAGGTGAGCTGCAGCGAGCACCAGGAGGATGGAGGTGGAGGCAGGAGGAGCCCACTGAGACCACAGAAGAGCTGAGCTGCTCTGAACTGCTGCAGTCACTCCCTGCTGCCACAGCTCCTGTGTGACAGTGCTGAGAACGTCCTGCTAATAACAGCCTGGTGATAGCTCCCGATGGCAGCATGATTTGTCTGGAAAATGTAAATTGCAATCTTAAGGTAGCAGCATGAGGTTGTATCTCACAGTAGAGTTCTCAGAAATGCTGACTGATGCAAGTGAAAGAGCAGGGATTGAAAGTAGGTGCTGAGAGCATCACTTAATGCAGCGTGTGTGAATGTGTCACTCATAGATGTACGTATCTCCCTTCCCTGAAAATCATGTGGAGATTCTTAGGCCTTTTTGAGTATTTTAGAACTGGAGCCAAAGCTGTGATGAATTCATAACAGCTGCAGCTCTGGCTTCCCCTTTTTCCAGCTTTCTTCAAACTTTCCTGTCCAGGACATCAATTCTTGCTGTTCTGTCACATACAAAAGCACAGATGCTATGCGGACATTGGAGACTTCAGTGCTTGTCAGGGAAAGCAGACATTACACAGCCCTGTGCCGCCATAATCCATTCTCAAAAGACTTATTGTACCTCTTATCACATTAGACAGCACATAAACTGCTTTGTCCGAGGCTCATATCCCTCATCTGGGAAACTGTAACAGGGAGAAGGTTAGTTAGTTAGTTAGTCATAATCTCTGTGTGTGTTTTTTCCTTCAGTGTTTTCAGTAGTATTTGAGGCAAGTTGTTCTGCTTCCTAGTGGTATAGGATATCCTTGCTCCCATTGGCCTCCCTTAGAAGAGTAGTTACTGAACACAGTAGTGATTCCTTGTCACTCTTGTTGGACCTCTCAGAAGGAAGGTCTGTTTCGGGAAGTGTCTGTCTGCACATTTTGCCAAGATCTGTGAAGTGGCAACAGGAAGAGAACAACTTCTCCAAAACCTAGCCATGTACATCAGCTGTATGTAAGGATTATAGTTCAGGCTGAAAGGGGCTTGGAAGGTCACTTAGTCCGGTCTCTTTCTCACTTTATGTCTGTATGGTCTTTGATATGAGATATGGCAAAAAGAAGAAGGACTAACAGCCATCAGGAATTAATAAATTTGCTAATAACGTAAAAGAATGGTAGCCATGAGTGTGATATTTTATAGCTTTTACTGCTGCTGTGATCAGACAAACTCCAGCTTACCTGGCTGGGGTGACCTAAGAAATATTACTTCCCTGACTGTCTGTTCTGCCTCTCGACTGAAGATTATTGCCTCCACAACAGTCCCAGGAATGGAAAGCGCAAATGTTTCTAATACATTTTAACGTAAAATATGGCATTAAACTGATCTTTATCTACAGTTTGAGCTAATTTGTTGGACATCGTATTAAAACAGCTGGGACTCGTGCATGTATTTCATTTCAGCAACTTGCTGTCGTACAGTGATCTCAGGCGAGGAGAGTGAAGGAAGTTTCTGTGTGAGGGTGATGCTTCACTGAAACTTCTTTTACAGCTGGTGTATTCACAGGTCTTACTTCTTTTAATTTTCTTGATAAAGGTTATATATGTAGCAGCTTGGGATAAGAGATGATGCTGGTGGGTGTCAGTGGCTGTGGTTAGACAGGCTCCAGCTGTGGTGGTAGAGAAGGGCATTACTCACAGCTGAACCCCAGAGACTTATCATGCCCCTTTGCAGCGATCTGCAAATCTGCCAGCTGAGCTGATTGCATGCCCTCTTTCTCTGATTTATTCTAGTCAGTTCAGTCAGAAGCTGATATAAATTAATGGAGCTCGTTTGCTGTGAATGTTTGATTTGGTTCAAAAGTGTCTCTTAAGGTAGAATAATTGCAGACACTGTCAGATAAGTTTAAAGCTATTCACAGTTAGGGTCTGTGTCAGATTAACAAAACTGGTTTCTAAATTGATTTGGTTATCGTTATGTAAATTCCATAGACTGTGTCTAACTTAGGTGGTTGGTGCAGGCTTTTAGCACAGAGTTGCAGGGAACTTCGTTTGTAACCTTCTCCCACACACAAAGTTCTGCAGGAAAAGATTGAAAGCATGTGAAGTGAGATACCTATGAATTGTGAACTGCCATTTGCTTTTGTCTTCTCTTCCCCTTGCAATTATATTTAACTTGACTGCTGGAATTACTATGCCTTTGTAATAATGCTTAATGCTCACATGCAGACATAACTCTTCACCAAAGGTCTTATAGGTTACACTGAGAAATGCTGTAATAACAAAAGGTAAAAAAAAACAATAGGGAGGCAATTGAGAAAAGAAGGAGGATGTTACACATTCATGGCTATTAACCTTCAGGGGAAGATATGCACAACTCAGTAAAGGCATCAGTAGATACACACTTTTAATTTCTATACACACATAGTAATTCTTCTCCTGCCTAGAGATTTTTATTGGATGAAATTTCTCATGTTGACACATCTACTCATTTCTTTTCTAGGAAACTCCATCAGAGCCTGAACCTCCAGAATTTGTGACGGAGCAGCAACACAGAAAGATGTAGTCAACATCTTTCATACAAGGTACATCTCAAATGCAATGGATTGTTAATGAAGAGCAGTTCAAGGGAAAGCTGTTGAGATTTCCATTCTGCCAGAAAATGAGGGTAGGGATGGCCAATGGTTATTGTATTTAACTGTTCAAATGTAAACATCTTCTTGTTGACTTGTGTATATAAATTAGGCTTCCTCTAGTCTTTCTTCATAGTGGAGAGAGAGAGGTACCTCTCTGACCAAGATGGACTGTGTTGTATGTTTAATTTTTTCCAGTGCTTACAGGAGGAGTAAGCCAATCACCATGAAATTAGGTGCCTGCTCTGTAGATGCATGAAGTCAGCTGAGAGGAGTCTGTTGTGTTGTTAGAGTCCAAGAAAAAGATATCATGACAGTTACAACTAAATTGATTGAAATTACAAAGAACAAGCCGATGTCTGAAGAGTAGAAAATGCAGGTAGAAAAAAGGTAGCTCTTTCAACTGTGTTGTAGCAAGTCCACAGTAAGTTGGAAAAAATGGTGATTCTGCTTTTAGTCTTTGGACAGAAATTAGAAGAATTATCAGAAATTAGGATGTTGTGTTTCTTGGTCTTTTTTGGATCAGCAAAAGGATTTTGCATCTGCTATAGCATTTGGAGAAGGAGTAAGAAAGTAGCTGAAAGTCAGAGAGGAAGACTTCAATGGAAACCTAAGAGAAAGTGAAGCTGGGCCCATGAAGCTGTGTGTCAGCAATTGTTACCTAAAAACTGGGATAGGAAAAGAAAAGGTTTATTCACATCATCCCAGCCCTGTGGTGCCTCGCCTGATGGTATAACGTGGCAGAGTTTCATGAATTTCATCTGTGTGCTGGGGCTGACATCTAAGAAGTTGTCTGCAGTACACAATTAAGCAAAAAATGTTTGTTAGTATAACTGTTCCATGGTGAATTGTGGATTTTAGGCTGTGGTGCTAAAGATATGACAATTCTGGAGTCTGTCCTTCTGTAGTTATTCTGAAACTTTTTGTATAATTTCACCTACATTTGACGAAAGGGTTGATGCCTTAATGATAACTGAGTTTCTTTTAGTTTTTAGTAAGTGGTGTGGTAGAAAGAACGGGCACAGTTGGTGCTTCTGCTGAGCGCAAGGTAGGCAGAAATGAGATGTTAAATATTTCACTTGGCAACAAGCTGCCCAGTCCGGATGTTTTAAGTGACCAACTGCTCCATGCAGACTGCTGCTTGCAGCACCCACCTCTGTGCACAGCTGTGGTTGCATGCATGACCCATAGGCAGCTGTTTAGTTGAAGTATGAGTGCTGAGGGGAAACAATTACAAAGCCATAGGATACTAGCCTCCAATGGCTTGAACCAAACAGTTATCTCAGTTGAGCCTGTTAACTCAGACATGGGCATAAATTTAGGTCATGCTGGTATATATTATTCTCCTTCCCCTGTAGGTACTTCTCTAATTTAGAAGTGGTAGTTTCAAATTCGGGAGCAGTTGGCAGCTTTTTACACACTGCTTAGGTGTCCAAACCAGTGGAATAAACAAAGCACAGTCTAATACATATTAATGGCTTGTCCAGCGTATTCAATTTATTAGGTATTTTAGTTCCAGCTCTGCAGTGTGAGATATTGGAAGATGAATTGGCTTTAACAATCCACTCCTGTAAACACATTCATCCAGAACAGAAGGTAGCTACATATAAAGAGTGTTCTTCAAGGTATCAGTAATCCTTTTCAGGGTTGTCTTGAACATCCCTTTGAATAATACTGTGATCAATGGCAGTGATGGTGGTTATGTTTGGAACATTTGAGAAACAAATTGTGCTCTGGTATTTACGCAAGTATCAGGAATCTGCAAGTCAGGAGTGCAGAAGGTAAGCAAACCAATGGCCGTGCATTTGTATTGAAAAAATGACTTCTGCCATTCACTGAGAACTTCTTACCTCCATTTAGCAATACGTAAGCAGTTCTGAGAGAATAGGAGCAATGTAGTAAATGGCAAAATAAAGTTACTAATGAAACTTTAGCCAAAATTACTAATGGACTTTGAAAAAGTGCTTATGGAGAACAAAAAAAAATTAAATAAGATATTCTAGTCATCATTTCAGTGGTCATGTTTCCCCATTCTGGTCTTCTGGTGTGATTATTGTAAGGAATATACTGTGGTTTCCATGTGAACAACTTAATCTGATTCATATTTTGAGGGGCAAAAAAAGGGAATCTTTTTTTTAACTTTGAAATTTGGGCTGTACTTGCAAGATGTGCATTTGTTAACTGTTCATTTATTTAATAAATGAGAAACAATTGTGTCAGTAGAGGGTCAGCAGAGGGTCAGCAACACAACTGCATCTCATAAAAGAACAGGCATTGTTATCATAGCTTTGGTTAAACTTATTTTAAATTATTATAGCATCCCGTTCACATTCTTGGAGGGAATATTCACTGCATGCATTTAAACACACAACTTAGATGCCTAATTTAGGAGGCTTGTCTCCCCAGATGCCTTGCATAGTTGAAGGAGTGAGAGAGGCTCCTCCAGAGAGCAATTCAGACTATGTTAGTGAAGCTTCGGCTCTGAATTATCATCTGGAGGAGCCTCTTCAGCTTTGAGAGCTGTTCTATGCTATTCTTTGCGTCTTTTCCTTGGAAACAAAACTAATGTTGCCAGTGAACTAATCTCCACCCCTCAACACTTGCTTATCACTGTCACTTGTGCCAGCACAGCTGTTTATGTGGTGGCACTGGCAGCTAGGTTGGTGAAAGACACTCTGAGAAAGATGCTGCTTTTAATTCAGACCACACCACTGATCTGTTTTATTGTTCAACTTTGTAAACGCAGGTTAAATTGTGCCTGAGGAAGTGATGAGCTTTAGCAAGAGTCAGAAATGAATTTTTGAACTTGGGGACCTGTCTGCTGAGTGTACCCCCAGGAACAAGATGTATTCAGCTTCAGGGTTTAAGTTCAGGAGACAAAGTCCTTTATCAAAGCATCATTCTGTTCACATACATTATTTTTGTATCAGTAGTGTTTCAAAAATATCCTAGAGGTGTTTTTATGGTTTGCATCACTGTAAGAAACAGATAGTCTAACCTTATGTATCTGTTACTCGTGTGAAAATAGCTGTAGTTCACTAACAAAACAGCATGTAGGATTTAGAAACATACCAGGAAAAGATGTGTTAAACTGTATGAAGGCAGCATATGAGCATACATGAGAGCACGGTGTAGTCACTAACATAGAGCAACTGCAATCAAGTTGGAGTAGCTGAAGAAGTTCCCCCCCTTTCATCAGACACACTAAAGACGATTTACTTCTGTGCATGAGCTAATTGCCTTAGATTATTTTCAAAACTATTGGACAGTCTGGCCTTTCGAGTGGTGCTTCAGTCAACCTCTGTTAGATGTATGCTATAGGAAAAAAATGAAGCAGTCCTATAAGGTCCAGTTTCTCTCCATTGGCTATGGAGGGAGGTGAACTGCCTATGTGAGTTAGGAAATAGCTGTGCTGGGCCAGCTGAATCCCACCCACAGACAGCACGGCTGTTCCCCATACTTAGCACCACAGACTGCAGGGAATGTACTGACCTCTAAAGCCACTCACACTTGGCTGCAAGCATGACCGACTAAAACGTCATTTTCTGATTATTAAAAATCACTTTTGAGGGATTCCATGCCACCAGTGACCATTGCTCGGACACTTCTGCAGTCTCTAACAGTTAAGACATTTCATGTTGTTACTGTAGTAACTATCATGTTTTAATAGTGTCCTTTTAAAACAGTTAGGAATGCTGGCCACAAACCCAATGAGGTGAGAAATTTGTTAATAAGTTTTAATAGTTAATAATTTTTACATGGCATCTTGGGTGCTGCTTTTTAAAGTCCTGCAGCCATCAGGATAGATTTCTTAATAACCTGTGAAGAGATTGTTTAGTTATATATTTATCCATGACCTTCTGTAACTTGACCTGGCTAATTGCTTTTTCTGGCTGTAGTCTCACCTCACAGTCCTTCTCTGTGAAAGTAAGAATGAAAACATTCATAAAGAATCACTGGCTCAGCCCCAGCTGCAGAGTACTGCTGCTGACTGCTCTGCCTGCACCACATAGCCCTGTACACTGGATCTTATCTGTGTACTTTGTGGTATTTACCTGGTCCTGCAGCAGAGTTGTTATTTTAACGTATTTTTTCAGCTTAGAGTGTGAGGGCTGTACAGCATCCTGTAGAGTGGTGGTGTTATAACTTGAAATGTAGTATTACGTGCCCTGTGGTACAAGTGAGGGCGTTTGGAGGAGGGGATTTGCTGAACCCGTTGGGACACTGTTGCACAATGGGGATCCAAGGATACCTGATAGGACATTCTAGGCTTTATTGTCATCTGGGAGTAGTCCTGCAAATGAACTACCCAGGATTCATGCCTTATCTTAAAGGCAAGACCTGTATCCAAACAGATCACAAAGGAGAAAGTTGACAGGCAGCGGGGATGCTCAGCTTCTCTTGGCTGTGTTGTAGATACAGTGTAGATGTTTTAAGTGCCTAGCTTCGTGCTATGATGGAGTGAATAGGACATAAGCACATAGTTTCATACAGGTTACCTCAGTACATACCATAGCTGTAAATAGACCTTGAATACAGAAGTGGTTAATACCATATATTGCAAGCACCTTAGCATTTCATGCATGTTGCTGAAATAAAGTCACTTACATTCCTGGTTAGTAGCTCTACCTGCAACTCAGCAGAGCTTTGACTGGCTCTTAGATCTAAAAATAAAATTCTCCTTACTGAGATACCATATAATTCAATGATAGTCTCAGTGGGGAGGTAGTGGAAAAGTGGAGTAGATTAAATTAATTGTTGTATGGAAGCTTTTCATACATTGCGTGGGATGCTCATATTCTTCATTATACCATATGGTATCCAACTGTAACGTGATAAAATTACTATTGCAGGACAATAAATAACATCATGATTATGTATTACAGGTCCCACCTCATATGTGCAAAACGAGTAATTATAGTTGGAGTGAATAATGGAGATTTGACTCTTGTATACAGGAATACATTTAATGTATGGACAGGACACAATGTTGTTGTTAAGGGTGGGAGTTGTCTTTTCTGACTTTACAGATTCAATAAGGTGTGGGCTCTGAGCCAGTCAGCTATCTCCAATTGCACCTGTGGTCAGTGGAGGGCAACAGCCACTTCAGAAGATAGATGGCCCCTCCAGACTTGGCCAAACATTTTTAGAGGGATGACTCTCAGAACTTCACACAAGCAAAAAATCTTCAACAGTATCTTCTAGAGGAAAATGAAATGCATACAGGAAAAGCTGTTCATATGTTGTTACCTTTCTCAACAAATCTCCACCTGTATTCTCTGCTTCAGCAGACAGTCAGAAATAACAAAACTTTTGATAATATTTAGGTCTTCTTTTACACATCCCGGTGATGAAAGTTCAACTGTTTCTCAGGGCAGTTTACAGCTTAATTCTGGGCAGTTGTCTAATACTTAATGTAAATCACCTTTGCTGCAATTTAACTCAATTGCTTGTCCTAGTGGACACAAAGAGCGTCTATTTCATTATTCTTTGCCATGATTTTGCATATTTCGAGATTATTATTCCCAGTTCCCTCCTAATTTTCTCTGTTCTTGACACCATTTGTGTCTTGAGACTGAAATAAAGTACTGTTGTGATGCTAGTGGGATTTATGTACAGTTAAGCCTCACAGACAAAATGTAAGGGGAGTGAAAATCTAGAGGTTGGATGAGGGGAGAGTGGAGGTTGTTCTCCATCTCACCTTTCCCTTTAGCATTGCAACTGATTTCACCTGACCCTGGACTCTCATTGTTCCTGTCCACCACACTGTGATGGAGGTTATTAGGCAAGGGGACATTAGAGCTCTGGAGCTTCCTCTTTGTTCCATATTATTTGAATTTAGAAAGTGAACCAGGCCAACATCTGCATGGCCCCCGGTAATCTAGGTCATCCAACGACTCCATAAGAGCACTGATATTTCCTGGTACACTTACGATTGCAATATCGTTGTGTTGTTACTCTGTCACTCCATGCTAATTTAGATGGAGTAATCCCAATTCATTCTGTCCTTTCTGATAAATCAGAGGGAGGTGGGGATTAAGTGTTTGATTGATTGTTACCCTTTCATCACAGAATCACAGAATCACAGAATTGTAGGGGTTGAAAGGGACCTCCAGAGATCATCGAGTCCAACCCCCCTGCCAAAGCAGGTTCCCTACAGCAGGTCGCACAGGAGTTCATGAACTCCTACTAGTTCACAGCTTCCAAAGGCACGATGGCTACACTCAACAGTGAAAATCTAGGGACTTGCTAGTCAGTGTTTATGAGCATAATGTAGTTTTTAGAATCATAGAATCATAGAATCACCAAGGTTGGAAAAGACCTAAAAGATCACCCAGTCCAACCGTTCACCTATTCCCAATAGCTCCTACTAAACCATGTCCCTCAACGCAACATCCAGTCTTTCCTTGAACACCCCCAGGCTCGGTGATTCCACCACCTCCCTGGGCAGTCCGTTCCAGTGCCTGACCACCCTTTCTAAAAAGTAATGCTTCCTCATGTCCAGCCTGAATCTCCCCTGCCGTAGCTTGAAGCCATTCCCCCTGGTCCTATCACTAATGACACGAGAGAAGAGGCCGACCCCCAGCTCACTACAACCTCCCTTCAGGAAGTTATAGAGAGCAATAAGGTCTCCCCTGAGCCTCCTCTTCTCCAGGCTGAACATTCCCAGCTCCTTCAGCCTCTCCTCATATGGCCTGTGTTCCAGACCCCTCACCAGCTTTGTTGCCCTTCTTTGAACACGTTCCAGGGCCTCAATGTCTTTCTTGCAGTGAGGGGCCCAAAACTGGACACAGTACTCGAGGTGCGGCCTCACGAGTGCTGAATATAGGGGAACAATCACCTCTCTGCTCCTGCTTGCAACACTGTTTCTGATGCAAGCCAGGATGCCATTGGCCTTCTTGGCCACCTGGGCACACTGTCGGCTCATGTTCAGCCGAGCATCAATCAATACCCCCAGGTCCATTTCCTCTACGCAGTCCTCCAGCCACACCGCCCCAAGCCTGTAGCGTCGCCTGGGGTTGTTGTGGCCGAAGTGCAGGACCCGGCATTTGGCCTTGTTGAAACTCATCCCATTGGCTCCAGCCCAGCTCTCCAGCCTGTCCAGATCCCTCTGTAGGGCCTCGCTACCCCCAGGCAGATCCACACTTCCAGCCAATTTGATGTCATCTGTGAATTTACTGAGGGTGCACTCGATGAAGAGGACAGGCCCCAGCACCAACCCCTGGGGAACACCACTCACGACTGGTCGCCAGCTGGATTTGACTCCATTCACCACCACTCTCTGTGCCCGGCCCTCCAGCCAGCTCCTTACCCAGCCAAGAGTGTACCCATCCAAGCCTCTGGCTGCCAGCTTCTGCAGGAGAATGCTGTGGGAGACAGTGT
Organism: Lagopus leucura; assembly: GCF_019238085.1. Classification (NCBI taxonomy): domain Eukaryota; kingdom Metazoa; phylum Chordata; class Aves; order Galliformes; family Phasianidae; genus Lagopus; species Lagopus leucura. Next base: position 5,789,971 of record NW_024962262.1, read on the forward strand.
CAAAGGCTTTGCTGAAGCCTAGGTAGACCACATCAACAGCCTTTCCTTCATCCACCAGATGGGTCACTAGATCATAGAAGGAGATCAGGTTGGTCAAACAGGACCTGCCCTTCATGAACCCATGCTGGCTATGCTGCCTTCATGAAGCCATGCTGGCTTTTGTATCATATCTTTCTTTTTTCACTTTCTTTTTTCACTGGGTTTCTACACTTTCTAATTTACTTACAGTGACACTTCCACAATTTCATCAAAGACAAGGAAAAATCCAGTTGTTCTGTTTGTGTGTATTGCCTAAGGATCTTGAAAGTTACCTTTAATACAGAACATTTCACAGGACCATGCATTATGCCACAAAATGATTCTTAACATGTTAATTTAAAACATATTTTTCTATAGATTAGTTCATAAAGAGGAAGGAAGATATTTAGCTCCAGACAGCACTTGCAATAGAAGTCAGTTATTTCTCTACAGCATTTTTCCTTTGAAATAGCACTAAATGATTTCCAGAGAGAGGAAGAACGTAATTTAATGATCCCTTGCACAGTTCTAACACCTTTCATCGGAGCATCTCAAAGCATTTCAGACAAGCCTGAAAGCTTGCCTGTTCTTCTCCAGCTATATCAGTTGGCCTAATAAAAGATATTATGTCTTCCTACACACCTTGTATTGTTTAGCAGTCAAAGTTATCATCATTGTTTTACAGATAACTAGAAGGAGGCACAAAGAATCTATGTAGTTTCATTTCAGACAGTGAATTCTGTGGGGTCCCATTTTCAGTGAGGCTCCAGGCTTTGCAGGATACATGCTCTCAGATTACAGTCAGGTGTGGAGCAAAGTGTTTGTCCCACTGACATCAGTGGCAAATTCCCATTGATCCGAATAAGGCTGAAATCGTGTGCTAGCTTTTCCAACTGCTGCCTGCCAAAATCAACTTCAGACCTGCACATCCTGCCTTGTGCGTCGCTATTAGTAACGAAGGTTCTGCAGCCCACATCGTGTCTGCTGTTATGTTCTCAAGAAGTGATCAAGACAAATCTAAATGAGGAATGAGAGACCCCAGCAACAGGAGGGGTCGTTGCACAGTGAGTGTACTTGTTAACAGTCTCCTTGCAGTTACTGCAGATGAATCCATCTGCCTTTTATGCACACGCTCTGTGCTGACGAAATGAGCCATATGAGAGCTGTTTGAGTCAGCTTGCACTGACGTGGATGCGTGCTGTCCTTGCTGGCGAGTGTCCCAGGTTACAGGTGTAGTGCCAAGACCTCCGCAAAGCCTGTGTCAGGTCCTGCTATCGTTTGACCTTTTCTGATTAAAAGACAGTCTAACATTTTTGAGCAAATTGAGAGATCTCTTCCAGCTTTGTATGTGTCTAGTTAAGATGGCACATTTGGCTCTATGGCACCACGTGCAGCTCTAAACAAGTGCTGTCTTGAGAAAATAGTCTCAAAGAATTGTTGAGCAATCTTTCCACTAAAATGTTCATGAAGTGTGCACTGTCATCAAAAGCTGTATGCTACAAGAGAAATAAGCAATTTAAAATATAGATGAAAAAAGGAACACAAAGGGAGAAAACAACTGTGTATGCAGTGTACAGCTGTCCTCTTTTTGCTGTTGAGGATGGCTGAATATGGTCCTGGTAAGAAAAAGGATCATTCTCTCTCCCTGTATTGTCCACTTATTCCATACTGTAGGACTTTTCTCAAGCTTACTGAAGGTGTGGCCACCCAGTCCTAGTATATTTTTGATAATTTTCTATCTAAGTGCTCAGTGAATACTCTGCCTATTGTGCTAGATGGAGAACAGAAAGCTCTTGCTCATCTGGCATTTGTTATCTACAGCTGTCTTTCCCTCTTTCTTAGTTATTTCAGGTTATGGATAAGTGAGAGGAAAATAAAAAGGAGTTTTTCATACCACCAGTTTCAATTTGAAGCTAAAGAACTCCAAACTGCAAGTCTCACAAAAACATTCTCTGGTCTTTTTGGCTGAATTAAATGTTGGTCTTTCTATTATGTCTTATATTATGAGCTGCTTGTGGATCTTTATATCTGATCATTCTCTCCTTGTGTTGGAAAACAATATGTGGGAGTTTCTTTCCCTACCAGATCTTTGTGGGTTACTTGCTAGTAAACTAATTTTACATGACTCAGATTTAAATAATAAAAAGGCTTAACTCCAGCCCAAGAAGAGTTTATTGTCCACAACTGTAGCCTAGAGACAAACCCCAGCACCTTTGGGACTCAGCTGAGGCAGCAATTAGGCAGCATTTTATTGTGATGCAGTGAATACGCAAAAGATGGAGCTGGGATACTCTCGAGAGCTTAGAAACAAAATTGGCTTCCTGGAGAGAGAACATAAGAAATCTGGCAACCTAAAAATATTTAAAGAGCTTAGGGTTCCCAGGGGAGAATTTCAAGCTATTGAAGTGGAAAAGACTGAGCATTTGCTAAGATTGAAAAAAAAAAAGGGGAGGGGGCTACATGAAAAACGACAAAGTGTACAGATATTTTTTTTTTTACTGTAGCATGTTTCAAAGGGGAAAATATAATAAACCTGAAATCAATCTGTAGCACAGACTTCAATGCAGTGTTCCAAATCAAACGGCCTTGGTTTGAAAACAGGAGTCAGAAGATTTTTTTTTTTTTTTTTTTTTTTTTCAGAATTATGAGTGATTGAGGCCAAGAAACCATTAAATGAGGTGAAAGGTCTAGGCTAGAGGGCATCTTGAGCAAGTCTAATGAAGTCATGGTTGCTTCAGTGGCCACGTTCCCAAGGGATTTTGCTGTATCTGTCACTGCATCTGTGTTCCTCCTCTGGATCTGGCTCCCTGGGCTTTGCTGTTACATTCCAGGAACCCTGCGTAGCCCTACTCCAGCAGCTCAGTGGTGTGTAGCATCCCTGTGTCAGAACAAAGACATGTGGAACATCATTTCGCTCACCCAACATTTGATGTCTGTCATACAGACATCTACCTGTGGGCTGGTCTTGCCTGCCTGCCTTTACTGTTAGCAAAGAGCAGCAGGAGCTTACAAGGCACAGTTTAGCTCAACTGAGTCTGAATTTCTAATGTATGCTAAAAGTGCCAATTTATCTGTGACTTAAAATGGAGTCCTAAGGTGATTAACTCACAAATGGACGCCTACAGTTTAAACATCTCCATTTGTTCAATGAACTCTACCCACACAATGAGCATTACTCCAGTGCAGACTATATATTAGAGCTTCCTCTGTTGTGTTTGGGCTTATCCCTTCATGCGCCTTGTATTTTAGCCTGTATCTAGAACTACAACAAAATAACTGAAATGGTTTAGCTTGTGTCCCAACATGAAGAAGTGGCCCAAGAAGTGCATAATGTTTACCTAATTGTCCTATCCTCTCTGCTTTGCCACTCCTTCGCATTACCCTGACCACCCTGCCTCAGCCATACAGCTCCACTCGTGATTTTGTGTTCCAGAAGCAAGCCTGTTAACAAAAGAAATCTCTGCACCAAGGCTTGGATCTGGATGACTGATCAATGTGGGAGGGCATGTTCTGCTCCTCTGTACCTAAGTAAACTTCATCTGCATAAAGTTTTGATGTCTCTGTTGTGTTGACTTTGACAGAACAAGCCAGTAGACAAAAGCAGTCCGTGATTTTTAAATAGTCCCATGAGCCATACCCATTATGTGCTGAACACGCTCAATTCCTTCCCACAGCAGACAGCTTCCCTTTCACGTGTTTTATGTCATAGGTTTCCCACTCAGTGGTTCCACCACTAGCTGAGAGGTTTCTACACTATGGTTGTGATTTGCAGGACAGATGAAGTTTGTTGCTGTTGTCATTAATGTGGCAGTGTATGGGCCCTGCTTCAGCAACTCCAAGGCTTGCTGCAAGATGCCTAGTATTCCAGGCTTTTGTTGAGCCATACACACAATGCTGTACATACTGCGAAGCCACCCTGCTCATCCTGCTCTTGGTTATTGCTAAATTGCCCAGAATCCATCTCTTTTGTTTGTCAGAAATTAGGCACCTCTGGTAAACAATAAACAGCAGGAAAAAGGATGGCATTATCCCCTCTGAAGAATACCAGCATAGCAGCCAGTTTCTGGATACACCATTCACAGAGCAGAAAGCAAACTGCTGGCTGGTGTGCAAATGTTACTGCAAACACAGCATTCCCCTGGGAGGCTGAGTTGTAATGTGCACAGACAACGTGGAGCAGTTCTGGATGAGCAGAGGACATGCGTATCACAGCATGTTGCAGAAGGCTGTGGTTCTGGTATTCTGTGCAAGGCCTGATATGTATTTAAGGCATTTCCTGCTTCAGCAACGTTTGATAGGAATCTGATGCACATTTCCTATACTGGGTCCCTGTGTTTCCAGAAGTAAATGCAGTCACATCTGCAGAAGAGGGCATCAGAGCCTATGGCCAGAACCTGTGCGGAAGCGCTTCCTGGCCACTGTCAGTGGTGAGGGGCAACACACACTGCACAGCTCCCCATGATGCCAAACAGGGGACATTGCTGAGGAGCTGCTCAAATATGCTCATTCCTGACTGCACCAGGTAACCTGCTTTATGCTTAAAATCCTTCCAAAAGTAATATGGAGGAGAAACAGTGTGGTGGAGATCAGGCTCTGTGTTATGTGGAAATGTTCAGTATAAACTGTGAAGGGAGCTGGGCGTACCTTAAAAGAGTTTTATTGCTTGCAACAACTATCTGCAGCCTAAGAATCAGGGCCTCACACAAGGAATCCAGAGCTGCCTGCCCTTCTGCAGTACACCAGCTCTTGCTGAAAGAGCACAGGCAGAGAAATAACAGATTGCAGCAAGACTTGAGAGAAACAGGTACAATCAGTTGTCATATTGCTGGGTGACAAGAAAATAAATGTTTTTATGCCTACCGAGATGTGACTAGCTTGTCAGTTGTGTAATCTGCTAAATCATGCTGTTGTCATGATCAACGAGTAGTTTTTATGGCAGCAGACCTTAGCCAGTTTCTTGGCATTAAGGATCTGGGCTGCACTGCACTAAGCATTAAGCACAGCTGTAGAAAGGGCTGAGAATCTTCCATCAATTCTGCTTGAGGCCATGTATTTGGTGTTCTGATTAACCTAAATTTGAGATATGCAGTGATTTAAAACCAAGCAGACTCTTCTGAAAGTGTTTTCTTGTCAGCGGTGGTGGTGGTTAGAGTTTTTGGTGGCTTTTTTTTCTTTTTTTTTTGTGTTGGTTTATTTTTAGTTACTGATTTTTATGCTATATATGTGATATATAGTTCAACCAAAACAAGGCTTGTATTTTGATAGACCTGACCAGGGACCAACTGTGCAAAGTGTCAGGTCAGAAAGTGCTTCATTAGGGCACTTCAGAAGTGCCGGTAGTGCTTTGTACTTTTGCTGAGATGTGCTTCTACCATCTCAAAGCATTTTACAAACTGAAGTGGTAATCCTGACTCTGCAGTACGAGATACCAGCATTACTTTCATTACAAATAGAACAAATGAAAAAACCAACAGGGGCAGGGAGTGATTCGTATCTTGTCAATGGCTGGGACTCCTTTCTCTTGTCTCCATTTTTTGCTCTAAGCACTACATGCATTGTTTCTTAGGTGTTATCACCGCCATCCTTTAGCTGGTGAACAGTGGGGCAGGAAGTAACATAAGGTGAGTGAGGCCAACATTCTTCTCAGGAGATACTGATACCAATGGAACTGGAGTAGCTGCTTTGAAATTACTGTGCTCTGACACCTCATTAAAGAACTATGTTTTAGGAAGGAAGGAAGTCTTGTGAGCAAAATTCACACAGATTGATACCAAATAGTAGCTGGAGGACTAAGTTTTGTTTATGGTAACTATTTCTTTCTTCTTCATGGTGTAACAGAGTTTGGTAAATGGCATTATTCTCCTCGTTTTACCGTTAATTTATTTTGTTCCTGGGAGCCCTGTCTCCAATGAAGCCATTGTTCACTGTTTTGAAAACAGTGACACCAGGACCCTGTGACATTCCTGAGCAAGATGTGAAATTAACCGAAATAGGGAAATGGAAGAGGTATGGTGACTTGCATCAAGACAACGAAATGAGGTGATACTGCATGACACAACCCAGATCTCTTGAACACCAGGATACTGTCTGCCTCTCAGCAGCTGCCCACACAAGCAGACTCAGCTTTTAGAATTACTGGTTCCAGGTCATGGAGTAGAGAGAGAAGAAACCAAGATAAGATCCTTTCTCAGGCAGAAAGGAGCCCAGACAAAGTGCTTTGAGTGTCAGTGCGGTGGAGAACTGCTGTTTTAGTTCCTGTCATGTGGTTCCGTTGCAGGAGTGACATCCCCTGGAACATCCCTCTCAGCTCTCTTCTCCACTGTGCTCCTCACTGGCTGCTCCCCATGCTCATGTCCAAATGGCAGATGCAACCAGGACATGCCTTTGGGAAATCAGCTCCTCCCTGCATGCTCTGTTTGGAGAAGAAGAGGGCTGTGATTATTGCTCCCAGAAGAACTGTAATAGCTATTTACCCACAGCAAGAAAATGTTATTTTTGGGCGAAAGGGAGCTGTAATGTTTTCCTGTTACAGTAGTTGGCAGCATTTCTCTATAGCCCAAACATCTTCCTTAGCGGGATCTTTACTCATTGCTGTAACTTTACTAAACATAGAGAAGTATGTGAACATTTTTGGAATTCAGACGAAATACAATGAAAGTAAGAGAGCTTTGAACTCTGAAAGCCCCATAACTGAATGAAAGAGCAGCAGAGAGGGACCCAGAACCAGGAGCCTGAACTGAGAGGAGTTGGGTGGCTAAGAGCAATGTGTATACAGTGATTGCCAGAGCACAGGCTATTTGGAATATATACAATAAGGATATCACTTTTGGGGGCTTGTCCAGATGTTCTGACATACTGAATTTGAGCGGTGGCGTGAGGAAATGGGAACCAAATGAGTTAGCTGAAACAACTGAGGCCAACTTCACTGAGTAACCTGAACAAAGATTCCAAGGTGCATTTCATGGAAATACATAATGAGAAAGTTAGGTAGTGACTTGCCTCTCTTACAGAACTAATTGTAAGCCATTTCAGGACCCTGATTTTCTCACTCGTTATTATCTTGTTTCTAATCCATCATTGCTTCAGGGGAGGGTTACTGGAGAGGCTGCTGTGGTTTAACCCTGGTAGAAGGTGTGTTACCATGCAGCTTCATCCTACAGTGCCTACACAGACTTGACATGGCAAAGGAGGAACAAGCTCTCCTCGGGGAATGCTGAGGGGTCCTGTTCAGCCAGTTGCCAATGTTTGCCCAGGTATTCCTATATCATTTTGTTCCCTTGAGAGAGAGTTGCGCACCTTGCAGCAACTAATACAGCCAGACTGCGAGTTGCTGGCGCAAGGCATAGAAGACAAGGTGTATGAGAAGCAGCTGAGGCCCCTGGTGTGCTCAGCCCAGAGCAGGGCAGGCTGAGGGGAGGCCTGATGGCGGCTGCAGCTCCTCACAGGGAGCGGAGGGCAGCGCTGAGCTCTGCTCTGTGTGACAGCGACAGGGAACGGCATGGAGCTGCGTCAGGGGAGGGTGGCTGGGGGTGAGGGAAAGGGGCTGCGCCAGAGGGTGGTGGGCATGGAACAGCTGCCCAGGGCTGTGGGCACGGCCCCAGTGCTGGAGCTCAGGGAGCGTTTGGACGGCGCTCTCAGGCATTGGGATTGGATTTGGGGTGGTGCTGTGTGGAGGCGGGTTGGACTCGATGCTCCTTGTAGGTCCCTTCCACCTTGGGGCATTCTATGATTTTATAACCATGATGTTGCAGGTGTTAAATCTAGTGCACCAGCATTGAGCTGGTGTGAAAGACTATGGGTGTATAGCTGGATGGTAAATCAGTTAACACCTTAGGCCTACATACCATAGGAAAACCCCTCAGTTACATGTATATCAGATGTATGGCACCATTATGTAACACATGGCTGTTAAACCCATTTTCTTTATGTTCAAAGGAATGGAGGAATGCATGCATCCCATCCCAAGGCAGCTGCCTGCCCTAACCCCCCACAGCTTTTGGGAAGGTCTGCAAGATACCTTGAAAGCCCTTATCAGGTGCACAGCCCAGCCAGCAAGCTGAACCACACAAAGATTAACTCTACCAAAGGGAGAGGAAGAAGGGAGGATTGCTCTGAGACCAGTCAGCCCCCGATGCCACAGTCTGCCCAGCCAAAGGAACACAAGTGTCAGCGCAGAGGGAGCATGGGCACGTGGCTGGGAGAACTGCCTTTTGGCAGGAGATCAGCAGTGGATCAGCTTAGACCAGTTGTGAAACTGCACATTCCTGTAGTCCCCAGGCTGCCAGAATCAGGAACCAGAATCATCTGTGCTGGAGCTGAATAGTTCTTCAGTGAATGTTGATACCTTGGAGATATATGAAATCATTCCCAAGCAGAAAGGAGCAGACTCAGACCACTTGTGCACTGAGAGTGACCCAGTGTTATCCCCAGGGAATAAGTGCCTCGGGGCAGAGCTAGGGCCTTGTTCTCCAGAGCAGCTGCCATCAGTAGCTCGTACAAGAACAAAAGGAGATAGTCACACTGGGGTTTGCACCGGAGAAAGGAAGAACGCAAGTTAACTTACAGAGTGCCTTTAAAACAATGATATCCCGTTTTGGATATCATTTCAGTAATTTGCAGTAGTAATGATGTCAGGCTATAAGCAAGGCATAATTTGTATGTGGATATAAGAACTTTTATTAGACCAGCTGACCAGGCTTACAGTGCAGATCTCCTCACATCCCTTCTTCAAAGCTTGTTTTAGATTGGAAGAGCTTGTGTCTCCAAAGCCTTGTTTTCCCTTTGAGACGGTTTGGTTAATAAAACTCTTTTCTACCAGTCTTGCTCCATTCCTAGTTCAAGGGGGCTCTCCAGACCAAAGTTTCAGCTCACTGAATATCATGTTAAATACACATCAGAGGTGAGATCACAGTGCACACTGAGTTAATTCTTTTCCCTTTTCTTCCCCCTACCAGGCCTAGCCACACGTCATCTAGCAAAGTGACAAAGTGCTGCTTTATTGTCCTGCACATTCAGGTTACACTTACCAGGTTATTTATATATGTATGTTTCTTTCCAAAATCAGACAAGTTCTTTAAGCCCTTTGTTTTTAGGTAGTAATCCAAAGGAAAAGGCCTGTCCAAGCCTTTGCTGCTCAGTAAATTGGGGTGCTTGTCCACCCCTCCCAGAGTGGGATGGACACGAGCAGAAGAAACAGAATTCTCAGACAAATTGCGTAATATGAGAGCAGTAACCTTGAAGAGGCCCACAAAGCTGTGCTGCTGTTGTAAAAGGGAGCTTCACTGCCATGTAACTGCGGTTCAGAGGTGAAGAGCACACTTTGCAGCGGAAAGCCGGATTCCTTCCCCTCTCACAGCTGCAGCGCTGCTGAGGAGCTGAGGAATGCCCTGTAATTCTTCCTGCTTCATGCTTCCTTGCTATAGCTGCAGTCAGCATTACAGGAAGCAGTGCTGAACACACACCCTCCTTTTGTGCTTACTGAAGCCTATGCTGGCAGCAAATGCTTGTCTTTTGTCAGCAAATAAAGTAGATAGCACAAGACACAGAAGATTTATAGGTATAACATCCCAGCACTGCACACTTGGATTTACCCTCACTCAAATCCCATTTACTTTAATAGGAATGTTGATGCTAAACATTCCTGATGTTGGAGATATTTACCCCATAGGGAGCAGATAATCTGGGAAGTAACAAGGTGCCATTTCCTACTGAAGGTGTTGTCTGACTGCAACCATATGTTAGTGGTACCATTTAGGGCCACAGTGTGAACTGGGAAGGTTCTCGTTGCTGTTACTTTACAAATAGAAAAGAAAACCTAACAAACAAAAAAAGGAAAGAAAACTAATATACCAAACCAGGAATGTTAGGATTCATCGTCTGTCTTTCTTTTTTTAATCTTTAGAACATAAAATGTTATTTTGGAGTCAAACTCCCTGAGTTTGTTAGATTTCTCTGACCTGTGTAACAGTGCTCCTCGCAGGTGCACTGCAAGGGACGTGGTCCCTCAGTACAACATCTAAGTGTTTCTTGAACGCCTCCATGAGTGGTGACTCCACCACCTCCCTGGGCAGTCCATTCCAGCACCTGACCACTCTCTTTGTGAAGAGGTATTTCCTAACATTCAACCTGAATCTCCTCTGGTGCAACTTGAGGCCGTTCCCTCTCATTCTGTTGCTGTTACATGGGAGAAGAGGTCGACCCCCACGGCATCACGACCTCCATTCAAGCAGTTGTACAGAGCAGTATGGTCACCCCTGAGCCTCCTCTTCTCCAGACTGAACAGTTCTAGCTCCTTAAGCTGCTCCACCCCTCCCAGCTTTGTTGCCCCTCTCTGGACACACTCCAGGGCCTTCACGTCCTTGTAGTGAGGGGCCTGAAAGTGAACACGGTATTTGAGATGGGTCAGGAAGTTATCTTCCATACATTCTAGAAACCTCCAAATTCTTCCAAGAACTGCAAAATGCCAACACCCTTTATTTCTCAGGTATTTCGCTCATCTAGCAGAACCTCAGGACACACCGCTGATGTGTTCTGCTCATCCCCTCAGCTGCAGCTGTGTGCAGATGGCTTTCCTGCAGCAGACATAGCGATGAGTTTGGGGACGTATTAATGAGCGTATTAATGACGGATTAACCACAGTCCCTCACCTTGAAATGACTTCATCTTGAGTTCTTTTGGAAATGAGGCTTCTGCAATTCGCATGGCAGCTGCATACATGCGTTTCAGCATGTCTTCCTTCCCATCTGCCCTTCCCCAGTCACTTTGGAGTGCACAGATCAACTCCAGCAATCTTTAACAGACCACTAACGGTTTTAAAGGTAATTAAGTTGCTAAACGTTCATTAAAGTCGACAGTCAGCTGCTGGAGAAAGAGCTTATTGTCATTTAAAATAATAATGTGGCTCAAGGCACAGTTGCCCCAGAGAATCCCCACTGGAGAGGATGTTGTGCAAGTCCCGTTTTCCTCCCTGCATGCCTTGTAGCAGAGCAGGATCCTGCCCTAAAAGCTGCAGTTCTTTTGCAGATTGTTTATAACGTAGAGATCACAGATACGTTTTAAAATAGGTAATAACTGCCAGGCACTAATGAATTCCTCCAAACTCAGGGCAAGACGTAGCAGAGCGTGTCTTAGCATCCTGCCAAAGGAGGCAGTTCATTCAAAGCTGTGAAGGGATTACCAGCAGTGTTACCCAAACCACTAGAAATAATCTTGTGGGATTAGAAAAGTGAATTTTGATGTGGTATACGCGGTAGCATCCAAACTGTTTTCATCAGGTCTTTACGTTGAGCTTAGCGTATGTATTCTCCTTCACCCATTTTGTACTCACCCTCATCCATTTTGTGAGTGCCAGTGCAGCAGCAGAAACCTCTGCCTAATGCATCAGAGGAACAGCTGCATTAGCCAGTTGTCGGTTTGCAACAGAAATTCTCTCCCTTTGCAGCCCTACCCCACAAATACAGCAGAGTAGCATCCCAAGTCACAGTGTAAGGAAGCAGGAGGCACAGAGCCATTGGTTCTTCTGAAGCCTCAAACCCTTGTGCTGCTCCACAGTAAGGGGATGATGGGCATTGTGCTCATCCCCCAGCCCAGAGCTACCACTTAAAACAGATGTCTGTGTAAAAAACGTCTCACACCTGCCAAACCACCAGCCTCAAGCTTCCTTCCTTGTTTTTTCAGGCCTCAGAATAACAAGAGCATTTGTGCAATGTGCACCGTGCTCTGTGGTTTTCTCTTCTCCCTGAAGACATGCTATCTAATCTCCTCAGAGCAAAAAATCAAACAGCAGGATTTGCAGGAGAGGAGAGAAAAGGTTAACAGAGACGCCACATGCACTTTGCTCAGCTGGCTTCACTTTTCACCGCACTTGAAAGAAGGGGAAAAAGTGTGGGTCGGTGGGACAGACCTTACAGGAGCATTTGCATCTGGCAAAATGTCTCAGTGCTGCATCTGGGCTGATTGTGCAGCGTGGTGCACAGCACACTGAGCTAGAAAAATCAGTTGGCTGAAAAGTCATCTCGATTCGGAAACTTTTAAGGGTTCGACTTGAAGCTGTGGTAAGGATTTAGTGTTTTATTGCTGCTTTGCTTTTGGTTCCTGTTTTTGCTAGCATTGAGAAACGAGGTGCTTAGGAAGCAGCATGGTGTCACAGTATCAGCCTATATACAAAGGAAGGAAGATGATGTGGCTGCACACTGTTGAGGAAAGATCCTGTTTGTACAGGGAGCTGGAGACTGTAAACCAGAACAGAACAGGGATGCAGAAAGAGCAGAAACTAAAGGAAATAAGCCCCAAGTGTGAATGTTGTCTGTGTGCAAGAGCCCCTGAGAGGCGCTGAAACAGTTTTAAAACCTGGCTTATTTGTCTTTTCTCAGATTTCCTATCATTTAATGGAGAGGAGGAGAGAGAAGAGAGAGGAAACACACTTGGCTGCATTCCTCCACGGGTCTTTTCTTCTGTGTCAGTTCTGCAGCACGTGACTCCTGCAACACTTAGGTTTGCATCAGATCTGCCAGAGCTGACTAAAGGTTTCTTAGCAGTAATTCCTTGCTGGTTTTTATCCCAACAACACTCAATTGCAGGAATGTCTTCTGAAAAGGTCCCGTCTGCATTTGTGATTTTTTGGAAATATATAAATAATACGTAGCCTTCTCTTCGTTCATTTCCATGAAATAATTAACTGATTTGATGAGCTTCAGTTCCTGATAAACATTTGCCTGTTCCACAGATGCTGTGTGTGTAACAGAGGGAAATTACTTCCTTGCAATGTGTGCCCATTTGAGATTATGTACTATTTTGTTAGCCTTTTTAAAGCACAGCCACTTAAGGTCATTACACTCTCTAAATAAGACTCTAATGCAATTTTAGATAAACTCGTCTTTTGAAAGTCGTATCAAACAAACATCTTGATAATGGAGTGTCTTGTCTCTGCAAGAGGAGAATTAGTCTATGAGTAATCTGGGTGGTGCTGCAGCAAGTGTTTTGTTTTGAATTGATTCAAGCAGTTTATGGTCAAATTTAGAGACCAGTAGTGCACAGCAGCAAAACCTTGCATCCTTGTTCCTTTGTGCTTGTATATATAACCTTCCTGTGTTGTTATGAACAACTCTGATCTTTGATACAGTAACTAGCTTCCTGCAGTAGGCAGAAGATAGAGCCTTAGCTGTGCTTGCAAGCTGCGTCAAGAATTTATCAGAGTTGCTGACTCCTAAAATGCAGGCAAGCAATGCTTGGGTACATATTATAAATGACCCCTTTCTCCTGGCCCACAGACTGTAAACAAGCTTGATGCAAATTCAAGCAAGGAAAGCACCATGCCAAGGAGTTCATTGATTTCTTTGTGCTGTGACTCTGGTGGTCTGGGACTGCTAAAGCCATCTGTAAAAAGGCAACAAATGAAAATGCCTCCTCTGTGAAATTAGCAAGAATTTTAATTGCAACAACCCTGAGACATTCCGAAGCACATCAGAGCCTTCCTGCATCAGAGCAAAGAATAATATAGTTCTTATCCCAAAGCTCCCATGATGTGGTTAGCCAGGACTAAATGGGGAGTGAATCATGGCCTGGAAGAGAGGAACCCGATCTGGCATATTCTTTTAAGCATTAAGACGAGCTTATTTGCTTGGGTGATTTCCACATGGAATTTGCCTATTTTGAGCTTCTGTATAGCTGATGGGTGACGTCATTGGGTAGTTTTGGTCATTTTAGTGGCAAGTGCAATATGATTTGCAAGGGGAAAGCAAAGGAGGTTTGCTTTTAGATGCTGCATCTCCTGTGCAGCTGCAATGTGGCTGGCACCATGTACTCTCCATGCTGATGAATAGGACAAGAAAAGGTACCAGGGATGATGACAGCTCCTGTGCATCACTGCAGTGAGGCAGCAGTGCTGCAGGCTTCAGCAGCACTGCCAGGTACCGTTGGGTGCATAGAGCTAGGATGTCCACAGATATTATTGGGTGCTGTATGGATTGGAGCCTCATGTATGGATTGAGTGCTGTATGGCTGGGAGGTCTCCAAGTGCAGTTGTGTGCCATATGGTTTGGAGGTCTCAAGGCTGAAGCTTGTTGGGAGATATGAGCTCCATGAAGCAAGTCCTGCCTTCCTGTGTGGCACGTGTGAAGTGGGAGCAGACCCCACTTCTGTTTCTAGTGGGGCTGTGTTCATATCCATCCATGGAATCCCTCCTGGAGGTTTCATCCCATGCCAGGGACACGGGATGTACACCACCCCAGCCACTAAGTGCTGCTGCCTGACTATAGCAGGAGGAGTTCCTAGAGGGATAGGGGCTCTGGGCACACAGCTCAGGAAACCATCAGTGCCCTTTAGGACCTCCACACTGTGGGTACGGGCACCTGACAAAACATCAGGGAGCGCCTGACCCAGATGGCAAGATGTCCTCTCTTGTCACCCTTTTGGTAAATTTGTGCAGTCTGTCTGAGTGTTACACTGTGCATGTCTAAAAAGGAAATAGGAAGGACCTTTGGATGGAAATTCTGAGCAATCAGCAATGGAGCAGAACCCTACCAACTTCCCGTAGCAGAGGCTGTGCACTTCAGCTTGGAATGATCAGAGACCCTGATCTTTAAACAGAGCTTTCTGAATCTAGGAAGTGCTGGAGAAACTGTGAAACAGCAGCGAGATTGTCCTGGCTGTACGTACCCTGTAAAACAGATGGGATCAAGACAGTCCCAGCAGCACAGCCACACTGCTTCGCTGCCCTCATGTCTCCCAGCACAGCTTGGCCATTGCCTCTGAGCCCTCCAGAGACGCTGTTCCTCCAGGCTTGGATAAAGCCAGCTTTTTGTTCCGGGGGTGGCCGTGGGAGGGGAGCTTGCTGTATATAAGGGCTCTGCCACTTGCTGAAGGGCGAGAGAACACACCCTGGTCTGTTTTGTTTACGACATAAATCACAGTGTCAAATTTGTCTTAAGCTTCACCAGAGATGTGCCAGAAAGATTTTTATCCCATAACAGCATTACACATGTACAGCTGCCATGAAAACACATGTGAATAGAGGGGGGGAAAGATCTGGGATCTGAGACCTTAATATCAGCATTGTCTGGTTTTTTTTCTGTACAACCTCACCCCAATCAAAAAGTGGTTACCATGAATAGATAGTGCATGGAGGAGTATTGTTACAGCATCAACACTTGTCTCCAGTTAATTAGTTTCACATCCAAGGACTGCTGAGTGTGTTATCTCATCCCAGGGAAGAGCCACTCCCACTAGCAATGTAATTGAACAGAGCTAGGAACCAAATGAATTGCGAGGCTGCAAAACCCTCTTTAACAATGGGATCTTCATTCCCCACGAGGAGGTGTGGTTTTTCAGTTTTCGGGCAGCCACTTTCAGCCTCTTGGATTACTTCACTCAGCTGAAGGAGCTTATGCAATGCGTGTGTACTGTAAGTTCATATAAAGCCATGTGAGATTTGCTAGAATCAAAAGTTTAGCACTGAAAGTGTGCAAACCTCACACAGGTGAATACAAGTAAAGTCTTCTTTTGTGCATGCACAAAAAGGAGTGAAAACGTGATTGTTCTGTACTGCTTCAGGTTTGTAAATATACTTTTCTAGAGAGCTGAACTTCAGCACTGGAAATGGTGAAAGGGAAGGAAAGAGGATAATTTCTCTTGGGAAGACTAGATAGCTGAATAGATGCCTGAATATGTTGAAAATAAGAGAGCAAGGGATGCTGATCGGCAAAATGGTTCAGAGTCAGGAAAAAGAGAGACAGCGTTTTCAGTTCAAAGGGAGATGGATGGAGTGGGCAGTTCCAGAATATGTGAAGATGGGAGCTTTGTGCCGCCTCACTGCTGGGCTTTCTGTGCTAGTGGCCCAGGGAAATAGCAAAACTAGACCAGAATAGTAAAGGCTGTAATCCCAATTCATTGTTTATACCCTGCTCATATCCAGACACTCAGATAAAGTGGGCTGCTGCATTTCACAACTGTGGGAAGGGCTCCCCAGCTGCATGATCCAAACGTTTTGAAGTGAAACATGGTACATTATATTAACTTGGTTCAGACAATCAGCTTTAAACATCTGAATCTGGTTTCTTGATGTTAATTCCTCTTGCTCAATCTTTATTTCAGCTGTGTGGAATTCTCAGACCTTTCTGGCCCTGATTTATTGTTTCCTGATGTTTTATTGCTAAGTCACTGAGGTTTCAGGGATGCTGATGTTTCTGAAATGCGCACACCTTTGATTGTACGCACAGCCAGCATGTCAGACCGAACCTCTCATGTGTTCTAAATATATCACTGTCTCCACTGCTGTGTCCTCTGCAGTTTTACAATTCACCACACTCATCCGTGTGCCTCATTGATACAGTCCTCCTTAAAATGTGGTTATTATTTAAGGCTTTTCAAGCTCAGCCTCTGCATACTGCAGAACTTGATCTGAGCTTACGTTCAATCTTGTCACTCATATACAGGTTCCATCTGTTCCCCTTTTCCTCTCCCTTTGCTGCTTGCCACATCCAGACCACATGCTGCTTGTACATTGTACAATAGGCATTTCTGCACACACACTTCTGAAAATATGTCTCTTAGTGCTTTATTGTTAGCATGTGTCTTGTTGCTTAAGGCAAGTTTTATCAGTAATGATTTTGTTGTTTATAGACACGTAGAATAAAACGGTACTGATAAAATGTGACTGGAGGAGAGGAGATCTTTGATGCACCAGTTTCAATGTTTATGCCAGCTTTCTGATCATGTTCCCTTGCCATCGCTTCCCCAGATTCAGTAGTTGCCAGAGGATAATACCAGATCCTAACATCTCAGCAATATAAGGACTGCTTCACTCTGCATGTGCCTGCTCCATGTTGGTAGGGGTTCCCCAGCACCTCCTACTCGGCTGTGCCTGGTTTACAGTTGCACTGCAGTGCCTTTTCATAATGGCTTTACATATTCTTCTATTTGAGAAAAACAAATCCATAAATAAACTAGTTCAGGAAGTGCCATCAGTGCTAGAAAGCCCTGTGCAGACCCTCCTCTTGCAGGAGCTGAGCTGACCCCCAGCAGCTTCTCCAGTGCATGAGTGGGAGCGGACCCATGGATGTGCCGTGGCCATGAATTAATGCAGACAGATCCTCTGGGAGTCATCTCAGATCTGCACCATACCTGCGAACAGATTACACTGAGTGCAGCTCCCAGTAATGTTCCTGGGTGTCTGCAGAGGGGGTGGCACAGTGCCCGTTATGCTGGATTATTGCCACCTGGGGATTTCCCACAACATCAGGAAAATCCCCACCAGCCCCAAACCCCTGGTTTCCCATTTGCAGAAGTCCAAGACCTATTATGGCGATGATAATCTCTACTACTGGCACCTCAAAGTGCCAGAGCCGATGGCGAAAGCTTCATTCATGAGGACTACTGGAAAGAAGATGTGAGCAACCAGACATAAGGACCCTTCTGCTTCTGCTTTCCACTACAGCCACAGTTCATTGGGTGATCCCTGGCTCCTGTCCCACCCTGTGGCTCCCATCCCACCCTGTCCCCTCTGCTGCCCAGCAAAAGGTCTCCTGCTGAAAAGAGACAGGCAAGAAGAGCTTGTTTTCATCAATACCAGAATACTCCTTTTTCGGCTATAAGATGCTCAAAGCACCTGCTAGTAGTGAGACTGCCACAGTGTCAATCTGCTAAGTGCTCATTCTGGGTTCATCCACACAATCAGTGCACAGTCTGTGCCTGACAAAGGCAGTTCCTAAAGCAAGCAGTCCTTTCGCAGCTCTCAGTGTAAGGCCCATCAGGTACTTTGCATTTGTGTTCCAATCAGCACCAAAGCTTGAGGCCGTGGATCAGCCAGAATGAAGGCAGGAAGAACATGAACGAAGAGAACAGAGCAGAGCTCTTGGCTAGCTGTTGTGGATTAAAAAGAAGGCAGGTAGGAACAGAGATAGAGCAAGTGCCTTAGAGAGTTATTCAGGAGAAACAAGGGCTTCAAGTGACGTTTGAGTATGGGAAAGAAATCAGTATCTGTGGTTTTCATTTGTGTTCAGAGTGCTAAAAGCAGAAGTGGTTGCTGGAGTCTGAACAGGAATCCGAGGCTGAGCTTGCAGCTTCCTCACAAATTGGAGGATAAATTATTTGTTTGATTTACAGGCTCAGTGGTAGAAGAGCTCTTACTTGTAGAATTTTGCTTTTTTTTTTTTTTTGTAACAAAAAAGTGAGCAGTGGAGCTAATAACACTTGGTTTCCCACGGGTCTGTGACCCTTTCTCCTCATTCCTCCCACAGACAACAAGCCCAGCTCTCCCCTCCCTGTGTGCCTTATGTTTCTTTGCTGAGCAGCACTCTGATCTGTAGGTGCCAGCTAACCAGCTAACATGTGCATGGTCAGCCTGCCTGCCTGCACCAACTAGTCAGCTGCTGGCTGCATTTCTCTAACTAAGGTCTCTGTCCCTTGCCCAGCCAACCGCAAAATTTAGCAAGGAAGTCAGTGCAACTTCTACCTTTCTGTTCTAGAGGAAAACAGGTGAAATTACTAATGGAGCAGGATGGGCACATTGAATCTGAGCTAAAATGTTCTGTCATATTGGCCTTGGATGTACCTTTAGGATGTCAGTCCAGGTTCTGGAAATCATTTCTCTCCCTCTCTGTCTTTTCCAGCTATTTTTAACCTGGATGTGGTCTGCAATTTGTTTCACACACAACTCTGAAATGGCACAACTGAGGAGCGAGTAACTGCTGGGATAGGGGAAGGGGAAATCAGGAGCTGCTTATGTTGGCACCGATGCCGAAAGAAGTGTTCGTGAAATGATAGCTTTGGTCTTTTCCTCTCAGTTCTGTGTAAAGTGAAGTCCCACACTGCCCCACAGAAAGGCTGCAAAGATCAATATACTCACAGTCTGAATGTGCTCAGATGTAGGGCAAAAAGAGGTGGAGAAATCAAGGCATCCTGTGCAAAAACACCACAGACAATGGCCACTTTTGAAACATAGAGTTTTCTGTCACAGTTCAACATGTCAGTACTGCCCACGTCTGTGTGTACCATCCTCTGCGTAGGCTCTCCTAAAACAAATCATTTCTGTGGAAGCCCAGTCACTGTACAGAGTGTGCATCAATTCACAGGATGGAGTTCTAACAACCCTTCATCTGAGCTTCTATCCATTCAAACCTAGGGCTTGGTTTTATCTGGAAAATGCATAGGAAAAAGCTTCTTGAGCATTAATTTACAAAATGAGATCTCTAATTGCAAAGCATTTCTTTTCTTCAGATAAATATAGCTGATTGTAATGTGTGAGATCTGTCTTTTCCCTCTGTGTTCTGTTTAACGCTGTTTGTTAGACATGAAAGGAAAAGAGGATTAAAAGGGAGAGATGCTATCGTAAACAGCCCTTCAGGGTAAGTGGGAAAACAACAGTAACTCTCTGAAACAGAACACAGGGATGCCCTCAGGAAAAGGTTTTGAAAGTGTCCTGCATTTGAAAGTTAATGAGTAAATAAATCTCTAACATTACTTTAAAGGCTGACAGTGCCAGCTTTAACATCTCAAGCATTGCACCGCAACTGAGAAGAGACAAAGGGAATTTTTAATGGGCAATAAGTGGACTAATATTTTTGGATGCAAAGCTAAAAGCAGGTTAGTTCTGATGAGATGTGGGTTTGTTCTGTACTTCCTGACACAGCAGCTTTACTGTATAGAGTTTGTTTGCCTTACATTTCTGATGAGGGGCCACATTTTCCTTTATAGAGAAAAAAGAAAAAAAGATGATCTTAATAAATAATCTTTCCTTGTAAAGCCACAGTAAATCCATTGAGTAAAGAGTTTGTAGGCCTTGGGGGTTGTGTGGGCATGTGTCTGACCATCACCCTGCTGTCCTGTGGTGCTTTATATCTAGATCATGTTGCTTAGTCCTCTCTGCCCTGCAGCACTGTGAGATCTCCTTGCACAGATCACATGGTAGTGCAGGGCTGGTGGGCAGGCAGCCACATCGCTTCTCACCCCAAATAACTGCACACTCTCTTCTAGTCCACCCACAGTTGTGTCCCCCTTACACTTGGTGAGTTACATCCACAGTGCTGGATTTGACTGCTGTCTTTGGTGCCTTGCAAGTCCGGTCCTTCCCAGGAAAGAGTCAGAGCAGAACTGGTTGCTGCAAGGTAAGATCCCTGGCAGGAGTGTTCCCTTGCTGCTGTCCTCACATCACCGGCAGTGGGAGTATGATTTCTCCCTGTGCACTTCTCTCCCATGCTGTTGTACTTAAAATGAACAAACTTGTGGTTACCATGTTCATGGATGTCAGGCATTTCAGAGAAAAGCTAGCCATATCCAGAGCTTTTTTTTACAGCCTCCTCATTCTCAGGGTCCTCTGCGCATGGCTGTCATGAGCACTGAGGAGCTGCAGTGGCTTCCACAAGCGTGACTACACCTTGGTCAATAGCAGACTTCCTGTTTTGTTTGTGCCCCCAAAAAACAAAACCAGATGTTTCTGGTGTAAAAAGCTCATCTGTGCCCACTACCTATACAGCCCTCTGCTAAAGAAAGACGACCTGCCCCTCACTTACTTGCCGCAGCCTGAGGAGGGCAGAAAGAGCTGTGGAGTGGGCAGAAGGAAGGGGAAAAGGAGGATACTGCTGGGGAAGAGGGTTGGGAAGGATATGTACTTTGGAATAGAAATCTTATAGTAAGAGAACTGGCATCTAATGAGGGTTGGGAGAGAGCTTCAGAACTTCATGGACTGTTTCACAAAGCTTCTTCCTAATCCCTATTTTTCTCAAAGCTGCTGTGCTTTTATGACAATATTGAGACTATCTGCCTGCATCAGCACAAGTTGCCGGCCCATAAAAAGAAGAGCGAATCAGCTCCCTAAGCTTTAGCCATCTGAACGTGACGGAGCACATGCCAGCCCATGACAGAACGCATTAATAGCATCTCCACTCCCTTATCACAGCTGCTTTCTAAGTCACCCTTTTCCTGAGGGTCAGTCACCACCTTCCAATGCTTTCTCAGTTGATAAAAAATATTTAGTGTAATTTTTCTGCTCAGTTGTTATCCTGATCTGTCTACTCACACCTTGATGCAGGATCCTTGCAGCCAAGGATCTGTACAGCTCCTTGGGAGCCTTCTACCCTTTTCCCTGCACTCAGCTTCTTCCGTGTTGCATGATGATCAAGAACATCATCTGCCTTTCTGAGCTTGAAAACTTCAACAGGTGGACAGAGGAACAGGCTTGTCTCCTCTGTCCACCTCTGCTTCCTCTTCTCAGGGCCCTTCTCAGTACATTACCAATATCTTTCTTCTCACTAGCTCTTTCGGGGTTAGTCTTTCTTGAGCATCTCCGTGCAAGTGACAGGCTGTCAGACAGGCACAGAGCCTTTCATTTGACTTCCTCCAGGGAATGCAGCCTTGAGCTGATACAGGTATGCCTGAGACTGGTTCTCTTGCTCTGTTAGGGACAATACAATGGGGAGGTTAGCTCTACTGTGCCCCTTTATACTGTGGAAGTTAGCAGCAAAAGTCCTAGATCTATACCACTCAAAAACAAAACAACAACAACAAAACAACTCCATTTAGTCTACCTTTAATACACATGCATATTTAATATGCATATACCTGCATACATACAGAGACAAATATACATGTAGCTCTTGCTCTGCCACGTCCTGTGCGATTTCTGCCATCCTGCTGAGCAACTGGAGCATGAAAGTACAGAAGGAAGAGGAGATGGAGCTGTTTTGTTTATGGCAAGAGGCTGCTTGCACAAGTAACCACACTTATGGTGCAGTCTCAGGCACTCAGACTGATGTGAGGCTCCAGCAAAGCCTGTTGTGACCCTCTTTGGAAAAAAACTTCAGTTTTCTTCTGGCTGATAAAGCCAGTACTGTAAAGAAACCAGAAATACTAGTCCTGTTCAAGAGCTGTGCTGTGCCCCAGGCAAGAATACTAACACAGGATTCTCCCTTCAAATAAAAGAGAAACAATCAGATATTCTCAGTGCAGGCCCAGGTGGAAGACTGTACTATCTGGGAATATGCATGTTGTGTGGCTCCAACGGCAAAGATGTGTGGTTTGTGGGAATACAAACCCATCAGGAAAAAGAATTTGTTCACAGTACAGAAGCAAAGAGGAATTTAATCACCTGCCTTCTCTAGGTGAAAGTTAGGTGGTCTCAATGATTCTTAGGTTTTGACTCACTGAAAACAGCACTGTGTTTCAGCAAAGGGTGAAACATAGGGGAGAGGAACTGCATGGGCAAGTGTGTGCAGCCAAGCAGATGGAGAAGGTGGGTACTCTGATACCGTTAAGACAAGCATTGCAGAAAGTGGGAGAGTTCAAAGAGAACTACAAGAAAAATTTCCTTACAGTGAAAGAGATCAAATACAGAGCAAGGATAGGTCTGGGACTTTTCAATGGGTGGAGGAAGCCCCTTGAGATAAAATCTGTTGTCCTGTTTCCTCTCCTAGTCCATTGCCCAAAGACTCATGGCAAGAAGAAATAACAAGTGTGGAACACTGCCTAAGAATCATTTTAGCAGCATCAAAATCATTTTAGCAAATCCCATCTTGGCCCAGGGAACAGCCAGTTTCTTTGCTTGTTTCTTACTCCTTCTGTGCCTTGCCTCATTCTAAACATGACACTTTGACTAAACAAAACATTCCTGTTACCTGCTCTGAAAAATCACTCTGACATCCTTCCCTTCAGCCTTCATCACTTCAGTGTGGCACAGGGCATAAGTCATCTCTTCAAATGCAAGTGTCAAGCTCAAATAAATGCTCATGGGACCCCAGTAACTGTAGTGACTGAATTTCCACTGACTGTAACAGGCAAACTGTGCTCCAGGACTCACTAATGCTTCCCATAAGCCTTGTGGATGCATAGTCAGAGACTTATAGACAGACCTATAATGTGCTACAGAAAAACAGCAGGCGCTGCAAGTGTCTCATGTCCTGCCATAGCAGGACTCTTTGGCAAGTATTTTAGAGTGAATGAGTCTCTCTATTGCATCTAGACTCCTAACTCTATCCCTGTCCAAAACTGGTGTGTATTTTTCCTTGGGACAGTGCCCAATCTGAAGAGTAAGTGTTTTCCACACAAAAATGCCTGCTTGGTAAACTTCCAAGAAGTTCTATTTTTGATTCAATGAAGAATGGCAGCTTTCCATGGAACTTAATTTTTTTTTTCTTCCTTTCTTTTCCCCACCCCTTTTTCCCCCCAAAACCAAGATTGCTCAAAAATCCATAACTTTTCATTTGGAAGTGCTGCCAGGGAGCCTCATGGATGTCAGAGTTCAGTTGTCTTGGTCTGCAGGAGGTTGGATGGTTTTTATAGTCATCCTTTCAAACTTGAAAAACTACAGTAGCTATTTTCTTTCTTTACCTTTCCATTGCACTGCTTTCCCTCCTCTTGAAGAGAGGACAGCAGAGGTTCTGCTGCAGACCTCTGAAAGCTCTGGTGCTTTAACACACTGTTCCTGCTCCCCAGCCCATATGGTAACTTGTGACCATGAAGGATTAGGAGTGGAGCCACAGCTGTTAAGCAGCTACTGGAACCCACTCCATGTCAGGGTAAAGATCTGCTGATGTGTGACTGCCTGAGAGCTGGAGATACACACAGATCTTGCCGGAAGCCTTTTATCCTCCTGCATCCAAAGTTTGCTTACTTCTGTATGCAAGTTGTTCCATAGTCTGCAAACCATGTCCAAAATAGCTGAAATTTTCAGGACCGTGCCATCACTCTACTGGCTCCCACATTTTGATTAATTTTCTATCCCATTCTGCATCTCCAGAGTCTTCAGTGAGCAAGAACTGAGCATCTTCCAAGTCATAATGATCCTTACTTGTTCACTCTCTCACAAACAGAATCCCTTTGGCCAGCAGCCAGGGCTGCAATAAGGGCCAGGCACATACAAGGGCAGCTTAAAAGCACCTCAGCTTTGGGAAATCCTGCTGGGCTGTAAAAAGCTGCCCACAAACCCAAATCAAGCAAGGCTTGTCTGATAATTCTTTGGCATAATCCCCAAACTTGCTGAACAGCTTTTCCATACAAAGTATTTCCAGGTGGGTTATTAGGGCCTGTATCCCTTCCATCTTGTATCCTCTTGTGGTTGAAAAAGGCATTCTTTAGAGCAGGCTATTTTTTAAAGAAAGCCAAATATCCTCCTTTACATTTCTGGTTCCTGTAAACCAGAAGGATACTTTGCAGGATGCAAACTCTTCCTGCCACAGCTCACAGGTGTCACCTCCCCCACAGTGCTGGTACAGGACTTTCAGTTAAACAGACAATTTGTACTTTTCAAGGAGGCTGGTGCTGGTTCAAGTAGCAGTGTGCACACTCAGTACTAGCACAAAGGTGCTATGCTCTGTTAAACTAGTTTTCTTTCCTGTGTTTTTACAGTAGTATCGCTGTAGCCACACTGGGGTCTGTGCTACTTTAATCATGCTGGAGTAGTTAAAAGGAAACAGCTGAGCTGAGTGTGTCCTGCAGCTCAGAGTCCTGTGGCTTAGGGTAGGAGGAGGCAGGGTCCTGGGCCCAAGCAGCCCTTCCAGCTTTGAGTGGGCATGCTTATGCTGTTTCACTACAGTAGTGTTTCCATGTGTGCATGTACAATTCATCAGTAAAGCTGAGCCTTGCCAGGAGAACCTGCGTCTCCGTGAGGCCCTCCCTGCTGCTATAACACAGCAAAGCCTTTTGCCGGTGGAAGGCTGATTTGCTGTGATCCCTGCAGGGAAAGAGGCAGGCAGGCAGCTTGCTGACCTGCTGTTATTTTTTCTCACTGCAATAATCTGTGGCTGCTGTGAATAGGATTGTAGAACATGAGTCCCCAGCATAAGATTTGCAGATCTACAGATATCATAGGAGAGAAGCAGGAAAAGAAATTAAAGTTTTCCTTTGGAAACCGTCAGTACAACAAACTGGTTCCTTTGCTGGTTTGAGTCTTTGGGGTCTGTGCCACCACAGAGCGAGAAGAGAGGTGGAGATGGAACAGTGCAGAACTCAAAAAGGTTTCTGTGAGTTAAAACACGCTGTTTCACTTTGAGACACTTCAAGATGGGATGATTTGAAAGTACATGGTGTGTCTGAAAAAAATAACCAGCTGTGGTGGTAAAAGCCAACCAGGCATCTAAAGATCTGTTTTGAAGCTGGTCTGCCAGTGAGGCCCTGCTCTCCAGGGAGGTCTAAATCACCATGGGCTGAAGGACGCAGGCAGCAACCTGGATTTCTTTCCTACCACTGCCTGAGAGAGGCCAGTACTGGTCCCAGCTGCAGTGAGGCTGAGCAGGCTGCAGCGCAGTTGTGGTGCCTTGGTGTGACTCAGGGCCTTCTCCACTCTGACTTTCTTCCAGCATCCCCTCCCCAGGCTGGAATCTCAACGCCTCCCACTCTGAGATTGTTTTTTCTTCCCCAGCACCGCCCAGCCTGTTCCTGCTGGTGGCCAGTCAGCTGTGCTGAGTACTGCTGCTGCCACTCACACCTGTGTCAGGCAGTGAGCCGCACTCCTGCTTTAACCCAGCTCAGGTGGGGAGACCTGGTGAGACACACCATAGCTACCTGGGCTGTGAGGCGCTGGGAAAAAAAGCAGCCTGGACAGCCCCGGCAAAGCCAGAGAGCTCTATGCTCAAGATGGTCAACAAGAGCAAAGGCAGGAGATGCTGCAAAGACGTTATTTTCCCTCACAGCGAATAGTTCCACCCAGGTTTCACTTCTCATTCCCATTTTGTATCAAAAATAAACAAACAAACAAAAATCACCGCTTGCTACTGTGCACTGCCCTTGTTGCCATGTGATCTGAGCATGTGATTATGTTGTTGATAACTTGGTTCTTTTACAGAATCAGATTCACAGCTGCTGTAGGAGCCCATGCAACTTGTCGGAGCAATTCTCTCTTCTCTCACACAAGAGGCAGAGCTTCTGCCTGCTCCAGGCTGCCCTACGGATTTCTGCCTCCCCCTGCAAGGACGACTCCTCCTCGTCCTCCTTTTGCAAAGTGCCAGCTGTGCTCATTTTTAAGAAGGAGGGCGGAATTCCTCATAGCTGCACTGTGGAACGCTGTGCGACACCTCAGTGATGGGACAGTAGGTTTTTTTTCCAGTCTTTCCTCCCACTGGAAGTAAATAAAAAGGGAAGGATGAGTTTCATCTGGGGGAAAAAAAAAAAAAAAGACTGCTTGCCAGCCTGCAGTGCACTGTGTGTGTTTGGTTTCCGCTCAGTCTGCAGAGATCTGCCTGTGCAGATCTGTTTAGTCATGTTGCACGGACTGGATGGGGCTGTTTGACAGTGTTGGTTCCCAGCTCTCCTCAACAAGCAGATGTTAGCTGTAACTGGGAGCCATCCCATCAGAACCTCCCTCCCACCCAGCGCTCTGAGTCTGAACACGGTTGGCAGCCAGGAGCTCCCAGGGGGGAAGGCAGGTTGCAGAAGGCAATTTTATACTGAAAGAGAAAAAACAACTGTAGTCCCGCTTCCCCAGGGCAGTGCCAGAATTCAAGAAGTGTTTGGACAACTCTCTCAAATCTATGTGATTTTTGGGTGGTCCTGTTTGGAACCAGGAGCTGGACTCAGTGATCCTTATGGGTCCCTTCCAGATTGAAATATTCTGTGATTCTACTTGTGGTATCTTTCTATGACCTCTCTGCTTCTCAGATCTCAGTAGTTCCAGTGAAAATGGGAGAATTCCTTCTTGATTGAGTGCCCTTTTTTCAAGAGAAGGGACAAGCCTTTGAGATCCCTTTGTGATCCTATGCTATTACAGTTGGCCTGGGATCAGGCCAGCACCTGATCTCTGTGAGGTATTTACAGTCCTGGAGCCCAGCCACATCCTCATGGTTGCACAGTAGCATGAATGGAAGCAGTGCTGCACTATTTGCCCTTAGCACATGGACAAGGAAGCATAGGAAACATGGCAGGCATCGATCACCACCTGTGGGGGTTATTAGGGCAGAAGATAAAAGGCAGTGTGAACACTGCTGATCTCCCCCATTGTGCTCCAAATCCACACGTGCTTCGAAGAGATGCAACACACACCCTTCCTGGGATTCGATTTTAATTACAAATGAACTTTTTGTTCACAAGTAGATGCCAATCCTTTTTAAGGGGTTTAACTGCTCATAGAGTTGATCCTAGCCGCCTGGGGTGGCCTCTGCTCTCTTTTAGTTTGCTTGGTGCTTGTATATGCAACACACCACCAGTCTGTTGGTTTTTTCAGCAGTAAGGGTGTAACGGTTGTACAGATATTGTGATCTTTATCTCTCCAGTGCTGGGAATGTGCCTGTGCCTATCCAAAGCAACCCTGCAGAAAGCAAATGCCCACCAGGTTCATATAATAAGAATGCAAACTATTGATGAAAATCAGAGCTGATACTTTAAGAAGCCATGTGACTTTTAATGGTAGTTTGAACTCTTAGAACCAGCACATTTCGGGCTTCTTATTTTTGTGCTTACGGAGGACTTGGGGTGCCTTCTCTATATGTATCACACAAACTATTTCTGGATTGCCTAGAGTGTTTTGTTGTGTTTTGGTCCCTCCTTTGCTCATGGCCTCTGTGAGGACCCAGTTGCTTCTTTGGGCTCCAGACTCTCTCCTATGGCATATTTGCCTGAAGATTTTCTCCTAAGGATCTGTTTTACATCTGAGCTCTCATGTCTGCGACAGATCACAGCTTTCCTGCCCTATTAGTTTCTTTTTGCTGAACAGGAGCCTGCTAATTTTTTAAATTTTATTCCCATGTTTGGAGAAAGTCCAGTTTGCCAGATCACCAAGCCATCAGCCTCGAAATACTAATCTCCTGTATGTCACTAAATAATTTATCCAGGTAGGGTATGTTGTATTGAGGGGTAGTCAGTAACACTCCTTCATTTTCGTGAATCAATACAGCTTCTTGTTCCCCGCTGAAAATCATTCTCTGTGCTTAACAACTGTCTTCTCTAAACTCTTCCTTTTCCTTAGAGATGCCAGCAGGAAACATGTCTCTGATGGCAGATATGAATATGAATCAGCCATCAGCTTTCTCAATTTAAGTGTTTCCTACCTTTCACATTTCCACACTTACAAAAAAAAACCACAAAAAAAACAAATCTAAAATATTGTGAGGTGTGTCATTTTCTGAAAACGTGTGTTAAAAAATATTTTCAAGTTTTCCCTCCTCTTCCTGCCAGTTTTCTCAGGCAGGAATTTTTTTCTTCTCTGGCAGTGGGAGGGTACCTACCTGTGTTCTTTTTAGCCTGCAAGGTCCCTGCACCAGGGATTGCCTTTTCATTTGCACAGCTACTGAGGGCAGAACTCTGAAACTGCCCAGGGTTGCCCAGGGAGGTGGTGGAGTCTCCTTCTCTGGAGATGTTCAAGACCTGCCTGGATGCCTACCTGTGCGATCTGCTGTAGGGAACCTGCTTTGGCAGGGGGGTTGGACTCGATGATCTCTGGAGGTCCCTTCCAACCCCTACAATTCTGTGATTCTGTGATTCTGTGAAGCATTTTGCAAAACTCAGTCCAGTTGATTTCATTCTCCCAAAGCAACATCTGTTCTCTAAAAGAACGTTCTTTCCATCCTCAGATCTCCCCTATTTCCCCATGGAAAGTTACACAGGCTCCTGAACTAGCAAAAGGGGAAGAACCTGAGATGTTCCTCAGTCATTGTCATGACCATCCCAAAGCTATTAGCAGAAGCTGCAGTTTCACTAGCACCAAGCTTTACCATGCAGTGAGGGCTGCTGCTTCAGAGACAAGCTTCTAAAGGCTAAACAGTGAGGCTGTTGCAATAGCTCTGTTGATCAAATACAAATTCTGTTCACAGTGTAGAGCCAAAAACAGTTTTTGATTGCAGCCTTGAGGGGTATTTCTTGGCTTGCGTTCAATGTTTTAAGCAATGTGCAGTTCTACAAGTCATTACCAATGTTTGAAATCTCTTCCGTATTATTATTACCCTCAGTTGTGTGGAATGAAGACTATTTACCTTCCCCTTATAGATTTCATTATGATTATTAAACCATAAGAATGAGGACCTGCACATGAGAGTTGGATATATCAGGCCCATTCTGGCTCTGTCAAGATTGCTTTTCAGAGTGTATATTCAGAAATATGGCAAAGTTTTCCTTATATAATTTTCTTCTCTGAACTGCATTTGTATACAAAGATCTCACAATGCCATTTTTTATATGCACTGTTTGCAGTGAGGTTTCTTGTAACCAGGACTGTCAAACACAAGCCTCTTCATTAATAATGTTGCCTTATGCCTTTAGATTCAGTGTCTGATCTCACCTCTGCTCACTGTCTCACCTGCCTTTCCCTCTTAATTTTCCCATCTGCACTCTGTGACCTCCTTTAAAATGGGTCTTCAGAGCACCTTGATGGAATAAGGGCCAACTAAGGCCCTCCAGCAGATGGAGTGGCATAAAGACTTGCACATGTATCCCGCATCAGCGGTTTCCAGGCTGACAGTCACAGAACCGGTGTCACCACCTGCTGCTGCACCACAGCCTGCAGAGGTGCTAACAAGAGTAGGCTGGGCAGTATATTTGTGTTAACACCAGATTACATGGCATCAGAAAGGTCAAAGCTCGTTCAACCAGGCCTTGACCAAGCCTGTGATGCTGATCCAGGGGCAGCTTAGGCTTTGCAGTTCACCTTGCTCAGGCTTTGCAGTAGAGATATGTCTTGAAGTCCTTCGTGGCTTTTTAGCTCGATGCTTGGAAACTGATTGGAAGACAAATCCATAGAATCACAGGATGGCTGAGGTGGGAAGGGACCTATGGAGGTCATCTTGTCCAACCTCTGCTCCAGCTGGGACACCTGGGGCAGCGTGTCCAGAGCCACGTCCAGGCAGCTTTGGAAGATCTCCAAGGAGGAGACTCCACAGCTTCTGTGCCAGTGCTCCGTCACCTGCACAGCACAGCAGTGCTTCTGGTGTTCAGAGGGAACCTTCTGTGTTCTGGTTTGTGCCTCTGGTCCTGGCATTGAGCACCACTGACAGAGTCACTGCAGGGACTGCCTCATGATTTTCTTATGTAGCATCTATAAAAATGGGGTTTTAGTCTAGACACGCATCCCTCATGCTTAATATGCAATAAATAGGCATAATGATAATGGATAAACTGGGAATCTGGCTCTTTATGGAAATAGTACCTAATATGGGAATGATTTGTAACTCCTCAGGATTTCTGTACTCCTTTCTGCTTTGCTCTGAGCACTTGAAAATGTGCTCACTGCAAGATGGTCTGTGTTAGGGATAATGACGTTTATGTTAATTAAATTTCAGAAATATCTAAGTGGCAGCCCTACTGAGCTGGAGGGAAGAACATTTCCATATTTTATGGTGTTTACACTATGTTGTTGGTTGGTGGCTAGTAAGCTTTCGTTTAATGTATCTAATGTCACGTGGCTGACAGAAAATACAGTTGAATTTCTCTCAGTAGAAATCTTATCAGTAAAAATCTACTGTTATATCCTAGCTATGCTACACTAGTGAAAGAGAGAGCAGCATTAACTGATAGTTCTGTAGAAATACAGATGGCTTTTACTAGTAACATAACCAGGTATCTTGTCAAAGGGATTCTACTAACTAGGTTAATGAAATGCTATTACTACTGTTACTGCCGAGGAGTCAATACTGCTGCTCTGGACTCTGAACAAAACCTGTGTGTTCTAAGGAGTTCTGACTATAAGGAATAACAGGTAGATATGGGCAGGAGTGTGGCATCAGAAGCAGGTAGAGACAAATGTAACATTTACATGCTTACTTGAGTTTTTTCTAATAACATTTGCATTTTGACCTATCCACTACTTGAAAAAAAAACAATACCCAAGGTCTTCTCTGTGGGTCGGTCAGGACTGAGTTGCCTTTTAAGCAGCAGCAGATGTTCAGGTACCAGTAAGACAGTGTAAAGCTTCATGTACATATAAAATCTTGTCAGTTCCCAGCAGCGGGTTCTTAAAGTATGCATACAGTCCAGTATATGTAGCAGCTCCCATCAGCCCTCAGTCACCTTGCCAGCTGAAAAAGCAGGACACGTAGGTACTGTGGCTTCTCTGCATCTTCCTCCATGATGCTGATTTTGCCATCCTTTTTTTCTCTTTATTCTGTGTTAGTAGGACCATCACAAACAGCTACCACAGCAGTGCTGCTACAGAGAGCTCTCCTGGGACAGGGAGCAGAGGCTGTGAGGCTGCCGTCTGTATGGGTCAGGTTTGGGTTGATGACTAACACAAGCATCCAGGCTTCTGGGAAGCCCTTAGGGCTTTGGGAAGCCCTAAGGCAGCATGACTGTGCCGTGTTATTCACTTTGAGGTTTGAGTCTGACCCTGGGGGCATCTCAGAGTCCTGAAGGCATACTGAGAGCAGCATTGGGACAGCGTACAAGTGCTCTCAATTCAATATGAAATTCAGAAACCAAAAGCAAAGCTCTTCATCAAGGAAGCAGCAATTAGTGGGCAAGTGCTTAAAACTGGACAGACGGAAGAAACCCAAGATGCATCCAACAAGACACAACAAATTGTGTATAAAGTGTCTAAAACTAAGTCCAAAAAGAAAAGAAAATGCAATATATTTTTTCTGCTTGAAAGTAATGGTAACATTGACTATTTTCTGTCCCTTCCATCAGTGTTGGATAGTTTAATGCTGATGGTGGCTCTGACTATGCCTGTGGTGATTCGGGGTGTAGGGCCCTCCATATTACACTAGTACTCCTGTCAGTCATGTAACCATTTCTGCAGTCTCTACCAGATGTATCGAAACAAGCACCTGCTCATTTGACTTCTGCCCTTCTCCACGTATCATAGAATCATAGAATCACCAAGGTTGGAAAAGACCTTCAAGATCATCCAGTCCAACCGTTCACCTGTTCCCAATAGCTCCCACTAAACCATGTCCCTCAACACAACATCCAGCCTTTCCTTGAACACCCCCAGGCTCGGTGATTCCACCACCTCCCTGGGCAGTCCATTCCAGTGCCTGACCACCCTTTCTGAAAAGTAATACTTCCTGATGTCCAGCCTGAATCTCCCCTGCCGTAGCTTGAAGCCATTCCCTCTGGTCCTAAAAATCAAAAAGCACCAACTCCTCCACCTTCCTGGAGTAATTGGTCACTAACAACAAACTTGTTCCTGCCAGGGTGCTTCTCAACCCATTGTAGTCAAGGATACTTCTGGGAAAGTCAGGAAAAAACATAGATTTACAGCTGCTGCACAAAGGAAAGAACAACCACTTAAAATCTATGTCTCTTCATTTTTTCTCCCCACCCTTAAGGGACAGCACTGTAGGGCACTGCACAGGGATGTCTTGTCAGAAGTCAGTGCTGCCACTGTGAGTTTACTCTGCAAATAGGTTCCCTTCTCCCAAGAGAGGGAACTTGGCAGGGACCATCCAGAGGATGCATGGGGCTTGCAGACATAACAAAGCTTGGAGTGTGGAGTTGCTGATCCCTGGCTAAGGATACCCAAGAGCTGAAAAGAGCAATTGCTTCAGACTGCAAGAGGATGCATCACTGTCCCTCTGTCAGCAGAAAGGTGAAGTGCCTATGAAGTGGTGTGCATACATAGTGTGAGGTGGAAGTGGTAATAAAGTCATCACAGTCAGGAACCTCAAGTGAACAGAAGCTGCTGCAATGAGGCACAGTATGAGTGAGCTGCCGACAAGCAGAAATCTCTGATGCTGCTGCAATTGCCTCCTGCCCTGAGATATCTCTTTTTCTACCATTTACCTCTGAGTGAAGCCACTGGACTGTCAACACTTGTGGCGAGATCATGTTCACAGGACTGTGAGCCGTGTTTCCCAGGTTGTTGGAGGAGAGCACAACATGCTGCTTCTGGCAGCAGGAAGGGAAGCAACGTGCAGGAGGGGCTCAGATTTCTTAACATTTACTGTTAGTTTCTTGGCAGCCAGCAGCTTATTAAACCAGCAGAGGAAAACCTTGCTTGATTTTCCCCCCCTATGCATGGATAATGATACCCATTTTAAATTACCCTCCTTAGGTAAAAGAGTGTGCCAAGAAAAGAAAAAAAAAAAAGTAGTGGAAGAACGGGAGGCAAAGAATGCAGCATTCAGTAGGGCTGCTTTGCCTTGCCTTGCCTTGCTACCCCTGATTCCCTAGACTCAACCTCACCTTTGGTTTCTCAGGTTTCAAAGGCAGCTTTTATGAGCTCCCCAGTTTCCCCAAGCTGCTGTATGGCCAGCAGAATCTTCCTCATGCTTCTCACCCGTGTCTCAATGTCCTCCTTAGTGTACAGCCCAGAGATGCTATTCTGGGGCTCCCATGGTGTATCTTGCAGGCAGCCCTGAATGGGATAGGTGATGATCCCCACCTCTCATAGCACATTCCTCCCTAGAGAGGAGACGTTGAAGAATGTTTGTGCCACTGAGCAGTGTAGCAGTGCATGCATGTCAGAAGCCTATTGCTTTGACTCAGTGCTGTTCTTCATTCCACTGGTACCACTTTGCTGTCTATCTACGTTTGTCTTCCCAGAGCCCAACTGTGGCCACCATGGCCTTTTGCAAGATGTGGAAATGCCCTGAGATCTGGTGCTGCCAGCAAAGTTGGGGGATTTTTTTTCCAGAGCTTTCTGTAGTAAACCAAGGCTGAATGCTGGAGCAAAAAAGTTTCCAAACCAGAAAACATTTTTCTGAAGTGTCTTTTAAATGCTGTTGCAGGGATCTCAGCTCCTTAGGTAGCGTACAAGGATACATATTCACATAGCTTAACAGCGTTCAGCTCCTTTGAACTAGGAAAATCACCAAACACAGTTGGTGGGAAGGGACCTCTGAAGGTCACAAGCTTGTTGAGGCTCCTCTCAGCACAGCATCATGGCTCTAGGTCAGGGCAGCCTTGACATTGCCTGGCCAAATCTTGATAGTCCCAGGGGTGGGGAGTTCCTCTCTCTGGGAGATGCCTTCCTAATGTCCATAATGATCTCCCAGACTCCAGCCTGGCTCTGTGGCCTCTCATATTGTCATTTTATCCTTGTGTGATGCCAACATGCTCTTGGCCCATACAAGGTGTGACCCATAGTTTGTAGCAACACGAGAAGGAGCAGAGGCTTTATTCACAGCACTCACGGTAGTACAGTGAGCAAGCAATTTCAAAATCCAATTTCATAGACAGAGAGATTACATTAATCTCTTTTAATAGCTAAACAATTCAAGTTTTCAAGATAGGACAAAGTAAGGGATATTCTTGACAAAACTGGTGCTTCAAAGCTGCCTGCATCTGATTCAGACTCCTAAGCACAAATGGTAGAACCGATTGTATCTCTTCAGAGAGTAGCTCTGCAAAACTTGTATTTAATCTCTCCTTTTTATAACTCACTGTAGCTGTCTGGGCTTGCCTGTTGGGAAGCAAACGTGGATTGACTTTGCCTTCAAATACCATATGAGGAAACTCACTCAGCTCTCACCAACTGATCTCCGGGGCCTGTGGAATGATAAAAGCTCAAGTTATCAAAGTATCTGTAAACTGCCTTCTGATTTCTAGCTCGAGCACCTCCCTGAATCTGGACCCTTTGATTTAAGGTGGCTGCTTTCTTTCACTGTGTCTCAACAGGCAGAAAAGGGCATAGCTCTAATCCCTGTTGGCTTGGTTGCATTAACTCAGCATGATAGAAAAGCCCTCTTCAACTCCAGAAAGGCAGAACTGAATCCGATCTGCATTAGAAACTTCTACCTGTGCAGTACCTTGTCACTGGCAGCGATATTTCTGTACCTCCAGAGACACTGGTGTCAATGTGACTGTTGATGCTTTTTGAATCAGAGAACCAACATCAGCTGTCCTAGGGAAGGCACTGCTTTTTGGCCTACGCCGCATGCTTTCAGAGAATTTGCAGGTTTTGAGATCTGTGTGTATCCATTTTAGGCTGTTTTCCAGCATTTGTGCTGTGATTTAGGGCTCTGACAAATGAGCTCTAGCAAATCACGCCGAGGTGACTGAAGGCGACCAGCCCAGCTGTTTATTACTGCTCTGCTGGCACTGATGACTGTCCCTGCAGCAGTTGGCAGGAGATAACATACATACAGGGCAGAGCTGCTCCAAATTGTGTTTTAGTTGAAATCTCCAAGGAGGTGGGGCTAGACCGTACAGAAGACTGTGAATTAGAGATACTGAGATGTTGCTCGTGGTGCTTTGTGCCCATCAAGATGAGTGTTGATGCCATGTCCTTACAGCATCAGTGCTGTGTTTCTGTCCCTGCTGTGCACCAGAACTGCAGATCCTTCCAGGAGGTGATACAGGGACTCCAGCCAGCCACGTGATCTCCTCATTCACCTGGCAGGAGAGTGGGAATAAAACATGCCACATGGGAATAAATTGGGAAGAGGACTAGGCTTGAAGTACACTGTGTGGCTTCCCCTCCCCTTACCACCTAGCCAGTAAGCTATTCCAGGCTATCTTGTTTATACTGCAGAGCATTTAATACCTCTTAGCATTTGTGTTTGCCTTGAAGCTACAGGCAGCTCTGTCCTGCAGTGCACTAAATATTCGTGCAGTAAGTACAAACAGATGTTTGAAGATCTGCTTTGAAGCAAATCTTTACCCGCTAGATTATTTCCCAAGACTCTTCAGGAACAGTGTACATCGATATATCCCAAGCAAAGCCTTGACAGGCGGGGAGAGAGGAAATACACAGGAATAGGCAGTAGTGGAGCAGGAATACGCACATCTCTACTGCATAAATCCTTCACGGCAGCAGCTGAGATGTCAGAGTTTTCATAAACAATTCATCTGCCAGGTCTTATTCCTGTAAATTCCTCTGCCACATGCAGGGCTTCTAGGCTCGGTTTGACTCACTGGCCAGATCCTCGTCACCCCCAAGAGCTATCGTCTGCACCCTAAATAATCTCCCTAAAAGTTAAAAATCTCAGAGCAAGTAGAGAAGGTGAAAGCTGCCTGGTGTGCACAGATGGCACTCTCTCATGCATATTTCACTTGTGTCAGCCACTCACAGTTTTCACAAGGCAGACACGAGTGGCATGAAATAACGTGACTCTCAGACCCCATTATACCAAGTGCCACATGCAAATGATGGGGAAGGTTCTGCCCCAGGCAGCTCCCACCTCGTGTTGGGATGCAGCAGAAACCCTGAGAGGGGAAAGGTAGTGTGGTAGCAGTAAAACCAGCCAGGATCTGCAGTGATCACTGCCTGGGAGGTTGCAGTGAGGGCTCGCAAATGACTTTAACCACCGGTTTATGGCTTTGCTTTTGTTTCTTCTTTTCCCACATTTTTGGGGAGAAGAGGGTGTGTCAGGACATTCAGGTGTTAGACAAGCTGCAGCCAGGTTTCTGCTTTGCCAGTGAATCCTTTGGTAGGCTGTCAGCCATTTTCCCTTATTCTCTAAGAAAAGCACTTCTGTACCTTAGGGCACAC
The DNA here is from genome assembly GCF_019238085.1 of Lagopus leucura. NCBI lineage: Eukaryota > Metazoa > Chordata > Aves > Galliformes > Phasianidae > Lagopus > Lagopus leucura. Next base: position 5,826,269 of record NW_024962262.1, read on the forward strand.
AAGATTCATATATAAGAGTCTGGGAGGCATTCAGATGTGGCACTGGGGAAAGCCAGGTCCTGAGTGGATCTGCTCTGAGGTGTCTTTTGGCTGCATGCTTTGGACAGCAAAGAGAATCCTTCAGAGCACTTACAGTAGCTGCCTTTTAAATGCAGAGTGATGTTTGGTTGGAGCTGTATGGAGAGCTAAGGCGCTGTCCTAAAGCTCTCTAATATACTCTGTAGGACACTTTGACTTCCCTAGTCTTCATTTACCTGCCTCTCATATTTCTTGTTTAAAACATGAAAATGATTAATAACTGTTTTTCTACCATTAATTTTCCTTTCCTAGTAGCCACTCATTAGCCTTGCCTAATTCCACTTCATCTGAAACCGCCCTTGCTACATTTGCCCTCCTCCTCCTGCTGCTCCATCACAAGCTCATGCAGGAGCCACCCATCACTACGCTCCCCACCAGCTGTGCTGCTGTGACACCAAGTTGTATCTTCCAGCTGGTGAGATGGTCATTTTGTCATTCTGTGCCCCCATTGTCTCTATCTGTGCTTCCCTCCATTGGAAGAATGAAAGTATGAAGACTGGGATGATGGAAGAATCTAGCAATAGCTGCAGCAATGACCATGGCTGCCTGGAGCCTTGCAATCGTGTGCTGAGCCTCCCTTTGTTCCATAGCCCTACGTGATACATGTAGGAGAAAAGATTCTGGGGGCAGCTTGTGCCACTGCCTCATCACTCCTAAGAAGAAATTGTTTCTAATATGTAAAGGTTTTCTCCACCAGCAGTGCTTTGGTATAAGTCAGAGAGGAGGAAGGCTCTGTGGTGATAGTCTGACTCAAGGAATTTGCCTCAGACAGCTGTGAGTGGCTTAGCAAAAGGTAGGGGGGAGGGGGAGGGAAGCAGAAGCCCCCAATCTCTGAATAAGGGAAAAATGCTGCAAGAGGGAAGAGACCGAGTGAATGAACCTTCACACCCAGTCTCCCCCAGAGAGTGGAAAACTTTCTGAGGGAGCTGATGCCTATCTACCACCAGTGTGCTTTTTAAGAAAAGCCAAGCTGCACTAGGAAGTGTCACCTGCAGTGCTACTGTGTGAGGCTTGGCTGTAAGGCCTGCAAGTTTGGCTCATCTCTGTCCCATAAGTGGTCACTCAATACGTATGGTATCTTTTCTTTCCTCCCACTGTGAGCAATGTTGTCTTTTTTGATAAACCATCCTAATGCCTGTGTTAATTAAAAATCTCATGGCTCTTCCTCAGGACAAAGTTCGTTAGTTCCAGTGTTTTCTTAAGATAATTATATCCAGGCAGGCTATCACCCTCCCCTGTAGTTTCACTACTGCTCACTTTCTCTGAACTCCTGCATGCTGCTGCACTGCATCATTTTGTTGTGTTCCACTCCATCATTTCAAAATCAGTTGCATATTTATTTCAAAGCGTGGCAAAAACTTTACAGACTGTAGGAGATGCTGTATCTGTACTGTGATGATGGACAGAATTCACTGCCTTGTAGCACTGCACTGTAATGGAGAAACTGTGACTCTTCATCTCCCCTGAGTTCTAAAATAGCAAGAGATAAACAGGAAAATGGGGAGACACGTTCTGCTTCATATTGTTTGGCTCTCCAGTCAGCTCAGCCTCTGATATTAATAACTTCCTGTTTTGTTTTAAACCTTCTGACAAGTGAGGAGCCTTCATTTCAGCCTGAACTTCGGCACTCAAATGGCCAGTGTGTTTCCAGGCTCTGGTTGACAAATTCCAGTTTTCTGCCTACCTCTAGGCCAGAATTTTAGAACTTAAAGTCAAACTGATGAAAATCAGGTGCCTGAACCACCTATGAGTTACCAAAATACAAATATCCTGGCTTTCACAGCAGGTGAACACCTGCAGACCCTGTAAGTAGTCATGGGACTTGAGAGGGCAGCATCTGCAAATCTGTCCAGTTTGGTGTAGGATCAAACAAGGATCCTAACCTAAAACTCTGGACTCCGTTCGTTTCTAAGGATGTGCTCAGAAATGAGAAACAAAAAAGAGGATCTGGAAAAATGTCCATTTGCCTAATATTGCTCGTGTACAATGCTAGTGAAATGTGTGCTCATCATCTGCATCATTTTTCAGATGCCTAAACTAGTAAGACTCTTTGTTTTCCAGGATTCAGATGAACTTTTGCTGTGAACTGTTTCCTGTGGATAACTTGCAGGAGAAGCAGAGTCCCCCAGCATGCCTGATTCATGTGTACTGCCCACAGCTGTTGTGCTGTGTAACCAGGAACCTGCTCCAGACCGTGGTGTGCATTGGGATAGCTTGAACGCAGCAATTCTAGGAGGGTTAAAAATTAAACCAGCAATCTAAATTAGCACTGGGTTTAAAAGACTGGCAGGGTTCAGCTGTGAGTTAATGCATTAGTTGCAGTTAATATTGCTGGAAGAGCTTGACAAAGGGAAACATGAAGCAACTAAAAAGAAACATCATTAAGGTGAATGTCAAAGTTTTTGCATCCAACAAAGAAAAAAAAGCTGAATACAGAAGAGAAAGCACTGGTTCCCACTGAGTGGTTATAGAGGAAGCAATCATACTACTACAGAGACCTGACTAGAGAATGAATCTCACAACTGGCCAGTATCTCCTCCAGGACAGGTGAGAAACCCAACCTAGCTACAGCTTGCAGGTAGGAGGCTCTGTTCCATCAGAGTACGCTGAAATGCTGTGTTTATGTAGCAGTGCTCATTTCCAGTTTTCTTGAATCCTGCTGTCTGTTCAGCAGCACTTAGGACCAAAGAAGGAACTTCTTCATCTGTGAGTCTGGTGTGACCTACACAACGCAGCCATGGGCTCCTGCTGCCTTGGGAGCAGCCTTCCAAATAAACAGCTTCAGCACACTCTCCTAGGCAAACAGTAGTTAATTATCAACATTAACAAGTGAGTTTCACATTTCTATGTCCAATGTACATAACATCTCAGTCTCCCAAGTGTCTTCTCCAGACAGGGTGTGGATCCTCAGCCACTGGCTCTCCAGGCAGCAGGCACAGGCAGTGGGTTGCATGGCATGGGGCTCAGCTCCAGTTGTCCCTCTGAGGCACTGTCGCCCTTCTCTCCCTCCTTTTAGGAACGTGGAAAGAAATGGCCACCGTTTGGATAATCTTTGGCAGCACCACCTGTCCCTGCTGTAGCTGCACCTTCCTACCCCTGGATCACACTGCTTTATCTGTATGCTAAGCAGAGAACTCCCCCTCTTAGGATTTGTGTTTATTTGGTGTTTTTTCTAAGCAATAATAATGGGTCAACAGGCAGGAATTATTTTAGCTGGCTTTAAGAGCCTTTTTTATGCAATCAAGCGTCTTTGTTGAGGTGCTGCTTCAAAAGAGCGTGGGGAAATCTCCTGACACTACCACTGCCAGTGGCCCTCCTTTGTAGCAGTGGGATCTGCAGGAGCAGGAGCATCCAACCCCTGTGCTGGGGCTCAGTCAGACTGCCTGCAGGCATCACACACCGGGGCAGTGGCTGTCTGTCCCCCTCAGGAGCTGGGAGATGGTGTCACCTGCCCACAGAGCACTCAGCACTGCTCACATTGGGCATGGACATTTTCATATCTGGGATGAAGAATTTCTTGCTCTGGAGAAATTATTTCTTCTGTGCCACTAGCCTGAGATTGTTTGCTTGGCTTAGCCTGTGTTTTCACGATATGCAACAAGCCTTAACCACTTCATATGAGGCTGCTGTTCATTTGGGGCCAGTGTGAAACATTGCTGGCTTTTCTTTTTCATTTTTCTGGACTATACATGTTGCTAATCTATCCCCTTGTCTACACTCTTTCTTCTCTAACGTTTCAGGTCTCCTGCCTTGTAATATTTCAAATCCTTGACTGCTTGATGCTGCAGATGGAGTATTGGTTACCCTCCATCATCGGTCTGGCTGCAAGGACTTCCTGTGCTTGACAAGTTGATTACTTCGTCAAGGTGAATGTTCAGTTGAGTCTGTCTGGAGGACCTCTGTGTGTCTGATGCCAGCTGGTTTCTCACCAGACACACTGTTTCATTAGGCACAGAATAGTATGAGGAGAAAAGCTGGGATTTTGAGGGGCTTTTTCCCCACTCCCTTTCTGAGGCTGATGTTACTCCAGTTTATCCCAATAGAGTGTAGATGGCTAACTCTCTAATGCAGCCATCTTCTATATGGAGAGCAACTCATCTGATGAATTGCCATTGGTCTTTACATATGGTTTTCCCTGTCTTTAGGAACCCCAAAAGAGGTTAGATAGCTTGGAAGCTGTGGCATTAACAGTGCTTTCAGATTGTCCATTGTGTATCATCAAGGAAGCACAGTAAAACCCAAATAAGTTAGATGAATTTCATTGCAGTTCCTGAGGGAGAGCAGGTTGCTTTACTTGTGAGTTGCAAGTCGGGTCAGGAGGGATGGATCTCCACGGAGAAATTGCTGACACAGGCCCAGAAATGTCATTGGTAAGGTAAGGAAAAGCATCCAAACTTCTCTTAATAGTCCTTTGTGGATACTTTATAGGAAGTGGCATCCAGACAACAATAGGTATTATGGAATTGGGAAATAACAGTAAACAGCACAAAGTAAACAGCACAGAGAAAACTCAGTGTGCTTCCTGAGAATGTAAGGAAACTGCGTCACAATGCTGAGTGCTTCAGGAGAGAAAATTCTCATAACTTCCATAGCCAAACATCACTTGGGACCAGGGTGTGAATGACTACTCTGTGCTACTGCTGAGAGAGTGTTGCAACTTCTTGGCAGGTTACAGAAAATAGGAGGGTGGCCAGCATCATTATCTGGTGGTACAGGAACATTTGTTTCTCTAGCCACATATGGCTGTACCCTGACCATCTTGGTCATCAAGCAGGGAGTTCAAAGGAAAACTCTGTAGGCTTGGCTTTCAAAGGGACCTATTTCCACTAAGTGTGAACGTTGTTTCTAAAAGGAGAGAAATCCTTGTTCACTCTTCTAGGAATTCATATTTCTGGCATATTGTAGCAGAAATAATAAACAAAAGCATATTACAGTTGTGAGGTGAATCCAGGGAGCATGGCAGCTACTGCCAGACTAGCATCTGCAGCCAAACCAGCCCCTGGTGCATCATGAGCACCTGGCAGACATGGTCCTGGTGTTGCTGTCCTCAACAAATCCCATATTGACGCCTCATTGAGAGGAATCAGAATCACAGAATATCCTGAATTGAAAGGGGCCCACAAGGACCATCAGCTTGACTCCTGGCTCCAGACAGGAACACGCAAAATTCAAATTCTATGTTTGCTACTGTTGTCCAAACACTCCTCAAAATCCAGCAGCTAAGGCCATGCCCACTGCCCTGAGGAGCCTCTTCCATACCCACCACCCTCCCGTAAAGAACCTTTTCCTAAAACCAAGACTGACCCTCCTGTGGTGCAGCTCTATGCTGTTAGAGATGGAGCTTTTTCTGTGTCCCACCATACCTGACAAGGCAAGGATGTGTTGCAGTCCCTATATTATTGAGCTATTTCAGACCAGCTTTGTATGAGAGCGGAAGAAGAGCAATATGTAGTCACTTTTCTCCCCTTGGAAAGGTAGACGAAGGGGAGCAGGCTGCCAGACCTCCAGAGAAGCAAGGGTCTCCATCAGGGCATTTCCTAGCAGGAGACAAGGAGATCGTGCATTCTCCTGTCATTTATTCCCTGTTGAGTATTTTCTTTGCTTCCTCCAGGCCCGTGGCCAGGAGGGCCAGCACTGGGAACACGTCCTGGTGCATAGCCAGGGACGCAGCAGTGTCCTGCTGAGAGCAGTGGCCCGGGGCTGGGTACACAGCATCCAGTCCTCCCCTGGAGACTGGTGTTTGCTGAGGGATGCAAGGTAACCTCAGCATTGAAAACAGCTGGGACAGTGGCCAGCGAAGATTAATGGTATCATTAACATCCCCAGTTTATTTATAGGTTTAAAAAAGTCTCCAACCTGTAAACAAAGCAGAGTTATGCTGCGTAATGCAGAGAATCACAGGTTTGCCTCCTTCCCACTCCTCTTATTTCATCCTGGTTGTTGAGACTCTAAAACCCCTGGAGTAGGACTGGCTCATTGCAAACTTACATTATAAACCTTCTCAATGAGGGGGATACGCACTGTTGGTTTATCTTTCCATGAATGTTATATTTGTCCGGTGTCCTTTCTCCACTCAGCTCCTTCTGTGCTTTGTCCTGTGGCCCCTGTTATGGAAAATTCTCTTCTTGAAGAATTGCTGAGGCCCAGGTCAGGCAGTCATCATAGGAATTAGTGATTTTCTGCCTTGGGCTTCAAGCTGAAAGCTCTGCGTGAGGTGGATTGAGCATCTTGTAGCTGTGGAGAGCACCTAGGCGGTGTGTGGCCCCAGTGAAGCGTGCAGATATTATTAATGAGCCAGGGGTCTTCCTACAGGCACTCAGGGCCACTCAGTTCCCAGGTTCTCGGGACTGTCCAGAAAAGAAAAAGCATGTTGGCTCCAGGACAGGATTTCTCAGCACGTGAGCTGCAGCCACACTGCCTGGCCCATCTCCAGGAGCTCAGGAGAAGGTAAGGTAGGAAGGTGGGCTGTTGGCAGCAGGCAGCAAGGATCTGCTGCAGAGGTGTGTGGGTGGAGGAGAAAAGAAAGATGTGAGGAGCCCTCCAGACACACAGTGCAATGTGGTCTTTTGGAGAGCAAGTGCCATTCATTTTACGCTTTGTGATGTGTTAATCTGAGTTGTACTCCCATTGCTGTCTTTCCTTGGCCTTTTGTCTTCTAGGGGGTAAAATAAAGAATTGGCAGAGAACTGCTCAGATTGCTGCTGTCTTCTTTTCTGTGGGAAATCAGAATGCTTCAGGGCAGAGGAAGTGAGTCTGAAGTACTAGAAGTGGCTGAAGGAGGGTTTCTCTGCCATGCACACCACAGATGAAATCATGACTCTGGAATCCCCTCACCACCCAAACCCTGGTGGATTTGAGGCATCTCAGTGCCTCGTGTTCCCCTTCTCCTATTTCTCACTTGGGCTGTGAGATCCAGCTTCTCTCCATCCCCCCCAGACAGAGCCCAGCTCTCTGCTGTACTGGGGAGATCGGGGCCTGTGCCTCAGTTTCCTTCTCTGTTAAGTGGGACCATGGTGCTGACTGAGTTTCATGCAGTCTTCTGAAGGACAAAACCTAAGTACAGTTACTCAGTTATCAAAAGACCATGACTGGGAGAGTGTTTCCTTGTCTGATATGCATGGGATCTTGTGAAATTTAAAAGGCTGCAAGGAAAAGGCAGGTCAAATGCAACATCTGAGATAAAGGAGGAGAAAAGGTAATGTTTTAACTATACTTATCTCAGGAAGGAGACACCTCCTACGTATTTTTTTTCTAATCTAAATTCCTGAACATCTAACCAGAATAATCAGCACGACTTTCTCTCTAGACTGATGTTACAGGCACGCGCCTCATGACAAAAGGGGCCATCTACATCTCTCTCAAACTGATTACATGGTTTGAAAAGTGATTGTAAAAGGTGAAAGATTGTTTTTAACAAGACAACTAAGGCACATCTCTGCTGAGGAACAGCTGCCTCACAGACCTCAGTGCTGCACATCTTCTGTGCCATCACTGACCCCTGATACAGAAAGGGAGAACTGGGATTTTTCTGTTTTCCTGTTCCACTGGGCTACACGCATTTGTAACCATGTTTATCCTTTCTACCTACCAACACTGGATGGCACTGGGTAACTCCTGACATTTTATAAAGTCTCTTCTAAAACCTGAATCACAGCAACTTGGCTCCACACTGTCCTGCCAACAAATGGCTATGTTTGAGAAGCTTTTGATTGCATGGTTGTTGCACTAGGAACATCTGAGTCACGTGGTGCATTTTGTACCTTAGTTTGTTAGATTGTTAAAGCTCGGAGCTTTCGGAACTCTGGCCCCACAGGTTTGACAAAGATTCATTGTGCTATTGGGCTTTAAAGCCAATTTTCTTGTAATGAGGTAAAAATGTTGAAATACTTTAAAGTAACTGTGCTGTATGCTGGAGAATTAAACATATTTCACAGAATGGTTGAAGATGGAAGGCATCTCTGGAAAGCATCTGGCCCAAGCTCAAGCAAGGACACCCAGAGCAGAATGTGTCGGATCACGTCCAGTCAGGTCTGGTGCCTCCAAGGATGGGAGCTCCACAACCTCTGTAGGGAACTTCTTCCAGCACTCAACCACCCTCATAGTAAAAGAGTTACTCAGTTGGTGTCCACTGTCTCTTGTCCTGAGCTGGGCACTACCTAGAAGAGTCTTCTTTTCTGAATCTCAGTATCAAGTGGTTAAACACATTGATTTAGATGCTAAGATCCTGAGCTTTCTCCAGGGTCAGTAATTCCAGCACTCTCAGCCTCTCGTGTCAGCTGATTCAATCCCTTAACTGTGATTCTTGAAGGAGCTCACTTCAGTGTATCAAAGCCCCTCTTGTTTTAGGGAGCCCAAATCTGGACGCAACACCCCAGATGTTTTTTGCTAGTGCTGAGTAGATGGGAAGATGTAGATGTTCCCCTGTATTCAGCACTGGTGAGGCCGCACCTCGAGTACTGTGTCCAGTTTTGGGCCCCTCACTGCAAGAAAGACATTGAGGCCCTGGAACGTGTTCAAAGGAGGGCAACAAAGCTGGTGAGGGGTCTGGAACACAGGCCATATGAGGAGAGGCTGAAGGAGCTGGGAATGTTCAGCCTGGAGAAGAGGAGGCTCAGGGGAGACCTCATTGCTCTCTATAACTTCCTGAAGGGAGGTTGTAGTGAGCTGGGGGTCGGCCTCTGCTCTCGTGTCATTAGTGATAGGACCAGGGGGAATGGTTTCAAGCTACGGCAGGGGAGATTCAGGCTGGACATGAGGAAGTATTACTTTTCAGAAAGGGTGATCAGGCACTGGAATGGACTGCCCAGGGAGTCACCGAGCCTGGGGGTGTTCAAGGAAAGGCTGGATGTCGTGTTGAAGGACATGGTTTAGTGGGAGCTACTGGGAATAGGTGAACGGTTGGACTGGATGATCTTTTAGGTCTTTTCCAACCTTGGTGATTCTATGATTCTATGATTCTAAGAATCACCTCCCTTCATCTGCTGGTGATGCTCTTCCCAATGCAGACCAGGAGGCCACTGGTCTTCTACGTAATAAGTGTACATTGCTGGCTTGGTGTCCACCAGGTCCTGCTCTGCAGACTGCCCCTCCCTGTTTTGTATCCTTGCAAACTCACTGAGGGCATGCTGCCTTATCTTCCAGGAAATCAGTGATGTTAAATGTGCTGGACCCAGTACTGACTCCGTAGCACTTTGTCAGTGCCTGGCCTCCACCAGGACTTCGTGCAGTTGGTCACAATCCTTTGAGCCTGGCAGTTCTGCACATCCACCTCACTGTTTACATATCTAGTCTATACTTCATCAGTAACATTGGCCAGCTCCCTCCCTACACTCATGGGTACCTCCCATCAGGTCCCACCAACAGGGTAAGTCTTATTCCAGACTTGCCCAGGACGCTGAGATTCCAGATTCCTGGTCTCATTGGAAAGATGAGGACAAAGAAGGCCCTGAGTACCTCAGACTTCTCCAAAGCAGAGAAACTGGAAACTGCCGTGTCTATCGGCTGCTGCCAGCTGCGTGCCGTGAAATTCTTATTAAAATAAATCAGCTTTAAAAGGAACACAGCTGCAAATGCACGCCTACCACCCCCTGCAGTCAGTGGTTGCTCTACAAATGCTGAGGTTGCCATTTTAAGGCTTGTAACAGCTCCGTTGTGCTTTGTGTGACCCCAGCAATGGATGCTGATGGAGGCAGCAAAAAAAATGGGACAAAGAAATGTGTTCTCAGGACATGTGGCAAAGCACCATTGAGACCCATTGCCGTGTCCTGAAAATAAAAGTTAGCATTGCTGTGTTGGTACCTGTCCCTGTTTAAAATCAGACAGACAGTGAATGTAATAACCTAATGGAGTCATGAAGAGCCGTGTCCTGAGAGCAAAGGCATGGAAACATCAATGACAATTCATGTTGGGAAGGGAATTGAGAACACTTCAGCCAGAGCAAGGATTTCTCTGCCATGTGTTACATCTCAGGTCTTGCTTGGTCTTGTGGGTTGTGCTTGTGGACCTAGGAAAGAAATAGATTTTTTTAGGGTCTGGGGTTTTTGTTTGTTTGTTTGTTTGTTTCTTTTTCTTAGGTCCTAATGCCTGAAATAGTGACAGCAATGCCATAACTCACCAGTGTTGGGTTTCTGCAGTGTGACAAGGTTAGGGTGCTGCATGCCCTGGGCTGAGGCATGTAAGCATTGAGGAGAGCTGGTGGATAGATGGACAGCCCAGTGGGGCATGCTGGAGGAGCACCATCTGGCAGGGAGGCAGAGCTTGCCAATGGGCCCTTGAAAGCTGTCCTGGGAATAGCTATGCCCAGAGCAATGCTCCTGCACTTATCCATCTCCAGAGGACAGCCCAGGCACATCCATCACAAAGGGGACATCAGGGGCAAGGATCCTTGAGTCACCTGGGGAGTTCAGCTATCTGATGTGCTATCTGATGGGCTGCCTGGCGTGCTGGACATGATACTGCTTCCAGGAGTCTTCTTTAAAAATCTTGTTCTGTATGACAAACAGGAGGGTTTTGAACTTTGAGCTTATGCTGTACATCGCAGATTATAGAGGACGATGGCTTTTCTTCATAAGCCTTGTGCTCATGGCAAGGTCTCCGTGGGGATTCTCCCCTCCATCCCTGTGAGGAGTTGGGGCTGACCCATAAAGTGAGCGCTTAGCTGTTGGTTTGACTACTGAACTGGAAAGTCCGCTCTACTTTGTCAAACAGACAAGTACCTAGATGAGGCAGAAGCTCTTCAGGGAGAGGCCCTGGCTTTGCAGGGATCATGGGGCTTCTGGCCAAATTCAGGCAGAGGATAAACTCTGCTTCCTGAGGGGATAACCTAGGGAAAGGCAGTTGCAAAGGGTTTTCCATTGTTGTAGGAACATTTACTGCAATTCAGCTCATGTTGATTAGCTCTGAATGCTAGATTCTTAAAAAGTGATTAGTGAGATCATACTGGAAATAGAAACAGATGTACCATCTGTTCTGCAGTACGTGGCTTTTAGAGGCAGCCTGTGCTGCAGCATGGTTGTTGCAGAGGCTGACACGGGTTTTCACTGCTGCCACCTTCCTATTGCGGCCCCAGAAGCCAAAAACCCCTTTGGACACACAAGGTGAGCTAATGGGTTTTGTAGAATGATGGCACAATTCTGGTCAGAGACTGGGCTGAGAGCTGAACCACACTGAGACTTCAGCACACTGGGCAAACACTGCTGCAAAACTGGGTATTGGAGATTCTCTCCAAGCAGCCGAAATCCAAGTGAGAAGCCTGGGCTTCGGTCTGGCCTCCTTTCCTTCAGTGAAATGCAAGCACCAAAAGGTTTCACGCGGGATTTTTCCAGTCCTGTGGGGTTGTTTTATGCAGTGCATCCCTGCCCCAAAACACTCCCAGTTTGCACTTTGACTGCTTGCTGCAGGTCTCAGAGATTAGCAGAAGCACCAAGCAGCAATTGCAATTACACTCCTGCAGCAGCAGTAGTCTGAAGCCCTGCTCTGTCTCCACCCAGAGCCGCAGAGGGTTCTGAGGAACGGTGCAGGGCTGAAGAAACCAACACATGCAAATGTGCTTTCCTAAATCAAATCTGGCATCCTTCTGGGTTCCGTATATTCCAAAGAGCAAAGGGCATGTTTGTGCTTTTTATACTGCCTGATAACTAATACTGGGTCTAATCCCTGGTCTAGGCGAGGTGTTGGAGAGCAACAGTGCGTTGCCTTTGATCTTGAGTTCACTCTGTCACTGCAGCTGCACAGCCAGATCATAAGCCTTCAAGGTTCTTGCTTTCCTCTTGCTTTTTCCTGATAAATCTCACGCCTCCCACCCAAAGCGTCTGTCAGGCCTCTGTTTACAAATAGAATCATAGAATCATACAATTGCTCAGGTTGGAAAAGACCTGAAAGGTCATCAAGTCCAACCACAACCTAACCGTCCTACCCTAACTAACAACCCTCTGCTAAATCATGTCCCTGAGCACCACATCCAAACGGTTTTTAAACACATGCAGGGATGGTGACTCAACCACCTCCCTGGGCAGCCTATGCCAGTGCTTCACAACCCTTTCTGTAAAGAAGTGTTTCCTGATATCCAGCCTGAACCTCCCCTGGCACAACTTGAGGCCATTTCCCCTCATCCTGCCACCTGTCACCAGTGAGAAGAGACCAACCTGCTCTCGCTGTAAGCACCTTTCAGATATTGGAAGAGAGCAATAAGGTTTCCCCTCAGCCTCCTTCTCCCCAAAATATGCCTTCCTCATAGGCCATATTCTCCAAGCCGTTCACAAGCCTTGTCGCCCTTCTTTGGACCTGCTCCAGCACCTCCATGTCTTTTCTGTGCTGAGTGCCAAAACTGAACACAGTACTCGAGGTGAGGCCTCATACTGAACCAGAGAGTGACCATTGCTTTTTGACTGTGTAACACAACATGTCACTGCTCCCATTCTGCTCCAAAGCCCAGGACTTGACCTACTGGAGATGAAAAGTGGGACTTGGAGCACTGAAAGGGGACAGCTGTCACTGACCCCTTTGCTAAGAGCAGATCGAATACACGTACAAGCCCAGGTGTGGTGACATCCCCGGGTCTCCTGAGGACTGAGGACAAGAAGGAGGGTGCCCTCTCCAGCCCCTCATGGCCAGTCCCACCACTTGTTCCCTGGGGACACTGATGGGGTGGAGGGATGGCATGGAGGAGGCCTCTTGGTAACTCACCTTCTGGAGGCCAAGCAGAGCAGGGCCAGATGAAGTTTGCTCCAGCTGAACCCAGCTCCTGTACAAGAACAACACAGCTCTCCTGGTCGTGTTCGCCCAGAGCTGATGCAAACAAGCTGTTGGCAAAAGATGTTAGGGAGCTTTCAGACAAACCCTCCTTTCATGCTCCGGCACTTCCTCCTCTCCTTCCCCAGGCAGAGCTGCAGCGTGCTCCACGTGCCCGGCCCTGTTGCCCAGGAGGGAGAAGTGGTGCTCATGGCAGGGTTCTGCTTGCTTCTTCTAGGGAGACTGCCAGCACAGAGCCAGCCAGGCCATGTTCCTACAGGCAAACCTCCCAGACAAGACCCATGCAGCCATTGCCTGGGAATGGGACAGGTCTGGGCTCTTCACATCAGCTACAACAAGGAAAGGAGGAGTGTTTTCTGGAAGGGGTCGTGGAGTGGTCATCTTTAGGAAAATAGTTGATAAAACTCAAATAATAGAAGTGTTCTTCCCTTCAGGTTCCTGATGTGAAGTTACGGAAGCAAAAAGAGATTTGGACTCTTGTCCTTTTTCATGGGGAAGGGACCTTTGCAGGCTACCTGGCCCAGCCCTGCCCCAGCAGGGACACCCAGAGCAGGGTGCCCAGGAGATTTTCATGGACTATTTGGTATAAAAATGGAAAATGTGGGGAAAATGAGGGATCTAGGGATCTTACCACATTTCTTTGATATCCCTGAGCATCCAGACTGTTTTCAGTGGTGAGTGGAGACAGGACAAGGGGAAACGGCTGGAAACTGCAGCATAGGAAGTTCCGCACAAACGTGCGCAAGAACTTCTTTACGGTGAGGTGACGGAGCACTGGAACAGGCTGCCCAGGGAGGTGGTGGAGTCTCCTTCTCTGGAGATGTTCAAGACCTGCCTGGATGCCTACCTGTGCGACCTGCTGTAGGGAACCTGCTTTGGCAGGGGGGTTGGACTCGATGATCTCTGGAGGTCCCTTCCAACCCCTACGATTCTGTGATTCTGTGATTCTGTGATCCTCACATAGCTGTGCCAGCGCTGCTGCCCACGTCCCATGGCATTTGGCTGCTAGAGCTTAGCAGTGCTGCAGAGAAACCTCAGTGACAAAATGAGCTCCATCTTGCGCCCGAGGACAGAGGCACCATGGGGACAGAAAGCCCAGCAGCACCAGCCGCTCCCCAATAACTCGGTAACAGTTTGCCCCACACCCAAGCACAGCCATGTGTTTTTTCACAAGTGCCGAGCAAATGTAACCTCTGTGTTTTATAACTTTAATTCATTGATCAAGCTGATGTGTTTCTCCTTTGGACAAATAGTCATTACATCTGAGACTTTACAGCCAGGCTTTGAAGTTAATGTTCACTGAGATGAAGGAGAAAGTTCACACTTCTTCTATTGTTTCCATCCGCTTTGGCTGCACACCAGATAAGACAGCAATGCCTTAAATTTACAAGTGATGACTATTTTTGCAGCCAGAAAAGCCAAAAAACTGCTTAAAATAATAATGGCTCGAATCCCACAGTGCTCAGCAAAACGCTGGGAAAGGAGGGAAACGGATCCAGGAAATCTACGAATTTCAGCAGGGCTCATTTCGATGTTTACTATTTGGGCTGCGTCTGTCTCCCGTGCTGCCTGTGCTCCCTTCCCTGCTTTTTGCTGCTCCCTTGGAACAGGTGAAGGAAGCGCTGGATTCACAGTGGCTCAGCCCCAGGTTTTGGGTTGTAGGGCGCTGACGCAGCTCCGTAGCTGTGGAAGGAAGGACCTTCCAAGGGCCGATCCCACCTCTGCGCTCACATGGAGATGGAATTTGGTAAGGGCAGGACGTCCTCCTGAGCCTGGTGCAGCTGACGAGCGGGTAGATGCTCGTCAATGGAATATTATTTACAAGATTTCCAACACTCAAGATATAATTTAGCTGTGAGTTGCACTGCGACTGTGCTACGCTCTATCAGAGACCAGCACTCTGGGGCTGACGGCTGTGCTGCACACCGAGAAACCCTCCTCTTCCTCCTCAGTGCCCAGGGGGAGCCTGGAGCAACAGCTCCGATTCAGCTCCCCTCTGTGGCACAAAGTGCCCCGTCTTGGCCTTGGGAGCAGCCATGGGGTCCGGCAGCGCGGTGCCTCGATGGAGCCCGCGAGGTGCGGGGCTCTGCATCCCGTCAGCCCCCCGGGAGGAAGCCGGGCAGGTTTTTATTAAATCAAGCTCCCAGCCGATTCCTACAGAAGGGCTTTTTGAACTGGGAGCTGAACCTTATGTCTGGTTCCCTGCCAAGCACGGGACTGCGCGGGGAGGAAAGGAGATGTATTTTTGGAGCCCGTGTCTGCAAGCAGGCTGCTTGCTCCCATTAAAGCCGCTGTTGGTGGAGAATCCTCTGGTGGCAAAACAGATGTGGGGGCCCGGCGCGGTGACAAGATGTATTTCTGGTGCTCGCGTGGATGAGCGTTCTCGTGGAGGACTTTTCTCATGCCGTCATGATTTTATTGTTTAATTTTAACCAAAGCTGGCGGAGCGCCCCGCTGCCTTGCGATAAACGTGTTTGTTTACTCACCTCGTGGTAACCGGAGAGGCGGGCGGGCTCCGCTCCTCGGCGCTGCTCGCGTCGTGCTGCCGTGCCCGGGGACGCAATGCGTGGCGCTGACACCGCCAGCACGGGGCTGCGCCTTGGCTCCGGCTGCCGCGGAGTGAACAGAGTGTGCCGGGAGCTGGAGTTTGCTCTGAATGAATGTTGCTCTTAACAGGGCTATGTTTATTGCCCACACTTTGGGCTGTGCTTAATGCTATACAAACACATGGTGTGCGCTGCATGGATACTCCTGCAGTTCTAAGCTTCCGTTTAGTGAGGCGCTGGCACAGGTTGCCCGGAGAGCTGGTGGATGCCGCACCCCTGCAGACACCGATCAGGTTGGACGGAACTCTGAGCACCTGATGCAGCTGTAGGTATCCCTGTTCATTGCAGGGGATTCGGACTAGATGGCCTTTAAAGCTCCATTCTCAAACAATTCTATGATTCTATGATTGTAAGTGTGTTTTAAAATATACTGGGTGCATGGCTGCTTTAGAAAGCAGTGGCATCTCTGTGCCTTTGCTGGAAAAGCCAGGAATGCAAGTGCACATCTGAAAGGGAATTTGCAGCACCATTCATAACGTGTACTTGGATTTCTTGCTGACTCGTCCTTCCTTGGGCACGGCACTGAGTCCAGGCTCTGTTATGGTACAGATCATCATTTCATAGAATCATAGAGCCATTTGAGTTGGGAGGGACCATGAAATGTCACCTAGTCCAACTCCTTGCACTGAACACCTACGGCTCCATCGGGTGCTCAGAGCCCTGACCAACCTGACCTCGAGTATCTCCAGGGATGGGGCAGCTACCACCTCTCTGGGCAACCTGTGCCACTGCCTCACCACCCTGACTGTAAAATCTTTTTCATATTCCCAATCTAAATCTCCCCTCTTTTTGTTTGAAACCATTTCCCCTTGTCCTATCATGACAGACCCAGCCGAAGAGTCTGTCCCTTTCTTTCTTATAGCCTGCCTTTATATACTCGCAGCCTCCCTTTAAACACTGGCACGAGGGCAGCCAAGCTCTACACCACACCTCTATAAGCAGCAGAGCATCGCATATGGAAGGCATAACAGGAGATGATGGTAAATTTTTGCTTTGACATTATAGCTTAAGTTAAGTGAAAAGGTGTCAGCCTTGGCCTGGGCTTTCATGAGTGCCATGGGTGGACCGTGGTTATTTGGGGCTCTTCCAAACATCCCCAACCTCTTCCAAAAAGAAAAACTCGCAATCTGTTCTCAATTGAACCTTAAAGCCATAAAATCCAGGTTCCAATAAATCTTCATTTTATAAAAACACATCGAGCACAGAGCAAACCAGAGCCCATAAAAGAAATTAAAACACGTGTGGGTCACATACTCCGCTGGATGCCCCTTAACAGCATTGCAAAATTAGGGATTTAAAGAGGAGACAACGAGGTGAGATTTCGCTGTGAGTTTTGGCACCTCCTCCAGGTCCCAGGGGCCGGGGCAGGCACCGCTGAGGACCCCCAGATCCCTGGTGGCACGGGAGCTGTGTCCCTCCGTCCCGCTGTGTGCGTGCTGCTGGCCATGGCCATGGCCCCACGGCCCCATCCCAGGGGGGAGCCAGGAGCTGGGGTTGGTGAAAGCTCCATGTGTTGGGGGAGAAGAAAGCAGAGCGGTGTTTGGAGAGGCTCCGCTTGCCCGTTGCAGTAAAGCTGAAGTGCAACGCAAAAATGAAAGCAGCTGGGATTGTGCTGCGGAGAAATGGGCTTTAACAAGCTCTCTTTCAGGGCTTTAAAACATTTCTGCCTGTGATGTAATCTTGACATTTCCTGGCTCGCTGGTGATTTCCTCGGATCAAACACCCAGAATCCCAGGAACCATCGCAAGTCAGTCGCCACATCCCAGGAAACACTCAGCATCCCGCGTGGGCACCAGGAGCAGTGAGGAGGTCACAAAGAGCCCCTCTCACCTTCCTGCTCCCACCTGGCACCCCGCCTGTGCTGTGTGCTGTACAGTGGGCTCTGCAGACAGGCTGCAGGGGGACCCCACCGCTCTGGCCGTTAATTCATTTCTGTGCTTTCCTTAAAAAGTGTTTTGGAAACGGCTCAAAAAACCTGGGTGTTTTCCAATGGGAGCTGCACCGTTTGGAAGCCCAGACTTTAAATCAAGATATGATCTATTTTCTTACATCTGTTGTATTATGGCAATTGCATTAACCTTCAGGTGACTTCCTCGAGCAGTAACAACCCAGTCCAAAACCAAGCAAAGCCCTACAGACTCTGGGAGCCCTCCTAAAGATTCATTACATTTCTGCTAACGATGTTCTGAGATGGAAAATCAGGGAAGAAACAAGAAAGTGAAGAAAAAAAAGTAAAACAAAAGAATCCACCTCATTTATTTTTCAGTATTTCAGAAAGAGGTGTTTTTAGCATCTCAGAATGGATGCCATCCATGGGGACTTGAGGAAAATAGAGACAGTGGGGATGATGGGGAATGATGGAAAGTGATGAGGATGATGGGGACAGTGGGGACAAGGGATGATGGGGGCAATGGGGACAATGGAGATGATGGGGATGATGGTAATGATGGGGAGAATGGAGTTGATGGGATGATGGGAATGAGGAGTATCATGGGATCATAGCCATGATAAGAATGCTAGGAGTGGTGGATATAATAGGGATGATGGGAACAATGAGTGTCGTGGCATCACGGGGGTGATAAGAATGATAGGGATGGTGGGATGATAGAGATAATGGGGACAATGGAGATGGTGAGGAAGCAGGGTCCAAGGTCCAGGTGCTGAGAACAGCTCACATTCACTTCGCAGCACAGTCACCTCTTTGCAGTTTGGCACACGTGAACACCGCTGCCTTTTTCACCAGCTCCCAGAGAAGCAATATGGTAAATCTGGAAGCTCAGTTAGAGCAATGAAATAGGAAACCATGTGATTTTCATCACGCTGTGAACACAGATCTGTGCAGCCGCTCGTGTGCCCCCCGTGCCCCCTCCTTGCCCGCATCACTTTGCTCTCACGTTCTGCAGTGTGCACAGAGCAACCCCAGCCTGCAGAGCCCCTGCCCTGGGCATCTCCAGCAGCTGCTGCAGTGAGAGCAATGGGGAAGGAGGGAGGGTTTCTCCCCCATTTCGTTACCTGAACCCCAATAGCACCACTCGCTGCTGAGCTGTGAGCACACTGTGCGTGTGCTGCGTCCCAGGATGTGAGCTGTGTTTGTGTGTGCCTCTCTGCCTCCTGAAAAACAAAACATGGGGGGAAGTGCATTAAAAAAGACGTCACCCACCAACAATGCAGAGTGCTCATGGCTTTAGAAACAGCGCTGAAAACATTCTTCTTATTAAACACATCCTTTGTTTGTGATTCCCATTCAAACTGTAAGTAATCGACCAAGGTAACCGCAGCCCCACCCACCACTGCAAAAAGAGAAAGTGAAAGACGAGCAGACAGATGGGTTGTGCTGGGCCAGCAGAGCCTCAACCCCACAGCCTCAACCCCACAGCCCCACAGCTTGGGGGTGGCAACGCTGGCCCTCCATGTCATGTAGGGGCATCAGCTGCACACCACGTGTGGGACCGGCACCCCAAAAACAGGCCTATCCACACTCACAGAACAACTTTTCTTTATAAAAGAATACATCTGAGGCAACAGGAATAATGTTATGCATCCCTGCTTACACAGTGTTGCCCCACGTTTTGCTTGACCAAAGTCCTCCAAACGCCTGTACACCAACAAGCGGCCTTCCAGGACTTGAGGGGAGCTTACAAGCAGCAGGAGGAGTGGCTTTTACATGGTCTGATGGTGATAGGACAAGGGGGAATGGCTTTAAACTAAAAGGGGAAATATAGCTTAGATGTCGGGGTGCAATTCTTTACTCAGAGGGCAGTGAGGCGCTGGCACAGGCTGCCCAGAGAGGTTGTGGGTGCAATAGGAGCAGGAGACAAAACCAGTGCAGCTGGCTGGCTTTAGGAGGAAAGCTGCGTGTGCTCCTTAAAGCCAAGGCATCTCGGGAGGATTCATAAGCAGGGATGGAGCGGTACTGCGGGATTCGCAGCCTGTGTTTGTGTCTCAGGGATGCACGTGGTTGAGGCTCCATCTCATTCACGGCAGTTCTGCTTCTGTGCTGCCAGGAGCAGTAAGTAAGAGGGAAGTTGTAACCGGAGCCTCCCTTTTCTTAGAGCCCTGCTGTTTCCTGCAGGCTGGCGGCTTCAGCGCAAATCACAGCTCTGCTGTGCTCCGAGGCCATGATAAATGATTCAGATGGAAAAACAGCAGCACACAAGTAGGAGCAGGAGATAAGGGGACAAGGGTGAGGGTGGCCGACCAGTGCCACCAGTCCACATGGGACATAAGCAAACCAGGAGGTTCTTGGAGTGTTCTTAAAGCTTCCTCCTCCAAGCGACAAAGGAACCAAAAGGAGAGGACCTTGTGGCCACCAGCAACAAGGGGCTCGCTGGGGATGTGGAGGATGGAGGCAATCTTGGCTGTTGTGACCACAAAATGGAGGAGGTTGGGATCCCAAGAGCAAGGAGGAGCGATAAATGCCAGCTCACAACCCTGAACCTTTGTAGAGCAGACTTGGGCCTCTCCAAGGATCTGCTGGGTAGTCTTGTGGGGTAAGGCCCTGCAGGGAAGAGAGGCCCAAGAGAGCTGGTTAGCATTCAAGGATCACCTTCTCCATGGACATCTTCCAGTCCATGGGCCCTGACCAAATGCACCCATACGTGATTGTGAGGCCATTCTCTATAATCTTTGGTCAATCGTGGTAACTGGGAGATGTGCCTGAAGGCTGGAGAAAAGTAAGTGTCACTCCTGTCTTCAAAAAGGGCAAGAAGGAGCACTTGGAGAATGGCTGGCTGGTCAGTCTCACTTTAGTCCCTGGGGTGGTGATGGAGCAGCTCACCCTGAAAACCATTTCCAGGCACATGAAAGAGAAGAAAAACATCAGGAATAGCCAGAGTGGATTCACCAAGAAGAAGCTGTGCCTGATCAACCTGATAAGCTTCTATAATGAAATCATCAGCCTCCTGGATGGGGAGGAAAAGTGAATACTGTCTCCCTGGATTTCAGTATGGTCTTTGACTCCATCTCCAGTAAGATCCTCAGAGAGAAGCTGCTGAAGTATGGGCTGGATGAGCAGAAAGAGAGGTGGATCAAAAATGAGTTGAATGGCCGGGCCCAGAGGGTCTTGGTGAGAGGTGCAGCCTGTCTGGAGGCCAGCAACAAGCAGAGTGTCCCAGGGTCATTATTGGGTCCAGTCTGTTTCACATCTTTAACGATCCAGATGATGGGACAGAGGGCATCCTCAAGAACTCATGGATGGCACAGAACTGGAGGCAGTGTCCAACTCACCAGAGGGCCACACAGTGCACACACTGCAGCCCCGCTGGCCCACCCTGGGGGCAGACAGCCACCAGCTCTTTGCCATCAGCAGTTTATAGAGCAAAACCAAACCCTTCCACCAAGTCTGTGCTTAAAGCTTCCATTCTAAAGAGCTCAGACTTTGATGAATCCTCACCTGCATTTACCGTATTGGTTTTTCAAACATAATGCCTGCATGTGGGATCATCTTCATGAGAAGGTATTGCTACAAACGTGTCAACAAACTGAAACGCACATAAACACTGCTACAGTCAGGTCTGATCATAAAACATGAGTCACCGTTGTTCAATCATTTGCTAACCCACATTTATACAAGTTATCTCTTCTAAAATCATCACCACATACATCTTAGATTTCATTTTCTTTCTGAAAAAAGAGCTGCAAGTTTTGCTTTTTACTGAGCCAGTGATCCTTATCTGACACCCAGCACCGTGCTGCACCCATTGCATTTTTGGTTCTTGCTGCCTGATGCTATGACCAGGGGGAAAACACCCCGAATGGGCACAAGCAGGAGCTCGCTCCATTGTGGCAGCCAGCAGTTTGCAGGCAACATGAAAGAAGCAGAGTTCTGCTGCCCTCCTCCCTGGCTCAGCAGAGTGATGCCCTCACCTCTCCCAGCCCCGTTCTCCAGGAGCACAGGCTGGCATCGGTCCCATTTCCTTCTTACGCTTCGATTTCAAGAGCACCGGGGCTGTGTAATGTGTTCCTGCTCATTTCTTAGGTGTTATTTTCACTCTCCATAGCAAACACAGCAAGCATCGCAGCGCCAGTCCTCGGTGTCCACTTCGTAAGCGTGACTTTCTGGAAGGCGTCTTCCAAGCAGCGTTGGAGCCGTGACCTCTCGCTGCCGTAAGGCATACAGGGAGCTGGGTCCTTTCCAGACATTCAAGCTGTAGAGTTTGGTCTTTCCTGTTTTTCTTGAAGAACTTTTGGGAGGTCAGAAACGTGTTCTTTGAGCTTTTGCCACCTTACAGATGAAAGGCTGCTGGAATCATTAGGATGAATTTCCTCTGTGCCAAAAGTTGCTCGTTTAAGTCAAGTATATTTTAAAGCTGCAAGCAGAAATTTTCAAGGTGTAACTAAAAGTGCCCGTTTCCTTTTCTTGCCATCTCCTTGCTCTGCCGTCTCACTGCACAGTTGGATGCACCTCCAAAGGCAAAGCTCCATCTTCTGGGGTGGCCAACAGGCAGACCAAGCTCACGTGCAGCCGACGGCTTTCATTCCATTGTAAAGCTGCACAAGGGAAGACTTGTCTCTCTTGCAGGTCACCTCTACCAGCAATCACTTCAGCAAGATGGATTTCAGAATTAGGTGCTCTCAAAACAACCTGCGCTGTATTTTTCAGCAGCACAAAGCAGCCGTAAGAACAATCTGACCTTCATTCATAATAGCAAATCCACTGGGACCAAAATCCATCTTTGATTTTCTGTTTGAGTTGCTGGCAAAGGAAATCCAGGGGGGCACGACATACACAGCACAGGAGACAGTGTTACAAAACTGTACAAACCTCCTGGGGATAGGCTTTGCATGGGCTTTACTCAAATTTAGTTATTCTGTAGTGAAATAAGCAGTGCTGTTCCTCTAAAGGGAAATCATTAGAGTAACTCTGTGTGAATAATACTGCCTCAGAGTGTTTTTTCAGTTGTGGGGCACGGAGTTTATTAAGGAATGCCCACACTGTGGCATTGTACTGCACTCGTTTGTAAAACACCCCTTCCCATCTTTCAGAGGCCAAGACCATGCCCACCCCAGCCTACCAAAGCAAAATGCCACACACTCTTCTTTTAAAGCAGAGGCCAAACGATGCGCTGCGTGGCCTTTACTAAACTACAGCATGATGGCAAACTAAAGGCTATAGCCAAGGAATGGCGTTTGGATGTACTTGGATTGCTACCACCATTAATAAATGATGAGTGCATTTGTGACCTGAATGCCTTTAGCTGGTCGGCTGCTGTGGGCAGACCCTGGAAATGGTGAAAATTAATCACCTCTTGTATTAAATACCACCTTTGTATTTTGCCATGTCTCCGTTACAGATTTGGTATTGAATGACGTATTACAGTCCAACGCAGCGCAGCGGCTTTATGCCCTTAATCTTCCTCTGAGCCTTGCTGGGAAGGCAGGCAGGAGTGAACTCGCAGGTTTAACCCTTAGGGCAGTGAAGACGAAGGAAGTTCTGCTCAGCTTCGCTCGCCAGCCATACGAAGAAGCCCACACTGCTGCTGCAGCCTGACAGCGACTCTCCTCAGTCCCTGCTCGCAGCCCAGGCAGCTGTTCCTCACCCAGCAGCACAGATGTGGCCAGCAGTTCAGCCAGCAGTGCCAGCATCACCGCAGCGACGCCGCAGAAATCCCTGCAGCCACTCGGTGCCTCTTAGTTCAGTTTTCCAGTGGTCCGTCACCCAGAGGCGTTTTGTTACACCAGCTCAGGATTTCCCCAGACCTGGTGGGACCACTGACAGCACTGCAGAAGGGATGAGCGCTTTCCCTACACCCAGTCTGAAACTGTAACTCCTATAAAGCCGGTGCCTACGATCGCATCTCCTCTCGTGGCTCCAGCTCAGAACTACCCCTCACCAATATTCCAGTTCTTACTAAACCAATCCCATTTCTTGTTTGCAACAGGATCTTTTTGCCCTTTACAGTGCACGTTTCTTTGAAGGTTAAAGCTTTTAGAAAATGCTTTTTGTTGTGACAGTGATGCCAGTGTTGTCCAGCCCCCTCCTAGAGCACCGCTGCCTAAATGGCTGCAAACGGCACTCGTTATCCCTCCGCAGGCACCAACAGTTGGAGATGACCCAGAGGCAGATTTGGGTGAAACTGCCAGCATGAAGCGACCTCAGGTCAAGTAATCTTGTAGTAGTCGAGCTCGACCTACTATTGCCAACCGTCAGGCTCAGCTTCTACTACCAGGATGCTGCCGCGTTGGAGCTCACGGGTATGCAGAGCACAGTGAGGTGCCCTCCAGTGATAGCTCTCAGCAACTTGTATTTTAACAGAGTTCCTCCACCTAATGACGGGATTTCCCCCCAGGTGTAATGGCTTCAGTATTTCAATAGAGCTTTCCAGGCGACACAACCCATGCCCAATCTCCCATGCGCAAGCTCCAAGGACTTACAGGCACCTACCAAGCACTCATGACAAAACCTTGGCCTCCCTCCAGAACGTCACACAGCCCTCTGCCACCCTCAGCCCCTGCAGGTTGGTGGCGGTTCTCCTCCTCAGAAAGCAGCGTTGGGAACACCTCCTGGCCTTCAGCCTCGAGCACACCGTCTTGGCTGCTAATCCCTGAGATGAAGGCAAGCTCTACGCCCGGCTGTAAGCACTGCCACTCATCTTTTAAGGCTCATCTACGTAGCTTTTATCAACGTCCAGCAAATCTGTGCAAACTGAGGCACAAGATGAAGGGACCCCCTTCTTGTTCCGAGAACAAGAATCACAGAATGACAGAATGGCCTGGGTTGTAAAGGAGCACAAAGATCACTGAGTTCCAACCCCCTGCTATGTGCAGGGTCACCAACCAGCAGACCAGGCTGCCCAGAGCCACATCCAGCCTGGCCTTGAATGCCTCCAGGGATGGGGCATCCACAGCCTCCTTGGGCAACCCGTCCCATCTACTTTCCACCTTCGATGAGAGAAACACAAAGCCCTTCAGCACTGAAACTTTACGTCATCAGCTCATTTAGATGGGCAATACCCAATTAAAAAGAAAACCAAACTCATCTGTCCTGGGTGTTCTGCATCACAGTCTTTTGAAGAGCATCTTCCTTCTGTTTGAAACAGAAAGCGGGGACGTAAACGTATCTGAAAATACCAACGCAAAGAAATAAAATCCCTCAGGATATTAAGTGAGCCACTTAACTAAGTATTAAAACCTCTGCAATTATTAGTTTATTAGTATCATCCAGGATTCAGATGTTCAATATTTCTCCTGAAGTTATACATAAATGCAAATTGAAATAAGAATCTGAAAGTCAAAATCGTATAACAAAACAATACTCCATCACAAAAGCGTGTAAAATTACAAGAATGCTTTTTTTTGCTTTTTTTTTTTTTTTTTTTTTTTTTTTTGCTCCTTTTAAACACTGGCACTTAAAGAGAACCATAGTTTTGTAACCACAGAATTGCCAAATTGTCCCCCAAACTGGTAAGCAGGTATATGTGAGAATAGTTACAGTTGCCAGCACTTGAAGTTGTACTAAATATGCAAGAAAAAAACCCCATCAACCCTTAGGCTTTGGTTTTGGAAGAGAACTGCATTTGACCAAATTAGACGGTGTTGGTATACCATAAACATTTCACTTTTTAATGCAAAATTTAATAAAATGTACTTTTCCATACAGCTATATTTAACTTAAAAATGGGCAGACATCGAGAGTGCGGTATAAAACCTAACAGGAAAAATACATCTTATCTCATTTTCAATTTGAGACAATATACAACTTTGTTTAAAGGGCTAAAACTAGAATTTCAAGAATACAAATATGAATTTACATAGATTTAACAAATAATAATGGTACCATTTATAGAAATCTTAAGAAAGAAAAAATCATTTCTCGTGGGCCGTTTGCTACCAGGAGAGTTTCATGGTATAAAGCCCGCGGCCATCGCCAGACCCGTCACCAAAAAATAATATGGTCATTTCATGCCTTTCACTTTACACACTGCAGGTACGTTCACCTCCCACGAGTGCTCAGAGATTTACACATCCGACCTCCGTTACATGGCAACGCGGTCACACCTGTAAATGTCTCCACCCCGGCCGGACAGACACGCTCTTCCTATGGGTCCTTCCAGGACAAAACGCAACATCCGCTCCCTCCCTCCCCCCAGGAGTATTTCACTTCTGTTCAACTGAACTCTATACTTCTCAACTCTCCAAGACTGGTAAATTCATGCAACAGAATATTACACTTCACAAACTTCCGAATGAGCATCGCTTTGACGAGATCGGGTTCTTTTGTTTCCAGTTACGGAAGAATATTCTTTCATCGCACGCCTATAGATTTCTTTTCTTACCCTATCATGAATATGCAGGGTATGCAGATCAAAGCTGTGTTTATCAGCTGGATATATGAAAGATGAAAACTGTAATATTCACGTGATCCCAAACGGGCATTCAATAAAGCAAAAGATGAGCTCCCCTCAAAAAAAAAAAAAAAAAGAGAAAAGAAAAATGATTTTCCAGGGCACCTATTAAAAGGACAACAATACTAATAAAAAAAATTGTATTTACTTAGAAGCATTCAGAATGTCAACAAAACAGCTGCAACTTTCTTTTTCCTTTTTGCAATTACAGAGTGGTATTCAATTAACAGAACGACAATTATTTTTATGATGCATCAGAGACAACTGAAGATGAGAAATGAACTACATCCCCAAACAGAACTAATTTGTGCTGTGCACCAACAAGAACCTGCTTTAAAACTCCCATGCCAATTTACAACCCCCACACTGTACCAGGCAAGGTTAGTGGCCATTGAAATACCACTAAGGACAGGGCTATCTAAAGACACATTCGGTAGTGTGTTAACTATACAAAAAAAGAGACACTGTACAGTTTAAAAACAAATCTTACACAGCCTTACATTTCATTTTTTTTTTTTCTTTAAAAGGAGTGAGTTGTGTACAGGGGGGTTAAATGCTTTATAGACAAGAAAGAAATTGCTCTAAAAGAGACTTATTCATCATCATCATCATCTTCCTCCTCCTCTTCTTCCTCTTCTTCATCCTCTTCATCCTCTTCGTCTTCGTCCTCATCTTCCTCCTCTTCCTTCTTCTTCTTGCTCTTCTCAGCCTTGGCAACTACTTTTTTGCCTGCATCAACCTTCCCTTTGGCCCGGTACGCAGCAATATCCTTGGAGGAGAAAAGCAGGAAGAATCTCTTAAAGTTTAACCACTCCAGAGCTCTGAGCAACTTCCAAATGACATTCATGAAACTGGAGCTACCCGGGCGTCTGCACTGGGCAGGACCAAGAGCTGTGGCTTCAGTTACAACAAGGTGAACTGAGGCCCAACAGCAGAAAAAGGAGGGAACGGAAACCTCTACCACAGAAACAATATTCACATGCTGCCACTCAGTGCTTCTGGCTGCTGAGGAATCTCCACTGACAGGCTTTTAATAAGGGGTCGGAAGAGCTGCTGCCTCAGAGGGGAGAGGCACAGCCGAACCCGTTTCCCCGTAAGGAAATGAAGTAGGGAGACCTCTTAAGGTCCCTTCCCAGCCCTATCTTCTGTGTCAGCTAAAGAAAAGCACACAGAAGTACTTACCTGAGGCACAAAATTATAATTAGCCACCCAAAACACGCTAAGATGACACGGCATAATATCTGCAATGTTATGCCTCAGCAGAGAGCAATCACACAGAATTCTGCTTGACTGAAGTTTACAAAATAAAAGGTATAGGAACTTTGATTAAAGGGTAGACAGTGCCACCTTCTGCATGCAATAAATTTATTCCAGCAGTTTATAACGCACAAAATTCAGTTCCTGTTATAGGAAGTCAAAACTGTACATGGAAGACCAAGACAGAAAAGCAGTCAGACTCCCCAGCTTTAAGCCAAAATCAGAAGAAACACAACAGAACTGATCTACAGGACTCTCAAATGCATCAGCTAGAGGGAAACGTGAGCAGCTTTGTGCAGACAGTCCAAATCTTCCATTCCCCGTCCCACCAACGTTACACCACCCCTCTCGCACTTAAAACTTAGCATGAAGTCTGTAGAAGAGATGATATCCACGAAGCAAAAGGCAACCAGTGAGGTACTGAGCTTCCTGCTCCTCAAAAACCCATTTGTAAATGTAAGAAATGAAGATACGGATAGCACAATACCACAGAAATGAAGGCATCTCGGACTAAAGAGTGATGACTGTGCCACGTATGAAGTTCCTCAGGCACTGTCAGCTCTGGATGTAAAGAACACTGAGCGTGCTGAGAGCTTGAAGCTGCACCAGAAGGACAACACAGGAAGCCTTTTGCACCTCCACCCCTCTCCAGCACGTGGCTGATGAGCTCTCACAGAGCACACCTTGTTCACAACCGTGCTACAATCCTGAAACTGTTTTGTTGGCCAGCAGGAGATGTGCCCAGCCTGAGGCCATGGCACACACGCAGACTGAGACCTCGGTGACTCTGTGACTCTACACCACATACAGCAGCTATCGCTGAGCGCCGGCCCACTAAAAGCATCAGCACAGATGCTGGCAGCACACCCCCTCCCCACTTGGTTTCCTCACCCTAGGATGGGAATCTGCCTCACGAAGAACACACACAGCACTGCTCTGCACGTGCAACGTGCTGCTCCTGTTATGACGACGAGGTTTAGCTGGAACGATTCAATAAATTGTACGATACACTGCTTCCTATGTGCTGTAACTGTTATATTACTAGAAAAGAGGGCATGCAAAGTAGATAGAGGAAAAAGCACATCTACTGCTAGCATCTCACAAGTGTTCTGACATCACCCCAACAATAAACTAAAAATAGCACCTATGTATTTCAATCATTTCAATAGGCAGGGATACATAACCCCTCTAAAACAAGAGAAACATTTTACTCTTTACTGATGTTACTTAACACTACCATCTTAACTCAGATGCTGCTGTGACCTATTGTTGTAATAACAATACAGACACGATGGTATCTATTAAACCATCATCAATGGCCCTGAGTCACAGATGAACGAAAAACATTCAACACACAGGACTCCAATTCTGTGATAATGGTGTCCTGTATGCCCTCTGAGTGACACTGTTCTAAAAGTGTGATGTTTGTCCTTAGCTCACGATGATGTGCAACATCAAATATTAGGGTACATGAGAATGGAGAAGTGTCTGTGTGGTTTGTTCTCCCCAAACCACCTCCATAAACGCCAGCATTACCTTCTCATACTTCTCCTTCAGCTTAGCAGCCTTCTTTTCATAAGGCTGTTTATCATCTGCTGCGGTGTTGTTCCACATCTCTCCCAGTTTCTTTGCCACGTCCCCAATGGACAGACCAGGATGTTCTCCTTTGATTTTTGGACGAAACTCAGAGCAAAACAAGAAAAAAGCCGAACTACAGACACACACCCGCGGGGGGCGGGAAGAAAAACAAAAGTATTTTAATTTTAGACTTTAACCTATTGTAACAAAAAGTTTTTTGACCTTATTTACTTTGGAACATCACCTAAAAGCGAAGCAAAGATTGATTACAGTGGAAGATATCAGAACTAAACAAACTACCTTGAAAACTTAACACATACTTGTCTCCAAGCAACGCTGCACATCTGGTCTCGTTTTTGGCAGGACCCCCACAGGAGCCAATTTTATATACCATATGCAGAGTAAGTCCTTAAGAGAATGACTGAATGGTAAGAAGAGAGCAAGAAAGCAGCAGTGATTTGTCGTGAGAATTAGGATTTCAGGATGACAGCCCCAATAAAGACTTCTCCACACCTTCCAGCATTAATTCATTAGGAACTGACACACACACACACACACACACACACACACAAAGATGTATTCCTACAAAGCACCAGGTGAATCTGAACTCAGCAGTTCTGGCTACAATTTTAATTCTCCAAGCTGTTTTGTGCATGATCATCCCTCTAGCTTGTTTTGTGCACAAGGCTCTACGTTTAAGTGGACTGCCAACTAAAATTCCTGCTTGAGCCAACAGGTGATGAGAATGGCTACAAGTATTTGACCACTGTTTGCCATCAGAATGATCCCTTTTTAAAGAACTTGGAAACATCAGTCAGAACTGCGCATTGTACATTTTTGCATCTGCTTTTAGAGGCTGACATTATTCCAACTTGAAGTGGACCAACCTGAAAACAAAAGCCTAATATTCATTATTAAATTTTCAGCCTATCTTAACATCACTGGCCAGGAAAACCAAGTCAGCCTGTACTTCTGAAGCTCCCAAACTTGGATGAAATGATCATTTTATAGTGTGATAGTCCTGAACAATACAGCCTAACCAGAAAACCACTTACGGAGGCCTCTTCGGTGCATTTGGATCCTTGAACTTCTTTTTTGTTTCCCCCTTAGGTGGTACATAGTTTTTCATTTCTTTTTCATAACGAAGCTTGTCAGCCTTTGCCATATCTTCAAACTTCCCTTTCTCCTTAGAAGACATAGTCTGTAAGGCAATTAAAACAACACTAAGATTTGAGAGCACATCCAGGTCTGCTCCAAAATTTCAGCTGGGGGAGCTAAAGGTAAGGCAGGAACAACGGAGAGTTATTTGCCTCACAAGTGTATTTCCTATATATCTAAAACCACAACTTTTTACATAAATAATTGACAAGTTTGAATAACATTTCACGCAGGGCAGCTGCTTAATGCTTTGTTTTTAAGGCATTTCTCCTACCTTCCATCGTTCTGAGCATTTTTTTGAGAACTCTGAGAAGTTCACTGAAGCATCTGGATGTTTCTTCTTGTGCTCCTCCCGGCAGGTTTGCACAAAGAAGGCGTATGAAGACATTTTACCTCTCGGCTTCTTAGGATCACCTTTGCCCATTTTTGAGGATTTTCTGCAGCAAGGCAAGAAAGACACCTTTAAAACTTTTCCTTTCTACAAGCCAAGGCAGGAAGTAAGCCATGATGAACAACTGTGCTGAACAAGACTTGTTACAGCAGTGCTCTGAAATCATACAGCGGGAAGAAGTTTCTCTTCAGGAGTATCTACTGAGGGTTTTGACCAGCGCTGCCTGAGGTAACTTGGCAGATACAACCGATCACACAACGTGCAGTTCCGGTCTCTGACAAGCAAAAACGCCCCTTGCAAGCAGCCTGCAGTAATTGTTAGCACCAGGGCAATGGGAACCACACTCCTATTGATAGCGTACCAACCACTGGCCTCAGCAGAACGCCTTATTCTTAAGGGGAAAAGTATGAGAGCATCCTCTCCTTTGGGTTACTACATTCTTTCTCCACACAGCCTTCCCATCGCTCTGCCCTGCAGACCTTTGGGGCTTATTTACAAGACGCACACACTGGGGGCTCGTTTACAAGAGACCCGTTATTGTTACGTGCTGTACATTATTGCTGTCCTGCAAATGCACCACAAGAAGCTGCTCCGTGCACGCATCCACAAATACGGGCATGAAGCACTGCTGTCACCAAGGCAGGGATGTGAGTGAGTGAGTGAGCAGTGGGACGCTTCTTCATGCCCCGCTCTGCAGCAGGGCCTGAGGGCACGAGAAACCTCGGGCTCTGGGAGCGCTTCTCCAGCGCGGCCTGTGGAAAGCTCACAGGCAGGAATCGGCGGAGAGGAAAGGAAAAAACAAAACAAAACAACACAAAACAAAGCCCACCCCACCGCGGGCCGCCCGCATCGCCGCAGCGGCGGCACTTCCTATCGGTTTGGCGGATAGACAGAAGCAGATTGCCGCTCCGTGACCGAACACGTCCGGTCTGAAGTTTCTCTCAGTAAACAAGAAGGCCGCGGCCCGGCGGCGGCTCCGGGCCCGGGGCGCTTCCTGCCGCCGGGCAGCGCGGCCGAGCGCCGCGTTTAAAAGGCGCCTTCCCGCCATTTTGGCCGCGTCCCGGCGGGGGCTGAGGGGCGCCCCGAGAGCGCGGACGGGGGCGGGCGCGCAAAAAAAAAAACGAGCCGCGCTCGGACGGCGGCGCCGGGAAAGTTTGTCGCGGCTCGGGGCGAACCGCCGCGGGCGGCCGCCGGGAACGGAGCGACCAGCCGCCCTCGGCCAGGCGCCGCGCCGCGGCGGTGCGGAGCGGCCGCGATGGCGCGGGCCGCGGGCGGAGGAGGTCAGCGCCGCGCGGCCGCTTCCATTTTGTGCGGCGGAGAGCCGCGCGGCCCCCCGCGGCCCCGACACGCGCGTCGTCCGCCCGGGCCCTCCGCACGGCGCCGAGGCCGCGGGACCCCCGCCGAGGGGTGGCCGGGCCGGGCGGGAGGGAAGAGGAGGAGAGGCAGGCGCGGAATGGCCGCTCCGCTGCCGCGCGCACAGAACATGGCTCCTTCCTCCCTTCCTTCCCTTTGTGTGAGCGCGCCCGTACCCTGGCGCACACGCTCAGCCATTGCAGCCGGGGGAAGGCGGGCGGGAGGGGGGGGCGGGAGGCGGGTGGGTGCGGGGGATTGGGGGGAGGGGGGGGGAGAGGCCGGCTCGCTTCCAGCGCCCGCCCGAGCCCCGGCGGAGCGGGCAGAGCCCCACGGAGGACCCCCGCCGCCAGCCGGCCGAGTTTAAAGCCCCCCGGGCCGCGGCCCTCGCGGCGGGGCGAGCGGCGGCGGCCGCAAAAAAAAGTTCCCCCGAACTGCGCCCCCGCCCGCCCGAGCTCCTCGCTGCTCCGCCGCCGCTCGCCTTGTTTTCTCGCTCGCGGCTGCCGTCAGCCATGTTACAGCCAGGCGGCTCCGGGGCGAACGGCTCCCGGCCCCACGGCCCGGCCCCGTCCGACGGCGCGGCGCGGCACCGCACCGCACGGCGCGGCCCGGCCCGCACGGCGCCTGCCCGCCCGCCGCGGCGATTGCTCCGGCGCGGCGCCCTAAGCCGCTTACGGCGGGCACGGCGCGGCGCGGCTCGGCACGGCGCGGCTCGGCACGGCGCAGTCCGCGCCCCCCGCCTGCCCGCAACCCCGTGATTGGCGCGCGTCGGCCGCGCCCCCCTCCTGCCCGTTCTCCCCGCTCGCCCGCCCGGGTCCCCGCGTCCCCGCCGCCCGCGCTCCGGCCCCCGCCCCGGCCGAGGGTCGTCCGTCAGGAAGGGACCCCCGGGCGCAGCCCCTCGCCTTTGTGTGCCGGCTCCCGGCCGCCGCTGCCCCGCGGCCCCTCGGCCAGGCGGCGGCGGCGGCGAGGCGAGGCGGGCAGCGCCGGCTGCGTGCCCGGCTGCGAGGGCGCCCGGCCGGCCCGGCGGCCCCCGGCGCCTACTCACCCGCGTCAGAGTCGGCACGCAGCCTTCGCTCGGCCCCCAGCCCCAGAGACGCCCGCCCGGCCGCTCGCCCCGGCCCCAGCGCTGCCTGGGTCCCTGTGTAGCCCAATGCACCGCAATGGCTGTGAGAGCGGGATCGATACGCAGCCTCCTCACACTCTCGGCGCTGGTAACATTACTCTCAACACAGCCCCGTCCCCATTGGCTGCCGCCAAGCCAGCCGCCGCGCCGATTGGCCCGGGCCCTTCCATTGTCCTGACCAGAGAGCTCCGCCGATTGGGCGCGGCGCGGGACACGTCACTGAGGATTGAAAGGGCGCGCAAATATAAAAGTGAGTGGAGGGAGCCGGGCGGCGGCGGGACGTAGAGTTCTGAGGCGGCTGCTCGGCGCCGCACCGCCGACCGCGAGCGCCGCGGCCCGCCGCCGCCTCCGCGGGCCCCGCGCTCCCGAGGCTGCCCCCCGACCGCTCCGGGGAGCCTCCGCGCGCGACCCCGGGGGAGCGCAGAGCGGGACGCGGCGCCGCGGGCGCTCGCGCGTCTCCTCCGTGGCGCCGCTGCCCCCTCCGCAGCCCCGCTTCCCGCAGGCGGACACCGAGGTGCGGCTGCGGGGTGCCGCGAGGTTCCGGCCCCCGTCCCGCCGCGCTCCTCGTGCGGCCGCGCTGGGAGCCGGGCGCGGGGTCCGACTCTTGCGGCGGGGTCGCGTCTCTCGGGGCGGGGCACCTCACGCCGGGGACCGCGAGGAGGAGGAGCTGAAGGCGCCGGCGCTCCGTTATTGCCCGTGGGTGGAAGGGAGCGAGGGGGGCTGTCCGAGCAGCTCCCCCCGCGGGCTCCGCACAGGCGTCCCAAGCCGCAGCCAGCGGGGCCCGAGCCCGCAGGGCAGCCGCCGGCCCCTCGCTGCCCGGCCCTCGTGCCCGCCGCTCCGCTGCGCGGGACGCCGAGTGCAAGGAGCGCCGGCCGGCTGCACCTGCGGCGCTACGACTGCCCCGCGGCAATGAGCGGTGACAGGACGAACGCAAACCGCTCACCTTTCCGCAAGGGCTGTTTTTTACCAGTCCTCACCGCAGTAACAAAGCGAAACGCCGCTATAAACCCAAAACCCGGTTCTTTCTTCGTCACTTACTGCAGCGGTAACACAGGTGGTAGACAACACTGCTGGAGGATCCACACAGTCCTGTGAGGTGCTTTAGCATTCTAAATGTGAAAATACTACCGAGCCTTGCTCGACCCCAATCCCTTCTGAAACTTGATGAAAAGAAGGCCTTAAGAAAACACTCAATTAACTACTGCACATCAGCGTGACCAATAACAAGGCTTAGGTAGTAAACTGTATTAGCCTCTAAATTAATAAAGCCATTAGTTCTCCCTTGATCAGACCATGGCTAATGGCACTTGCTAGCAGCAACGAGGCACAGCAGAAGAGGAATCCTCAGGAAGTATCTGAAGTTCCCAACAAAACCAACTCCTCAAATCCAAGAGAAATAATGCAGTGCAAGTTTTCATTTAGCACACACTGCTTAATTCTTAATTAGTGACAATTGCAGCCTACTAACGCTAGGCTTCTACAAATGGAAAGTGTACAAACACTGAGGAATTTTTAAAAAACCCCAAACCCACATCTTCGAGTCATAATTGTACTGGTTACCAGTGCAGCCAGGTCTGAAGTCAATAAACTAGCATCCTCTGCTTCCTCTTTCTTTAGACACAAATGCGATTAAAAAGATGCCAGCTGTACTGCTACCAGCTCACTGCAGACACTTTCACTCTGGGATGGCTCAATTCTCTACTTGTTTGCATCTGCTAGGTGGACTGAATCATTTCCATAGAATCACAGGTTGGAAAGATCGCTTAGTCCAACTGTCCATCACCAATATTGCTCACTAACCACATCCCCCAGTGCCATATCTCCCAGGGATGGTGACTCCACCACCTCCCTGGGCAGCCCATTCCAGTGTCTCACCACTCTTTCTGGTATTTTTTTTTTCTTTCCTATTATCCAACCTGAATGTAATTGTATCAGTATTAGAATGCTATTAAAATTTACCCAAAAGCTCACCTGGCACCGTGGTCTCAAAGAATTAAGCCACACAAGAGGCTGTGGGAGGCTGACTGGATTTCCTACAGACTTGCAGTTTGACGATCCTGGGACAAACCTTAGTGCTTGCTCTTCTTGCAGTGGGGTGACGTTTTTAAATGTCTGTGGGACGCTGCAGCAAACAGCAAACACCTAAAATGAGCAGATCCCTTAACTGAGGCTGCAGGTGCTGCTCTGTCAGAGTTACCAGATGGGATGGAGTATAGCAACACTTTAAGCATCGACCCAGAGTGCTACACACCAGTTACTGGTCTCAGTGTCACTCTGACCTTTGCGTTATATTAGATGATATGGAACAAAAATTGCAGGTTTTTTTCTTCACTAGCTTACTTCTTTCAACATGCTTTTACACATGGGACTATTAAGTCCCATGGAAGCAAAATACAGGTTCTATAAAGGCTAAAATAGGTTCTTGTTTATGTGGTTGGCAACACATCATTAAATGCAGTAAGCTAAAGTTGTTTGGCCTCATATGATGCAAGCCATCTCCCAGTAAGCATTTGAAGATGTAACAGGGCAACTTTATTGTTCAAGAAATACATACCAGGGCTTCTTCTAAGTGTTATCCAAACTTCTCATACTTTTTCTCTGATAATTCTTCTACCCAAGAAAACTCAGATCTCTCTTCACAGTCTTCCTAAGCAAGTGGGCCATCCATGGTTGAGGAACAGGCTCCACAGATTGCACACACATTTACAGGTCTTCTGATGGAACATTTTAATTATTTTTCACCTTAGTTACTCCTGAGTCCACTCACTTCTGTTCTGTTAACCCAGAGTCCACTCACTTCTGTGCCTGAGCTGCGTGCTGCTGCTTGATTTCCATTACTGCCTCCCAGCTTCTTTCCTTCCGTAGCTGATGCTTCTTTTAAGGCACTGCTGGCAAGAAGGCAAACAAATTCCAAATATTCTATCGCAATTATCAACTGTTTGTCAAGGAGGGGTGGTGCTTTATGGAAGTCAAAAATCCTTCCAAATAATTACCCTAATTGAAAGACTCATTTGCAAGTAAATGCTGATAGATACACGAAGATAGCAGATATCTGAAATCATGTGAAATACATCAGGAGTAAAAAATCATTTTGTCTCCAAGAGGGTTGGTTTCTTTTTTTGGCTAGTTTCTGTCTTGAAGTTTAAAATTTATCTTTACACAGAATAAGAATTTATTTGGCCTACTGTGCAGTTTCTGCTAACTCTGCACATCCTGAACTTCTTTAAGGTTTCTTCTGTGCAAACACGACCTGCAGAGGAGGAATTAGAAGCATTTATTCTCAGCTGTTGTCTAGAACCAACAGTTTTTAAAAAGGTGAGCATTGAGGGGATTCTGCTAAGGTGACATGCTCCACCAAAGGTTTCTCCTCATCTCAGCTATTCATATCTTAAGACCTGTGCATGTTTCCATGTTCCAGTGGACTTCTTCTGCTGCTCTTGACTACAGAAAAAAAAGAATTTACTCATCAGTTGTAGAATCCTGGTTTGTTTGTTTGTTTTTTTAAGAAGCAGCACGTTTCTTCTCTTGTTCATGCCGTGCCACATCTCTTCCAATACTTTATAAATATGCCTTCTGCAAACTCTTCTAAATCAAAATCTGCTCTAAATTACACTCCACATAACCAGTGCAACCACTGAGATCGCTTGGATAACATGAGCCACCTCAGCCTTCACACCAAGAGGCCTTCACGTTCTAACATCACAACACAATCGCTCTGCAAAAAAAGTAAGTAGCTTCACAGGAAGTTTCAAAATCCTTATTTAGTATTGCTGATGTTTTGCAAACTAGGGTGTGCTTCAGGAAAAGTCACATGGATTGGATGCTGTATTGCAAGGAAAGAATAAGACCATGCTTTCTACTGTATGTCAATTTTCAACTACTTTGTTTCTTAACAATATCCATTGTAGCTAGTTACTGGACAACTAGCAGAAGTATTTGCAAGAAGCCTACTGGTTCAACTGCTTTTCCATGCAAGGCAGGCTAAAGTTGGATGGAAACATCAGCTATATATTTTCTTTACTGTTTTTCAAAACATCTTTTTTTGTTTTCCATTTTCTTTAGAGTTCAGAGAGAGAGAGAATCAAGAGAAAGGCTTCTCCAAAGACAGAACCATTCTTCAAAACAGCGTGTTTCTAAGTAATAACAGAAAAGTTCTTACTAAATGAAAATGAAAACAATCTTTTATTTACTTAAACATACACTCCCACTTCAAAACATCCATGCAGATCATAACTTAAGATTTCTAGCAAAGCCAAGCAACAATAGAGAATCCCAAGGAAGGGAACAGAGACCACAGAGACATCTGGTCGACAGTAATCAAGAGACAGGTGCAGAGTTGGTATCTGCTTCCTTCCCAGCTGCCCAGTGACTTTGTGAAGCACACTGATGAGACTCTTCCTAACAGAATTTTCAAGGAAGTCAAACTATGTAACAGGCCAGGCCTGAGAAAGACTCAGCCCATTTGCACTCTGTGGTTGCTGACAGAGGTGAGAAAAGGAACTTGCATCAACTCCATGAGACAAAGGAACACTGCAGGATGGGGCAGCACGCTTCTCGTGAGGTGCTATGTCACCAGCTTCTTTGATAGCTTTTGCATTCTGTGAGGAACACTGCCCACCTACAGTGGTTTTGGCTGGAAGGCAGATGGTTTCATAGCTTGCTTTGACAATACAGAGATTTGGTGACATCAATGGAACTCCAAATTTTGCCTCTGTCCTTCCTACTGAGCAAAGAGATCTTAGTTTCTTCAGGTCAAAATTAAGAGTATATTACTTTTACAATGACATGACAACAACTAACATGTTAGTCAAACCCAAAGCCACAACTAGGCTATTTTTAATGAGATCTGAAAGCCTTTCTTGACAAAAATGCTACATTATCAGCTCAAAATGACTTTGCAAAGACTTTGCAAAGGCAGGGCACTCGGCCACATGCATTACGATAGAGCTGCTGGGGATAGACACTCCTTTTAAAGCTCTTCCAGTCATACAGGAGAGTAGGTTGTTCACAATACGCTCAGAAATAAGTACTACCTGTATTTACCTCTTCCTGAGGCTGCAGTGCCAGCTCCTACACAGCCCATACAAACATAATTCTCTCTTGTCTATTAAATGCAGACTTATAACCAGTATTTTTTTTTCCTCCGTTCCCTCAGCATTACTTCTGGAAGAGATTTCCATTCAAAGAAATGAGACATAGCACGTCTGTAAGGAGCAGTAATGCACAGAATGTGCTTTGCTTTACCTTTCTGGCTGGATTTGTTCCGATTGCACAAAGTAATCTGCATATGTTGCCAGCTCTATTTTATTAGTGAGCATTATCTAGAGAACAGGGTTTCAGAAGGCCATGTGTCCTTTCTACACGGATGAGTAGTTGGCTATTCCAGATGCGTCAGTAAACGGTAACTGAGAGAAGTAGCAGCCAAACAAGGTAACCTCAGAAGACTAAAGGAAAATGGTCTGGGAGAAGCAGCCAGGGAGCAGGGATGGGACTCTTACTGCTGCAGCGATTTCCTTAGCAGGCTTCATTTGTGAAACAGCTGATTTTTGTTGACATGTGAGCCCTGCAGACAAGGCCATCATTTCTATAGCCGATCTTAAATCGGGATCAGTACTTACACAGTGTTCTCATCCATAGAATGGATAACATTTAAGCTTTGTAAGCTTTTTGAAGAATTAATAGATACAAAGTATTCAAGAAAATATATTTCATAGCATAGGTTTATGCCCACACTGTTCAGCTCACAGAGGGCAAAACGGATGAAGATGCATTAGTTATAGACTTTTCTCCTGATGATCATTATGCCACAGTGAAAATTGTACATATACACGTTTATATAGCAATCATTTCACAGTGACAGTAACGGAAATTATGTGAGTCCTTTAGCATCTTATTCCTTACGTATAAGCATGCAATTTCTTTAAGTGCTTCTATGAAGCTTGCAATGCAGTTTCAGATAGGTGGGGAACTGTGTTCACCTCCTGCAGCAAAAGAGTTAAATAAATGTTCTTCCAGGACTGCACAATTTCTGAAATCGCTGACCTGCTAAGATGTTTGCTTTTCTGAGAGCACAACATGCAATGCAACATCCACTTCTCTCTTCCACTTTCTGGAACCAGTATATCGAACATCCAAGTCCTTCCAAAATCTCCAGGCCATTTATGTGACTGCACTCAAGTCCGCAGACAAGGTAAAAGTTATCAGCTGCAATGTTTGCTTCTGTTGATCCTAAGATGCTGCTGTCCACCATTACAGACAGTCTCCTGTAAAGCTATCAGTACTAGGTCATCCTCAGTCAAGAGGCACAGAAGCCTCTGATGCTGCCACTGCCACTACGCTTCTACACCAGAAAAAGGTAGAATTCAATTAGGCCTAAGGTGATGAAAAATAGTGGAAATCACTTTCCTTCCTGTATCATCCAGTCCTAAACACTCAAAGATATATTCCGTTGCATCTGGGAATCCTTTAGATGCCCTCAATACTACATGTTAAATTGGAGAGATTCCTTGAGCCAGGTACAGGACTGGGACAGAGGTACTATTATCTCTTGTGTATGGTTTCTGAAAATGCACAACAAGCAAGTGTAACTCTGACCTGTTCTCTCGTCCTTTACACAGGATTCAATCCATTATCTACAACACAGGCTAAACCATCTATTTCTGAACACGTCGCAGGCACCTTAACACCAGTACAGACCCTGGTATCAGAAATCCTAGCAGTATTATCTGCACAAGGCAGGAAAATGATGTGAATTTATAGGATGCTGATATCCAGAGAAATAGGAGAGGCAGTACATACGGGATCCACAGCAATGCATAGAAACACACTGCATACAAGCGGTTACAGGAATTGCTAGGAGAAACAAATATGAGCATACAGCTTTGAAAAAAGGAACCTGCATGGTTTGACAGAAGGACAGTCTTGCCCTTTGGCTGAATACAGCCAAATATGTATGACTGTCACCGAGAAGTGTCCATCTCTTCCTCGACAACACAGTGCTAGAAAATGAACTGTTTCTCATTCGTACAGAGAACTTTCCACATCTTCAGCAACTTGCTACCTTCCTGAGGAGGCATGGTGCTCAAGTGAGACTCCGAGTACTACAAACTATCAAAAGCAGTCCTTACAGAGTGGTGTTTGGTTACTGTTCTACTGGCAGTCTAGGGTTCAGAGTGATCAAACACCTATGGCACACTCCATTATATGCTGCATTACAGCTCTGCAGCACTACTCATTTTAGCATTCACTGAGTGAATATAAGCAAGCAGTCACAGATTACTGGAGTCTTTACTGTACAAACACTCACTGAGTAGCACCCTTCTCTGGATTCAACTACTAGGACTATCAGAAGAGCTAACTGTAGGCTCCACTTTGGGAATAACACTTCCTAAACCGTTTTTTTGTCCCCCAACTTTTCTCAAGTTGCAACTGTCTTGATATAGAAAGGGGTATTTAAATGTGATAAAATGTACAGAATGGAAACAATACCACACAGACTTGCCTACTCAGATGATAAGTTTTTTGGAACAAAGTCTTTAAGGAGGTATGACTATCCACCAACCTGGGCTGCAATATGCATTGCAGAGACTGTGCTGCATGCAGCCCAAAGACTTCTCCAAGCTCCACGCAGCATCAGAGCTCAGTAGGGGACACCAATCTACCCTAAATTGTCTTGTGCTGCCAAAACCTTAGTATTGACCTTTTGGTGAACATAAAACTGTAGCATCTATTTAGATCACTACTTTCCGAGACCATTTGTCTTTCTACTCCTAGTCATCTTTACTCCCTCTTCAGGAGTTTCAGAGGCTTTTGTCTTTTACATTATTATTATTATTATTATTTTCATTATTTATGCTTCCGTGAATTTTAGTTTTCTTGAGACAAATTAAACTCTTTATTAAAAATGCCTCAAATTTCACTGAAGGAATGCTGCCATAAACAAAAGGCACACTCTTCTAGAAGTCAAAAAGCAAGACAGTTCCAAGAAAAAGTCAACATGGTGACCTCAAATTTGTGCCAGACACAAATTTTAAAAATATTCTAACTCAGCTTATTATAGCTGTAATTTGAAATAGCATTTCATTGCAAAATTTAAATACTGTTGGACAAACTTGCATTAAACTGATCTATGGCACCATTTAAAAGGTCTCTGGTTTAAATCTGGTGGTTTCCACGAGGGATAAGGTGGATCTCTCAGATGCTGATATACGTACAGTCATCAGGTAGGTCAAGATGCTTCCACCACACAGGTATGAGATTAGAACTCCTTTAAGACAAATTTACCTCATCATTTTACTGAAGCATGAATAAAAATCAAAATGAAGAGCAGCAGTAGAACTTTCAAGAACTTCTTGAAGCTGAGGATTTTAATTATTTGAAGTCTTCTATGGCATAATGGTGATTGCTTTTATAACAAAATCCTTGATGCTATCTTATTTCTTCTATTACAGCACAACATTTAGGTCATGTAACTGTTCTAGAGTTTCCGAATATAAGCAACTGATTATTCACAGAACTAAATGGGTGCAAGGGATGCATATACTCACATCCACTCACTTATTTCCAGTAGCCCAGACAGTCTGTTACTCACAAAAGGTTTGCATTCGATCCTACAAAATTTTCACAAGAAAAAATACATATCATGTTATCCATAGTACTTAAGGTTTTGAGCACTATCCTTTTTCAAGATGTTATTACTTCTCTCTATCTCCTTAAAATCCTCAGCACAAATACTTTTTTGAAGCCTCTCTTGCACACTCTTCTTCTGAATCAGCAGACCTTCTGAAGCATTTCCATTTTTAATAAAACAATCCATCTTCTACTGTTCAATAATTATACACCCAAATGTACTGAAGTCATTAAATAGATGTTTATTTTACTTGACCTTGAAAAAACATAGATTCCTCACCATACCAACACAGGAGTAATTAGTGAAGTAACTACTTCTGTGTATGTGACTAGTAAAATACAATTCTATGTCTCTTTCTTTTTTTTTAATAGAAAAATTAGAGAATGAGTAGAAAAGAGACACAAAAAATAATCCAGGGATGTGGAAAAAATTATAATGAACACCATATAAATCTTTAGCTTTAAGAAAATAAAAACAGTTTGAGAAGTAATCTGATTACAGTGTAAAAGCACCTTCCTGGAGAGAAAAGAGTGAGTACTAAAGAGCTCTTTAATCTATCAGAGAGAGGCATAACAAGAATCAATGACTGGAAGCTGAAGGCAAACAAATGCAAATGGAAATAAGGTAGAAAATGTTTAGCAGCAGGAATGATTACCACTTGTATTGTCCCAGTACCTGGTAGCCAAGTCATGGATCAGGGCTCCCTCACACTGGGTGCTTAAAAAAAAAGAGAAAAGAAAGAAAGAAGAAAAATGAAATCTAGAAAAGGAAAACAACCCCTGCCAAAAGATTACAATCAGTGCATGAGATGAACTAGCATAATAAAATCAATCACAATATCACGCAAAGGACAGGCAACATTTTCAGGGCATGGTTTCAAGGTACAAAGCACTGGGCTGAGATTCCAGCTTAAGGTGTTCTGCCTTGCCAACTGATTGTCCCCACAACTTCTTTACAACAAAGAGAAAAATTGATTCATTAAAAAGAGGTGTTAAAAGCAAGGGCTCCATTTTTTCTTTACAACAAAATGCCAGTGCAACTGAGGTAATTTTGCAAGTGTTCTGATTTTAATGAATTTCAATGAATGCCTTGGCCAAAATTTTCCTACCTGTGTATCTCACTATCAACTCCAGAGCTGTTTACAGGACATTTGAATTTGCTGCTTTGCTTGTGGGCAAAATCCGCATAACCCAGAGGAAAATATCCAAAAGCAAAGCATGAGGCTGTTTCATTTTCCTCACAGAAAATCACCAGCCCAGTCATCAAATCTGTGAGGATAAGACAGAATATCAACCGAAATTGAAACCTAGCTCATGGCTCAGAAAACTTCTCTGGGGCAAAGTAAACAAACCAACCAACCCAAATAAACATACTGACAACCCTCCTCCTACCCTCCAAGAAAAAGAAACACACAAAATCAACCTTATTATCCTTATCAATTGCAGCCTAAAAGATAAAGAGATCAACTTGTGTTTCCTGATACCACTGCTCTGCCAGTAGGGCCTACACAACACCTGCAGTAGTTCACAAACACAGGAGGCCACTGCTGTTGGACTGGGAAGAAAGGGGAAACCTGAGAGCGATACTTTTTCTAACGTTATTTTCCACGTATTTTTGAGATCAAGAATCACATGGATTACCCCGAAACTCAGGGAGGAAGCTGAAACACCTGAGCAGTGCCTTCTCTTATTTTCTGTCAAAAAGCACGGATAGCAGAAAGCACCTTTGATTTCCATTTTTTTTTTTTTTAATTGATGCTATTGGCAGATTACAGCAACACACCAAACACCCCCAATGCATCTCACACCACAAAGCCCCTAAAGAGCTCATTTCTAGGGCTGGGAATGCTCAAGAGCAAACAAAAGCAAAGGTAAACTCTCCACAGACAGTCCCTAAGACTCAAGGGCAAACAGGTCTACAACCTGCGGCTTACTTCCCTTCCTCCCTAGCAGACCAGCCTCCTCCTCTTGGTTGATGCTCTGTATTTCACCGAGCTGAATATTCATGTTCAAATGCTAGACAGGGAAACAGTTACAACTATAAATAAAAGCATTCTTTTTTTTCTTTTCTCCTTCCTTTTTAAAAATATTCTAACACGGCTCATTATAGCTGTAATTTGAAATAGCATTTCATTGCAAAGTTTAAATACTTAACAGCTTTAATATTTGGCCTCATCCGTTCTGTTCAAGTTTTCCACAGGACCGCGGCTGCCCTGTGTGTGCAGGACACACGCTGCTCAGGAAATGAATCAGGGTTGTGCATCAAATTAGATTATTTATAGGTTCCTATATGTGTTTGCTCTACAAGTTGTGCAGAGAAGAAGACGGACAACTGCAGGAAGAGAGCAGCGGGCGTGTGGTTAAGGCAGTTGAATGCCACACAAGAACATTCAGTTCTCTCTGCCATAGGCTTCTGCAAAGAAGGAGCAAGTCAGACCAAACACCTTGGCAGACGGCCACCAACACCGTGTTCCTCATTTTCTGGGAGTCCGAACTGAAACACCTTAGGCCTTGTATGCAGAAATAGAAAGAAATTGATTAGAATGGCAACTTTGGCTTTTGTGAAAGAAATGGAGCTGGAGGCATGAGGTTAAAGGGCAGCAGGACTCAACTGATAACCCTGACTTCACTGCTGATTGAACGGTTGTTTTTCTCCTTTATAAAGCAAAACAGCAGTGCTTCTCTATTGTTCTGGGAATATGCAAAATGTTGTTAAATACTTCAGAGTTCTTAGAAACAATTTTAATACGCCTACAAAAAAAAAAAAAGGAGGTATTCCTGATTTACTATATACAGAGAAAGTGTTGGATATTTTCATCCACTAATTTTCCTACGTTGATACATGTTTGCATTAAAAAGTCTATATGATATAAATACTAACACAGGTAGAGACAGAGCATATCCATTTTTCCCCTCTAACTCTATTTGCAAAGTCCTTCCCAGTTCGTACTGGGGCTATCTAACCTTAGTACACAATGAAACTGTAAGATTCCTATGGAATAGGACAGGAACAGCAACCCATGTAGTTAAAAGATGTTATCCAGTTCACAAAAATAAGCAAGTCTTCACTCTCGGTTGTAGAGTATGACATGTAACTGCATCCACAAAAATAGAAAAGCAATAGGAGAGCTAGTAAAAGTTACTGCCTTTTCCCACTTATTTTACTGGTCTGCATCACAGAATTATCATCATTTTGAAAGCTTGTAGTAATAGTAGGCTACTAAGAAAATAGCACATTGCAAAATAACAAATGTATTTTGTGTCTGAAGAACAAAAAACAAATCTACCAGCATCTTTAAATTGCCCTGAATAGAGTCCCAGTAGTTAACTCCAGAAGCTAAGGTAAAAGAAACACCACAACTGCTGAAAACACAGGTGATTATCTCCTCCATTTTAAGTAGGAAGACATGACATGTAAAAATGCAACACTAATCACATCAATCCAGAGTTTTTGGTACATGACACAACAGAAATGTTTTAACTGCCTGACAATATTCAGGGAACACTGAATACAAATGGTACGAAAGTAGATGTGCCAAGTCTCAAAAACAATATCAC
This sequence comes from Lagopus leucura, assembly GCF_019238085.1. Lineage (NCBI taxonomy): Eukaryota > Metazoa > Chordata > Aves > Galliformes > Phasianidae > Lagopus > Lagopus leucura. Next base: position 5,871,089 of record NW_024962262.1, read on the forward strand.
CTTAAAGGACAACTATCATGAATTAGAAGCAAGTAGACATGGAAATGAAATACAAATTTGCCTAAAGTCAGTTCTTCAGAGTAGAAACTTCCAGGCACTCATGTTGCATTAACTCAACCAGGCCCCAGGGCTCTCGAGGTCCATTTGACCAGACGCAGAATTAGGGCCTAAATACGCAAAGAGAAAAAAGATGAATCAGGTGTCATAGCCCACAGCTATAATCAAAGAGACACCAAACTAGTCCCAGGAAAGCAATATAAAATTCACATTTTTGCCACAATATGCTGCATTCAGCTACAGAACGTACACCAGGAGGTTTATATAGCATTACCTGATGGCAGTAAATTCCCCTTCAGGCAAACGTGACTACCTGCAGTGCTTGTGCTCACCTCCCGAGTACTGCTGATATTTTTATTTATATATAATTTATTTTATTATTTTAAATAAATGACAGTGCTGTACAATCAGTAAAGGGGATATTTTTGTATTAATCACCAACACCTCATTTCTAAGCGTGTAGATTTTTAGCTTCTTAGTAATGCGGTGGCAAAAACTAAAATGAGGTAATCTTACTATATTTTAAAACACTGTAAAACTGACAGAACATAATATTAGCGCTATAAAAACACTCACTTCTGTGCCCATCTGAAGGCTGTGAGAAGTTCTAGCTTGGCAGTGAGTTAGATGAAGTCACTTTCTGTGCTCCCTGACATGCTAATAATAGCCCACGGTAGCAAACACCTAGTCTAACATACAGCTGCCAGTGGGAAAGGGCACTATCTCAGAAAAATACCTACTTCGTAACGTTTTCTCACACTGAAACATATAATGGGAATGGGTAACAGCAACAGTGAAGACACCACAGAAGTACCAGATTAGGATGGACCACTGGCACAGAACCATGGTCTATATACTCTGATATACCATGCTGTTGTACATTCAGCAACAGTGCTCATCATCCAGCATACAGGGAAAAGGGAAGGGGGGTTTGTGCATTCTCGCTACCTGGGACCTTCCTGTTTGTGCCTGTCAGCTCCAGAAGGTGTAATGGTCTTCAGTCTGATCTGCAAATTCATGAAGCTCATCAATATAACCGCATCTCTACTGTTACCAACTCTACCTGATAGCAGATTGACATTAAGGTTGTCCAGGAGGATAATACTATTCTTTCCTTTAGTGTTACAGTTATGCCTTCTGAGATCAGCATGTAACCAGGCAAATTCAACAGAAACGTACCTTCTGTCCAAATAAAACATTCAGGAGGATCAGCTACTCCTGGTTACTCCTACATCTCTTAATAAGTTTAAGACAGATCCTTTCTACGAAATAAATTACTAAGTAAAAAAAAAAATTCCAAGATACATGAAGATACAGACATCTGAAATTAACTGAAAGAGATGCTGATTTGTCTGTATCACTGATGGAGAGATAAGGACTCATTATTTCTATTAGGAAAAAAATCTAAGCAAAAATACATTCACTAAGCACGTCAACATTATGACACCCACTTTGCTGACATCCAGCACTGACATTACTTGGACTGCTTACGTAAGAGGAAACTGATACACATACAAGAGAGATGTGATTTCTGGAATTTGTGGGGAATGCAGTGTTTTTGTACTGATTGTGTTAGCTCAGGATAGATAGAAAAAAAAATCTTTATTTCCATTTTAATGTTGAATTGATACTTTTATGCCATATACCTGTCACAAGTCTGCATGTTATAAAGAACCTATAATGCCACAATTAGAATAGTTCAGATTATGGTTATTTTATCTCAAGACAGGTATCTATCTGGCTGTCCCTCAATAAGCACACAGCGATAAGGGAACACGGGGTTCAGCAGAAGGAAGCCTGACCTCCAGCACTGTCTCTCCCCACGCAGCTTCTGCATCCCACAGCTGGCACCAGACAGCATGCACTGACTGTGCTGTTTGCCACTGATTTCTGGAAGAACAAGAAGTGCACTTGCTCAGGAATTTGCATGCAGCAGCCTTACCTGCCCACCACTGCTCCCTCTCTGAGTAACCCAAAATTATTGAAGGGCTATTAATATAAAATTCCTTTGCAAAGGGTCACATTTCTGAGTAAAGCAATTTTTCAATTTAACTTCCTGGAGCATACTACGTATTTTAATACTTCAATCTGGACACCTGACAAGTATACACTTAAGACACTATTTCTTCTTGCTCTTGCAAAAACGCATTATCAGTTTATAGTTCCAAAGCTAGCAATCTGAAATGTATCTATTGTTGAATGAACAAGAAAAAAAAAAAAAAAAGTCATCTCTTTTTTGAGACAAGATCAGAAACAATTCTAATTCACATCCATATGCTTCCACAGTCATAAGACTACAGCTGAAAATTAGCCAAGTGCAGATATTAATTCTCTTGCCCTCTCTCCGCTCTACCATTTATCTGTGAGTTTAGGAAATGCTGAAGGGGAAGGAAAAGGATCATTGCAGTTGGTATAGGACCTTGCTATAAAGGCCTGAAGCAAACTGACAGCTTCCTCCTGCTGAGGAGAATTTTTGCATGACCAGGCACAACCAGAAAAAGGAACAGAATCAATGAATTGCTGAAGCCTTACTGAACTGCTACTGAAGTACTACAGAGTGAAGTTATTAGAAGACTTCACTTAATAATTCAAATTTAAAAAAATTCTGTATATAGCGTCCATTATCACAATCAGCCAAATTAAAAAGATCAGTTTCTCCACTGCAAATGCATGATATGCCATCCTATGTTGTTCATCCCACTGGGACATTTCAAATAAACTGCACAACTCAAGCCCCGTTCTGCCTGGCAGGTGGACTACATTCTGAGCTACATTATTTGGGAAGCAATCAGATGAGTGAAGGACCCCAATCAATTAAAAATACAATTATATCAGGTGCTAGCTCTTTAAGGTTTTCATATGAATGGCTTAATTACTAGTGACATATATGCAGCTGCAGAGCTACTACATCACCCCAACTATTGCAACGTTAGCATCATCTCAGGCCCCAAATTTACTCCACATCCCAAGAGTCATATTCATAATTTGCAGATACTTTCACTGTAACATTTACAGGACAATAATTTCTTAATTCTTCTAATCATCCAGTGTATTCAATCAGGTTATCATCATCACCACACCATCTTGATTTGGCAATATGTCTCTGTGCTTTGGAGAAATGCAGCCTGATCTCACTTGCATTCACACAGAGTACTGTTACAAAGTCCCTTTTCCAAGTCAATCACTTGGAGAACATGTCAGTGCCTCCACAGCTCTCCTCGGCTTCTCTGTTATTTGTCTTCATTTTCAAGGCCCTTCCTGGCTTATCACTACTGCACCTATTGTTCCCTAATCATCATCAGGAAGTCTGCTGTGGAATGTTTGTATTTGAAGCTAAGCCAATTTTCATAAAGCATAAAGCTGAAAAGATCATTAGATTACACTGTTTAAATCACTTATGCTGTGCTTGTCTAAAACACTTTCCAAAACCATCACACTTTTATTGGAAAAAAAAACCAAACAGATTTGGAGAAGGTACTTGTACTTCTTCCCTTCATATCTCCCACCTGCCAGCAAATATCGTGAGTCGAGATTCCAGCTCCTCTATCACCCACGTTATATTTTCAAACAAACCTTTTATGCTTTTTTCCATTTTACACCTTAGGGAAACTCCCTTAAATATCTGAAAACGTACTTGGTAGCTTTTCTTCACTGCCCTCTCTGAAATTTACTCAGATGCCCATGAAGTACCTTCCCCTCTGCCTCCAAACAAGCAGTCACACTACTATCTATGAGCAGTGTTTGGCAAGAAATTGCAAGAAGGCATATACATCCCACCTAATTTTAAGTATGTAGACAACTATCAGATGTAGGAGACAGATCTTCCTGTACAGTAAATGGAACGACTCCTGTTGAAATCAATTTCCATGAAGGAATGCCTCATGTGTTCCAAACTGTCCTCCAAAGAAGTCTTTTTTACAGTCTATTTATATAAACTGGGAAAAGCCTGTGGAGAGCAGCCTCTTGATTTACATACACAAAGAGGATGCCCTCAATTTCTAATATTTCCCTTCTCATTTGTGTATATCCTACTTTCAAGTGTATAATGTTTGCACTGCAAACTTCTAGGAACGTGGATATTCTTTTCAACACAAGTTGGAACTTCCACGCCCAATTAACATTCTTTTAATTCATAATAATACAAAAACAATCTTACAATACTATACAGTATTGTATTAATTATATGATCAGGTACTGTTTATCACATAGGTAAACATACAAGCCATGTGGAAAATGCACAGTCATGCACCAACTTTGTGATTTTCTAAATTCCTTAATGCTACCACAAAGACCTGGAATGTGTTCACAGCTGGCATCAGTTGGTTTTCTCCCTATTCTGAATGATGGGCAAATCCCCAGTACAATTCAAAACAGTGAAAGAGAAAAGAGAATGAAATATGGGAGATGGGAAAAGATGGGAAGGTATATATATGGATGCAGGATGTGTGCAGAACTTTTGGCAAAGAAAAGGGGGTTGCTGGAACAGAGCATGGAAAGTCTTGTCATGTGAGACACAGATGTTGTAAGCAATCTTCCGAAACAATTGATGAGAGAATGGTAAAATGCAGGTCTCAAAGTTAAGAAATGTAAGGAGACCCTTTGCATATGCAAAGAGTTCATGTCACACAGTACATGCTTTTCCCTCTTAAACTTACTGGACTTTAAATATGCCCTATTAAAAATGAGATTTCAGTTACAGAAAGAAGGACTTCCAGACCAAAATAAAGAAGCAAAAGCCCTAGATACATTTTATATGCTCTCATTCTCCAAAAAAGCATGTTTCGTACTGGGAAAAAATAAAAACATTATGAAGAAACAATGTGCTTCAACAAGTTATTAAAGCAAAATAGGGAGTCTTCCAGACAAATTTGGAAATCTAATTCAAGTACGAACAACTAGCAAAATTCAGACCAGGCATCATGTACAAAATAACTTGAACCGAATAATTAATACTGCTGATGATCTAGTTCTTGCTCTGGATCTATTCATCCAGATAACCATCCTTCTTTGGAAGAAAAGTTCTTCCAAAGCCCAAAGTAGAAGTATTCTCCCTAAGCAAGAAAGCAAGCAAACAAAAACACCCCTCAGACACAGACAGTAAAAGAAGAGAAGAAACAAGGTAAAATACTGGATGAAATGATTTTCATTATAATCATTTTTATCAGTGGCAAAGAGTTAACTTCAAAGTGTCCCAAAATAATGGTTTTGTTCTTCTGTTATGGCATCAATCATCTTGAAAGTGGCACGCGTGAGTAGTATTGTAATTAAGTTGCAGCTATTTAGGCTACTCAGAATGAAGGAAAACAAACTACAATGAACAACAGGGCCACAAAAATGCCAAGTCAAATTGGAACGATGATACATAACAAACACTAAGACAGAAAGAAATAAAAGCAAGAGAAAATCTGTTTTTATGGGGCTTCAAATTAACAACGCAAGAGAGGGAAACTCAGCAACATAAAACTCAATATATTAGGCTAGAGAAAAGCAACAGTTACCTACAACATCTCCAAGTTGAGTTCACTCAGTCTCTTATGATGTGCACTCAAACGGTGTGGCCTTCTTTTCTTGTGCGGAAAAGAAGGGCCATCAGTTACTGAGAGGCTTTACCACACATCAGGAATTGCTCTTTGTTAGCAGTAACAAGCTAGATTTTTGAGCAGGTCCTTTAGGAATCATCAACTATGACAGGATAGTTTTTGCCTCAGTATCTTGCTCACCACAGATCTTAGGCCAGGTTGCTGCCCACTGTCTGTTTTCCTCGTTTGGAATATAGGTCTGAAATGCACTTCTGCAGTCCCTCCTCCTATCCAGAAAAAGAACAGCACATGAGTTACACTACAGCCTTGCTGCCATCCTCCTGATGTTAGGGACACAAGGTCTTCTGCTGGCAAATGATCTGTGCTGTGGCACACAGATACTGCTGAGAATGGTGTCCTGGAAACCATGCCCTCCACTATCAGTCTACGCCATTTGATTAACCCTTTATTTTGGTTTTTCTATACACTTACACACATTTCCATCCACACTGCATTCACATCAAACTTAACACTTCTGTTACAAATCTCTGCATAATTTTCTTCTCGTTAAATCGATCTGATGCAGAACACTGCGCAAAGGGCACATCCCATACTTCTACCTCCTCCTTCCTTTGCTATGTGCTCCTCTGTTTTCCCTGCAACAACAGCAGTAGCCATTGCTGGTAAGCCTGTCCAGGAAGCAAAACCAGTAGAAAAATCAACCCTTTTTTTGGTGAGATTTTTTTTAACAGCATAGATCCATGAACTGGATCACTGGGATAGTAGTCAGCACCAGGTGCAAGGGAGGAACTAAGACTGCTGCTTTTTAGTGGATGTTGTTCATTAGATCACTGAGCTGCAGTGTGAAAGAACACCAGATTCCTTGACCTCAGGAAGGAACCAGGGCACCACTTCAGCACGTCAGTGAAAATTTCTGCTCAATCAAAATAAAAATAAGAAAAGAGGCTGCTCAAACAGTGGAAAAGAACGAGTAGAAAAGGTGTAATGGAATTACAGTAATCAATCTTGTGACCTTACTAGAAAAACTAAAACATATGCGGTACATGTCTCCCCCTCTCCAAAAGGATACGTGAGAAGTGGAATGAGTTCAAAGATGAACACTGATAAGGACTGGGAACACCTGAAGACAAACTGGGAAGTTTAAACTGAAGAGTGTTATGAACAGACATCATCAGGTAACAAAACCTCCAGAGAGGTTCTATCAGATGCTGCTATGCTTGCTATCTTACAATACAAGAAAAATACCAAGAAGTTTTTGAGGTATGGAAAATTCCAAGCTGGCCAGAATCACATCTGTAATTTATCCATGTTAATTATCAAGGAGATTGAAAGTTATTAATATAAATTAAATGTCCCTATCAACAACAGTCACGCTAAACAAGTTACTACATAAAGAAATCTGGACAAAACATATTTGGAATTAACATCAAGTGATGAAATGGGATACAGTTACTGAGAAATGGGGAACTGTCCTATGGCTTGCAGCAATGTGACAATTCCTGTGTTTAAAAAAAAACCAATTAAAAAAAAAAAAGAATAGCAAGTTTATTCCATTATTAACTTTTTATTCACAATATCAAAGCTTTCCTATAGTTTGCACTGAACGTTATTAATAGTTCTGTGAGACTTCTTCCACATCGCCTGGGAAGGTAAAGGGAAGAAATATAAAAAAAGTGGCCAGGGGTGGAATATGCAGGGGAACACAAAGAAGAGACTTCCAGCAATGCCAAAGCAGGGATAAGACTTCATGGTTTAATAGGTGGCTGGGTCAGGTAAATAGGGCAATAATAAATGGCTGAAGCAATCCACGGTGCAATAAAGAGAACAAATGAAGACTTTACAAGACAATAACATAGAAAAGAGAACCAGAAACACAGCCTGGGAACACTTTTTTTGAGAGAAAATGAAGTCGGTACGTTGATGACAGAAACTGAATAGCTAAACAGACTTTGTGTAGTGAAGCTGTGGGTTTGAGGTGACCTTACTGTCCACACTGTCAGGTAAGCAGCCGGGCATAAAAGAAATAGCAAAAGGTTGCAGAAAAACAGTATACAATTTGTGAATCCAAAAGGCAACATACATTTCATCTGTGTTCCGTAAGCAGACCATTGAACAGCAGGAAACCAGAACATAACACTTAACCCCCTTAATTTGCTCTGTTTGGAAACCAACGGTTGCCAGATTAACAGCTTTTGCCTGTGATCATTTCAATGATACACCTCATTGGCAACTCGCAGCCTCTTTTTAAAATAAATGGGATATTCTACTTTTCTAGATGAAGCTTAGAAATACGTACTGAATATTTCAAAATATACTCCATGAACATTTACCTGCAAAGCTGTTCCGTGTCCATTTTCCCCTTTTAAGGGAAGAAAGACAATTACAACAAAATGAACTTACTGGAAAAGAGGCACAAACTAACCCTCACTTGGATACGAAGGCATTTTTGTTAAACATATATATTTGCTCATTCCAATATTATGACAGCTATTTCATAGAATCATAGAATCACCAAGGTTGGAAAAGACCTAAAAGATCACCCAGTCCAACCGTTCACCTATTCCCAATAGCTCCTACTAAACCATGTCCCTCAACGCAACATCCAGTCTTTCCTTGAACACCCCCAGGCTCGGTGATTCCACCACCTCCCTGGGCAGTCCATTCCAGTGCCTGACCACCCTTTCTGAAAAGTAATACTTCCTAATGTCCAGCCTGAATCTCCCCTGCCGTAGCTTGAAGCCATTCCCCCTGGTCCTATCACTAATGACACGAGAGAAGAGGCCGACCCCCAGCTCACTACAACCTCCCTTCAGGAAGTTATAGAGAGCAATAAGGTCTCCCCTGAGCCTCCTCTTCTCCAGGCTGAACATTCCCAGCTCCTTCAGCCTCTCCTCATATGGCCTGTGTTCCAGACCCCTCACCAGCTTTGTTGCCCTTCTTTGAACACGTTCCAGGGCCTCAATGTCTTTCTTGCAGTGAGGGGCCCAAAACTGGACACAGTACTCGAGGTGCGGCCTCACGAGTGCTGAATATAGGGGAACAATCACCTCTCTGCTCCTGCTTGCAACACTGTTTCTGATGCAAGCCAGGATGCCATTGGCCTTCTTGGCCACCTGGGCACACTGTCGGCTCATGTTCAGCCGAGCATCAATCAATACCCCCAGGTCCATTTCCTCTACGCAGTCCTCCAGCCACACCGCCCCAAGCCTGTAGCGTCGCCTGGGGTTGTTGTGGCTGAAGTGCAGGACCCGGCATTTGGCCTTGTTAAAACTCATCCCATTGGCTCCAGCCCAGCTCTCCAGCCTGTCCAGATCCCTCTGTAGGGCCTCGCTACCCCCAGGCAGATCCACACTTCCAGCCAATTTGGTGTCATCTGCGAATTTACTGAGGGTGCACTCGATGCCCTCATCGAGGTCATCAGTAAAGATATTGAAGAGGACAGGCCCCAGTACCGACCCCTGGGGAACACCACTCACGACCGGTCGCCAGCTGGATTTGACTCCATTCACCACCACTCTCTGTGCCCGGCCCTCCAGCCAGCTCCTTACCCAGCCAAGAGTGTACCCATCCAAGCCTCTGGCTGCCAGCTTCTGCAGGAGAATGCTGTGGGAGACAGTGTCAAAGGCTTTGCTGAAGTCTAGGTAGACCACATCAACAGCCTTTCCTTCATCCACCAGATGGGTCACTAGATCATAGAAGGAGATCAGGTTGGTCAAACAGGACCTGCCCTTCATGAACCCATGCTGGCTAGGCCTGATCCCCCGGTCACCCTGCACATGCCGCATGATCTCCCTCAAGACGATCTGCTCCATAACCTTCCCTGGCACCGAGGTCAGGCTGACAGGCCTGTAGTTCCCCGGATCCTCCTTACGACCTTTCTTATAAATGGGAGTCACGTTGGCAAGCCTCCAGTCTTCTGGGACCTCACCAGTCAACAAGGAGCGCTGACAGATGATGGAAAGCGGCTCGGCTCTCACCTCCGCCAGTTCCCTCAGCACTCTCGGGTGGATCTCATCTGGCCCCATCAACTTGTGGCAGTCCAGCTGGAGCAGTAGGTCTCTGACTGTTTCTTTCAGTAAAAGTTTACTTCATAATAAAAGCTTTTGGATGGAATGAGGCATTTCTGAACTTCTCCTTCATGATTAATGTACAGTGTAAGGAGCCATTGCTTTGAGACAGGTGCTACAGAAGCCAAGTGTCAGGTTATCAATCAGCTCCTGCTTCATATTAATTCCAGTTTAATGACCAGAACTCTTTTATTCTTAACATCTTGTTTTAAATATTGAACTAAGAGGATTCCATCAGGATACACTGCAGAGAGCACCCACCTTGCAGTGCATGTAGCATGAAGGCATCAAGCAGGAGTTATTTTACCATCAGCCAAAGCACATTCTTAAACAAGAACATCTGGCACCATACACTTCAAGAGAAGATCTAACCTGCTGCAGTAACACGAGGGCATCCTATGCACAAGCACAGCTCAAACCCACAGGCAGCTCTTGGTCAAACAGGTTGATAGCTGGAACGGCTACGTGCTCATTTCCTCTACCCCTCAGCACTGTGGTGCTGTTCTGTTGATGGCACTGCTGGCTGGCCCAAATCAATATTGCCTCTGGTACTGATGCAAGCGAGAGGAACCTGAGGTCACCTGAACATGCCTTTGTATGCTGGGTGAATGGCAGCGCAGCGTACAGCCTTGGGTGGAAGTGCTGCCTGGAATAAAAGGGCTTAATGGTTCAGCACAGAAAGAAGGTCAGAACATTCAGCACCTGACATGAACCTGCCTGCACTTCTTCATAGCCCACACAGACAGTCTCACATCACAGCCCCTCAACATAATTAGAGAGCTCTGCATCTTCAGCAGGCAGTACAGGATGAAAAAACAACCATGAAACAGGTGGAAAGGCTAAAAGGCCCCAGGCTGCAGCAAGGCTCCAGGACCTCTGCTGGTAAAGGAGGAAGGATCTCAACAAACTAGAGATCCACAAACTGAGAGTACCACGGGCAGAGCAGCCTGTGTTCATACTTACAGATGTGGATGGAACACAACATATCCCCATTTCTGGCATCCTGCTGCTAGTTATGTTCATTGAAAGGTGAATGGGGCCTGATACGGTGGCAGCAACACTGTCCTCTCCTGAACTGCCCAAGTGGCAATTTCTGATGTATTTTCATTTTGATACTCACTCCCCTGCCTATGCTTCAATGCTACTGGAAGGTCAAACAGCAGAGTTCTGATGCAGCTTTATCCCTCCTATACTCTCCTAGTGAGACATCCTTAAGCAACCCAGAACGACTTGGCCTGGGGTGCTGGAATTTGAAATGGGATTGACATTGCTGCTTTCATTGTCTTCCAGTATATTCCATGGAAGTTGTGGCAGCTTTTGTTGATAGCTGTGTGTAGTTCTCATTAACATATTGCAGCCTTGCACACCACAAACCAGAAGAGGCATGGAGATCAGATCTGTGTCAGCAGAATCAGTTAGGTAAGCACAGACATCTCTTCCTGACAACAAATATGGACATCCGCAGAAAAGCTGATATGGTGTACAGCTGTGAGAAGCATAAAGGGAAAATCTTATGGCAAGACAATTCCTTAATATAGACATGTTTGTTTGCTTTGGCACATAGCAAGCCTAGTTGAATAGGACCAATAAATTAAAGGTATCTCACTCACAATGTATTTATACTATAATCTGTCTCAGTATTATCAAATCCATAGCTCTGCCACCCAGAGAACAAACATGGAGCTCTGTATGTATTTTCAGTACACAAACAATGGCAGCTTTTAGTTAACACTGCTGTTTAACACCTGGAGAAACAACAACCAACACACACACACAAAACAGCACACCATCACTACCAGCAGCACCTAAAGATTCAAAACAAACAAACAAAAGAAAGTACAGGTTTTATTTAATACTCTCAATGTCTGCATTTTGCAATCGAGGTACCAGAATGCAGGGTTAGAGAGGTGTAAGGGATGTAGGACAGGAAACCCCAGAGCGGTGCTTGAGTTCCAATACAAAACTTCTGTAACACAAATGATGATGTATGACATGTCAGTAGGTAAGGCTGCTTCTTTTCTGACATTTTTGTTAAACAAGATTGAATTGGTAAGCAATTCGCAATGCAAGAAGAACTAGGATAACCAGAGGCCAACTGGTTCACTATAATTTGTGCTTTCATGCTATCAACTTGACAGAAACACTTCTGAATCTGTCTCAATCATTATAAAAACAACGTGGCAGTGCAAGTACTTCCATAATCTCTTATCAAATAGTTCAGAAATGAATACACTGAAACCGTACTGCTTTACAAAACAAAGACACAGTTTCTAAGCTCTAACTCACACTCGCAAGACAGATGTTGCCAAGATGTTGCCAACAACTTGCTAAATTAAATGCGTGAAAAAGAGCAATCAGGGTAAAACACAACTTTCTGAAATAAACTACGTTGAAGAAGTGTTTGATAGTACATATGCCCAATGTGCATGTAATTTCTCAAGGATTCAAACGCGCGTGAGCATCCTCTTTTTATATATAATGGCATCAAGTTTCACTGCGGGCCGCAGCAGTGAGGGCACGCCTTTAGGCTGCTGTGTTCATTTAGCTATGAGTCATTCTGTGTGGAAACAACATAACAGAAACATCCACAAACTAATGAATTGTGAAAGAACCATAACATCTTCCCCCTCAAGCTTTCACCTACTAGTGGAAGTGGAGTGTCACAAATGAAGTTATTATCACTAAAATGATTTAGGAACGGAAAAATTCAGCACTGAACACCAATCAGCTCTTTTACAAATCAATCACTTGTAACTGATTTAAGCAATATCACTCAGTACAGTCACCTTAGAAAACATCAGCAGAATGAGACAGGTAACATCCCAACCTTCTTTTTGCAACTATTGCAACTTCAGATAAGATACCTCAGACACGGAAACTGCAAAGGAGGTTTTTCTTGATTGATTTCATCCTTCAGAATCTGAGGGGTTTTAAAATGGAGAAGGGTGCACTCCTCATTTTTTTTTTTTTTAATTTTCCCCTCTAGAATCTGGTTTAAATACAAACAGCCCAAAAAATAACCAAATGCTTGCCATGAAATAAACCTCTATTGAGTGGAGGATCAGCCTGGCAAAACAAACTGGTGAGCAGCTTAACTTCTTCATCCCAAATTACTGCAATAGCCCATCGAATCACAGCAGTTTAAAAAACTACCTGTAAATAGATCTAAGCAAATAACTAAACCTATATTCATCCACCTAGCACACACATTTGTTCAGCACAGGAAGGAAGGAACCTAGTTTGCCCCTTACATTAAAGCTGTTGGTGCGTGCTTTGTATTTTGGCACTGGAATGAGTGCATAGCACTTGGCAGGCTGGATTATCTCTTCTACCCACCTAGAAAGTAAAAATGAGAATCTGAGTGCTGTAGGAAGGGGTATTACATAGACAGATATTACTGTTAGTCACTCTCACACAAAATTAATTTCAAATGAGAATATAGCTCACATTAAGATATTTTCTGAAGAGATTAAAGTGGTTTTAACATACGCACTTCCGTAAGACTTCTGGAGAATCAACTCTCTGTCCACACACCTCCCAGGAACCCAGCTACCAGGTATTCTCCACACTTCTTCACTATACCTAAGTGGATATACTCTGTTTTAAAGAATGCTGCCCTTGGTACCATTTATGTTATGCAGTGTAAATGAGCAGAGTGCAACCAGATTCCATCAACCAAGCAGGTGCTCCTACCCTACCAACGCACACTTGCAGTTTTGCACCTCTCCTCAGGTGCCCATATGAGGTACCCCTGTTACTACAATGCACTTGAGCTGGAGACTAATGGCTGCAGGAGACACACAGCAAACCAAATGCTGTTACCATTCTCAGGCATTAACACTGTCCATTCAATTAACAGCTAATCTTTTTATGAACCAGCTCAGGAACCATCGTAGTTTTCAGAATGGAATGTTAAAATTAAGAGTTCCTGAGGTCCGTAAAACTGCAATTTCACTGACAAGCAGCACGGTGCTAAACGTTACCTCAGCTCTGGAACTAGTTTATCTGAATTAAGTTCGGTTTCTGTATGGCACAATGTATACATACCCACGACCTCAAAATGTCTTTAAGAGCCATCTCAAGAACTGCTAGCTGTTATCAGAACAGTTCCATTACAACAACCACCACCAGTGGGATTCAAAGAGCAGGAAGAAAAATAGGCACAGATTCTTTGTGACTTTCAAGAATCAGTATATACGCAACTAACAGCATAACTGGTTTCAGTGGAAATAAGAATTTTCGCTTGAGGAGTTACTGGCCTGAGCTATTTTAAAAACTAAAGTAAAAGGAAACACTTTTATGATACTGGACTCTGGTTACAATACAATTTCCACTGGTGTTTCCCTACTTAAGCTTTTTAACTGTGTACATTATTTAAATTCTATGAAGCTTCCAGCAAAGTAGTATTAGTACAGTAATTTAACATGCTACTGTTATACTTTCCTTTAATCTACACAAGGATTGAAAGCCTCCAGCTATGATTAATGTGTGATAAATAAATAAATAAATGTTGCATATCTTCCACAAAACTGGGTTGTTTCTTCCACTGCCTGTTAGAACAGTTGCACACACAGCGGTAAAACACGCCACTGGAGGTCAATTATAACATTTAGTCTGTCTATAATAGAAAGTATTTGTGTTGTTTGTTTAGTGACAGTTCAAAAATATCCAGTTGTAAATACTCAGAGAAATAGGCTCAGAAGCAGAGAACCATAAATAGTCACTAATTAATACTTTAAAAAATCCTCGGTCATCTAAAAACTTACTGTTTCACATGCAAGAAGTCGCTGCTCAGTAAAATTGTGTACATTTTTAAAGTGCTGCACAATATAGAGCAACCCTCCAACTTATCACATGGTAGAAGAAACATTTCCATTAAGGGACTGGACAAATTTTCAGACAGATATAAACATTTTGCAGAAAAACATCATGTATTATTTCATAATTTATATGCAGATTCTTACCAAAATGCCACTGTTTCTGAAGATGCCATATCCAGTTATCCTTAAGATGTCCATTCACATCCATCATTAGTGCTGTGTTTGCTTTGCACTGAAGCTTCAGAACAGATTTCAGACAAGCAACCTACGCCTACCAAGATGGTTTCTAGAAAGCAAATTTAAGAGATGTGGAATAGGGAAAACAAACAAACAATATTGCCAACAACTGCATGTACAACACAAACACAGTCAACATAATATCCATTCTGAAACGTTCATCATACATACTATGTTGGACTGTAATAAAGTTACAGAATTTTTTTTCTGAACAGAAGGATGTGTAGATGTTTCAACATCTGCTCTTTTAAATCTCTAGTTCACCTACAGGAAATCTGTAGGAACAAAGCTTCCCTTATCCCATTAAATCTCATACACATCATCTCATCTCGTTAAGGGTACTCATTTGCCTTCAAGTGATTCCTTACAAAAAGCAGGACCAAGGAACACTCATCATACTTGAAAAACTTATGAAAACTGAAGTTCTGATTTGTCAGAGAGTGCATGAACACAGGACAGTTAAAAGTCCTCCATTAAAACAAACAAAAAAGAAAAAAAAAAAAAAAAAAGTCAGCCAAACAAAAAACTTTTAAAAGCACCAAGGAGAGCAGATTGGGGGAAAAAAAAGCATACAGTGTAAACAGGATTGAAGCAGAAGAGGCAGAAAGTGAAACAGTCAGTGAGCATCAGACAGAGAACAGCTAGTTAAACCTGGTGAATGTTCTCTGAATGGTCAAAGGTCCCTCAGGCTTTCTGCTCTTTCTGTCCCTGTCTCTGACTCATGTCCATTCTTCAGTACTTGCAGTCTCAGAGCAGAAAGGCTCCACACATTCTCAGTCTTCTCCCCATTATGAAATTCCCCTCCTTTTAATATGAGAATCAGGATTACTCCCTCGTCTGTAGCTTTAAATCAGGAATTATCTGGATCTGTTATCCATTATCTTTACAGAAGATGTGCATGCAGATCATCCTTACTTGCAAGTGATCCAAGTTCAGATATTCTGACTTCAATTATCTTAATTCTTTTTGGGGTAACACATATTGGACAAGCTGCGTTTTGCACATCTGAAAAGGAAGACAAGACACTGATCTATAAAACAGCAGTGAAAGTTTGGTCAGGATACGTCAAACATTCTGTTCCACACCAAACAAGAGTAAAACTAGGATTCAGAGGGGCAGATGATCTGTAGGCTCTGGTACACACAGCCAGATGGAAAATTCTAACCATTCCCATTAAACTGTACTTGTTCCAGTATAAACTGAGCAGACTAGTAGGGTTGTTTCAGAGATGAAGACGCATTGTTATTATCAAACCACTCATCATCTATGCTTTCTAGAATATAAGCACATGTGTTTAACACGCAAGTTTGCCACAAAGACAAACTGAACATACAAAACTAAAGGATGCAACCTTTTATGGAGCCCTGTGGATAAGAGCAAAGGAACTAGAATGAAGTCATTTTCTTCTGGTATAAGGTCTCACCCGTGTAGTTCATAGAGGCGTAGCAACTGCAATATAATTAAAAACATTTTCTGAAATTGGGCCAGCCCTCCTAGGTTGTTCCCTTCTATTTGGAAATAAGCAACCAATATATAGTTTTATACTGATACAGCTCTATTCACACTAGGAGGCAAGAAGATGCTATTTTAATTATGCCAATATAGATAAAGTAGCAAAATATCTGATAGAGAACTTAGTATCTTGAATATTGCAAGATAGCTGCAATATTCCCAGTGCAGGCAAAGCTTTAGAGTACTAATTCTTAACACAAAAAATAATCCCTGCTGTGCAATTCCCACAACATTATCAACCTTTGAAATGTTAATGGAATTACTAGAAACAAACCATACTTTGAATTTCTGCCAGATTCTGTCAAGTTCAGCTGACAAGAGTGTTCTGCGTGCCACTAAGGTGCCACTATTCTTTTCATAATACTTCACCACATTTAACTAACTTTTTTTGGAAATAAAAATGCTGCAATATTGTTGAATTTTGGAACAAACACTGGATCCTGACTAAGCATGCACTCTTCTTTGAAAAATACATAAAGCAATCACTCCTCTTCAGCCAGACCACAGCACTGGAAATGACCACTGTTATCTCTGCCTGTCAGTGACAGCAGCAGGTAGTAGTTATTCAACAAAATCCCTTTAGTTCTGTCACACAATATTATTTCCATCATTATCTAGTTCATTTGGTTATTTTAAACATCTGCAAATACAGGCTATGCTATTAAAAAAATAAAAAACAATACACCCACAAACAACCCTTTTGCTTCTAATGGGATAAAGTTTAATTACTTCGACAAATATTCCTTAAAAGGAGCAAATAGCATGGTCTTCCTTACTTATTAGTTTTACATGCAGGTTACCTTCAGGTCTCTAAGGACTGGATCTCCCAGCTGACTGAGTTAGAAGACTAGAATCACCTGACAAAACAATACATTTTCTTGCTTATTCATGATTTATCATGATTTATATATTATTATATTCTTGCTTATTTATGATTATTTATGATTTGTATTACAATAGCTTTCAAAACAGACTCAAGATAAATGCAGATATACAGGATAGAAATTTCGTGATTTATTCAAGCTTAAGTCACAATGTCCAAGTAAAAAAAATCTACCTAATGTTTCCATAAACTATGAAAACTGAAGCTAACTAAACCGAACTAAAGCATGAAGGCATGTTTTTGTCTCCCTATCTCCCTCTTACCCGAAGAGAAACCTTCAACACCCAGAAATCCTTTGACAAAGAGAAATACCTACAGTATAACCTCTGCTTACCAAAGCTGAGCTGTGTGTGCTTAGTTCAGAATGAGAACTGCATCAAGCATATCCCAACTAGCACATGGAAAGTAGCCGATAGGTATATATCAGATACAAAAAAATAATCATCAACTGTTGAATTTTAATCATGTAAACTTGTTCTAATCTTACAAATGAAACTGGTGCAAACAGAAGTTCTTAAAACATTTTGTTTGCTAGTTGATCAACCTTAGCAAGAGCAAAGAAGTTGAAAATAAAACTAAACTTCTTGCAATTGTAGCAACTTATCCTAAACACAAGAGAAGTACATTACTCCTCCAGAAAATCTTGTTAAACAAACAAGACTTGTTTATACAATTAGCTCAATACAAAAAGTTAAGAGAGCTCTTTAAAGACCTACCAGTAGTCTACTGTACACAGGGACGAACTGCAATTTTCCAATGCAATGAAGTTTTGGATCAGAGTAACTGCATTAAAATATTTACTTACATAAAGCATCTTGAAGAGTGTAATAGTTACTACTTCTAAATCATTTGCATTTGGACATCTGAACATTTCTTTATACTATGGGTAAAAATTTCCAGTAGACTTCTGGAAAAAGAAAAAAGAGGAATATATATATTTTCTTCCTGTAAAAGCCAAAGCTTTTTTTCTCCAAAATCCCTCAGCCAAGTTTCTCTTTCCAATAGTCAGAGTTTCTTTTTCTTTATTATTTAGGTGAAATTAATCTTCAATATCTACTATATTTAACATTACAGATAGAAATTCTGATAAATAAAATATGATTAGGAAATTCAGTTCACATTGCTTCTGGCCCCACATTATGCCTCTGTGGCTGTAAGATACTACTATTAATTGGCCTTTGTTGGTAAACAAGGTTGTTAGGTAATAATATACACGACCAACACCTCCAGAATTAAATGGCCCAATAAGAAGTTAGTCCACAGCAAACTGCCACAAAAATCAGTTTCTCTAAAACCAGGATGAAAGAGACAGCAGTAGCAGAAACAGATCAGACTCTGGAGTGAACAACCTCACTTGGTGTTTAGGAACAAACAGTATGTGTCAAGGCAGACACACGGCTTGAAGAACTGTGAATATCTTCACTGACAAACCAGACAGTAAATAAATTCCAGCATCAGTCTTGAAAATAACTGGTCGAACGTAGCAAAAAGATGTTTCCAATCACAGCCATTAACAAACCAAAGCACGGGGCACTTCATCCATCTAAAAAATGAAATACTTTGTCCATGAATTTAAGACTGTCTACATCTGAAGCACAAGGCCTTTCAAGGCATTTGGATTCTTAGTGCCAGGTCTCTGCTGTACTTAAAGTGCTGCACAGAATAAAATTTGTATCTCTGACTATCCCTTCTGAAAGGGCTGATCAAAGTCCTCATTTGATCCAAGTACTGTGTTTGCATCTTGGAAGATGGCATTCCATAACTTGGTCTGTAACCCAAGAAAACATATCCTCTTCCTGACCTACAGTTTCACTAGTTCTTTCCCTCTGCTGTGCTTCAACCTCTACTATTTTTGCAAGAAGCACGGCACTTCAGACTAACTCCACAGAGCCTTAAGATATTGTTAAACGAAGCAATCGGGAACCTGTACTGCCTAACACATACAATTTCCCATTCCATAGCAAGATAACAAGTTCATTTTTCAAGACACTATGCAGTCTTCATAACCTCTTCTTGGCAAGTGCACCAGAAATGAGATATGTCCTCTTTTGAAGACCCTGAAACTCCCATTGTCAGACTTCAGATAAGGAAAAACAGTCTCCTCTGAAAACTTAACTGCCCAGTTCAATATGACAACATTAACAACAGGGGAATAACAATATCCAAGAAGGGGGTATTTAAGCTGGATGCTGATCATCAGGACATCTTTCTGCTCTTAAAACAATGTCATAATGCTGGGAACACAAATATTCACAGTGTGCTGTGTGGTATCTAGTATTGCTGTCACTGAGTAACTCACCTCAGGGCTTAAAATCAGATCTCACAGGCAGCAACTTCTCTATCATTAGCACACTAAGTTAGAAGCATAGTATCAGAGCCAGATAGATGACCCGTGTGCATAGCTCTTTCTGTGCCCAACACACTGATGTGTAAGTACTACAGAATACCTTTGTCCCATTTCTCTTTGGAAAACAATTAGCTTCCTCTCCCCTTTCTCAGAGAAACTCTCTTACCTTGGTCTTGAGGCTTGCCATACAGGAGCTTCACTTGAGTTAAATATTTTTAAAAGATAACATACACATTTATTTGGTCCATTATAAACTCTTTTTCATAAAACATTCTCCTTTTTTGTTCTTCATTTCAAAATCCTTATCTTTGAAAGCATCCTTCTGTTTTTGAAGAAAGCAAGGAAGTTAACTCTGTAACTGTAAATCTTGAATAAACAAATCCCCAAAACATTCACGATTCAAATGATCCAATGACTCAAAAAGCCACGTTTAAAAAAAAATGTTTTCTCCAGAAAGAACATTTCTAGCTTTTTTTTCCCTACCAATTATAAAATCATTTTCAATTTCTCCTCTGCCCAGCCCCTCCTCATCTCAACCAAAACAGAAAGTGACAGAAGACCCCAGATGATACGGCAGAACTGATTACAGGAGATGACTGTAACAGTTCACATTCCCATGGCACGCTCAGTTTCTTTCCAAGTTCCCTGCCTCCACTAATGCAGTAGCAGCACCTGCTTCACTACTGAACTTCACAAGAGTGGAAATAAAAGTAAAGTAGCACCAATTCCAGGTGACTTTACAGCTCTGGTTACAAACTACATTGGGCTGTTGGAACTCAAACAACTGAGCTACCTGCAGAAAGTGCATACCAGCAGGAGCAGGAAACAAATCAAGTTAATTCTATGATCTGAACAGAGCACTTAACACTTATTCCAATAGAGAAGCTGTTATTTCTAAATTATGCATGCATTACCAAGACATCTCTGTCTTTGCAAAATGGAAATTGCAGTAGCAGAACTAGACTCTTGGCTATATGTTGGAAAACAAGATAAAATCACTGTGAGTGGAACTACAGATTCACGTCCTATGGTAGTAAAGAAGATCTCTTTAGAAACAGTACTTCTGAATCATAACTGCATAATGCTCCAACTAGAACTATTGGACCTCTCACAGGCATAGGCAAATCTATTTTAAATGTAAGAGGAAAATCTTTACAGTTTAAGTTGCACCCTTTGCTTCCTAATGATCATAATTTAGAAAAGAAAAAACCTCTCAGATCCTCCTCCAATGAAGTTATTTACCTGAGCTGTAGCCTGGGAGTCCACAGTAGTCAGTCTGTTGTGAGATTCTCATCCCACTGAATGTCAAAGCCCCAGTATTTCAAGGACGGGATTTCAAAATTACTTAGTGATGACTTCACTTTGTCTCACTAAAGATAAACCATCTTTTATTCCCACTCAGGTCAGCTCACTGATTTCAGCGAAAACACATTTATAGAAAGCAGAGCTGAATACTTTCAGAAATTCCACCCATGGAAAAAAGGAAAAAAAAAAAACAAAACACCAACAGGCAGGAACTGATATAAATCATTTAAGACTTCACGATGCATTAAAAAAATCAAGTATTTTTGTATGTTTGCATTCATTACAAGTCATTGAAATTACTTTTAACTGCTTCCTGAAATAACAATCTCAAGTGCCTTACCTTCTTACTCTTTAGATGCAGCATTCTGTTTATTCTTTGAAGAAAAAACGGCTCCATCCAAGCATGGCAGGCTGTGCTAAGAATAATAGTTCCATTCAATGACTCAGGGAAAAACATACTTATTGATCTCAATATCTGCATTTCAGACATCATAAGCATTATTACAGAATAACACTGAACTTGGTTTAGGCTTCAATTTTGTCCCACCTTGTTTTCTGTAGTACTGTGTTCAATAACAGTTTAGCTTTTGTGCACGGCTAGCATCTACTCTCACCTATACAAAAACCTAATAAGCTTAAGAATATTGTCCTTTGCATAAATAAAAACTAGAAGACAGATGCATCATTTCCCCAGTTTTTATAATTCTGTGGCATTTATACATAAAAAGAGTATTTTGAAAATGATGCATAGCTCATTTCATTCATATTACAGAGCAAAATTACAAATTTTATGAATAGCCTCCAAAACGATTTTTTCTTTTTGTGATGATTCCATTGAAATGCATTTCAACTTTTCAGAACTTTACTGAAACAACCTAGCTGTCACTGGTGCTGACCATATCTAGAGTACCTTACAAAGAGTTCAAATGCATTTCTTAACTAGATTCTGGTGTTTAATGATCTATTCCAGTTATTTAAGACAGTATCTTTGCATTGTAAGTTTCAGGAGACTAAAGCAAAGGCTTACATTAAAAGCACTGCCCTTTTTTATGGCACTGAAGTTCTGAGGAAGAAGCGCTGTCCAAGGATGACACCAATAATTACAGTTAAATACGTCCATAAAAACAAGCAGAACAGAAGTCTCTGTTTCTGGACCCAAAGTATCTGATGGTACTAAATTATATATATACATATATATATATATATATATATATATATATATATATATATAAAAAATACTGAATTTTATATATATATATTAGTACTTCTCATTCTGTGGACTTTTAGCAAGACAAATGGTATTTTAGTGCTCTCAGACAATGGGTGTGTGTATATATATATGTATGGAAACGTCCCTATGCACGAGATCCGGTAATTTAACATCAAAGCAGACAAGTGTCATGAAAATGGTCTGGATTTGCATGCACCACAGAAAAGCCTGACAAACTGTACTACTCCTTACTGATAAGCATGGTTTGGTTTTTTTTGGAAATTCTCTCGTCTGACTAATGGTTGGAAGACCAAGCCTACAGCCAGCTAAACCTCTGCAGCTTGCAGTAAGAACACAAGAAAATAAACTCAAGTATGCACTTAAGTATTTATTTATGATTATTTTATTATTCTACTGCCAGCACTTTTTTTCTGGAGCTACACTGCCAACATTCCTCATGCAGAGTACGGCTGTAAAGCAGCTTCTACTGTGAAGTCGTTATTATGTTATTAAAATAATTGGATATCTAGAAAAAAAACAAACAAACAGAAAACACCCACAATATAAAATTAAATCCTGAGCCAATGTTACCACGTCAAAATTTAAGGATCCATCTTAACTAATTATTAACACTTACATCCATAACCACAGCCGTCTGTGGCGCTGCAAAATAATTAATCCCAAATATAAAGAAGCCCAACTCTGAAAAAGAACTCACAGCAAAAGGGAACTGTGTCATTATCATCACCATATCTCATCTTCACAAACTACTCCAGAGATCAGGAATTATCCCAGAATAATTTTCAAGACAAAAACTCCCTCTACACATCTTGTAGGCATGCATGCTACAGCACATGCCTTTTCATTTCAGAATACCTCACGTGCCAAATGACCAACATGAAGCCTGACAGGCTCTGACATGGCAATGCATGTATGCTAATTCAAATGAAATGGCAGCATACCTACATTTTAAAATAGCAAAGAGAAAACACTTACCTGAACTTGGCAAGGCACCTCTTAGCTGCATCAACACTATTGCACAAATGAGGACTCTTCCTTGCAAATACATTAGCTCTCTTCAGATCATTATTCTGTGGCGCAGGCTCCTCCAAATGGCAGAATGAATGTATTGCCATTATTGAGCATTTAGAGATAACCCGAAGAAAATAAAACCAAAAGCGAGAAATACAGAAGTATTATTTTAATTATGTAAGCTGCAAAGACTTTATCTGTCAAGAACTTGTTATTTATCAACAGCATTTAAAAACACCCAGAGGATACGTAAACACACTGATCAGTAAAGTAAGCATCAATGGCTTTCGCAATGAAACCAGATGGGCAGTTCATTTCAGCAGAGATGACTAAGTAAGGAACTTTCATTAAAAAGCTACTAAGGAGCATCACTAAAATAAGTTTTTAAGCTGCTTCTTTCACAGTGGACACTTCTTAAGGATATTTTCCTCTGGGAGCTTAAATGTATTTTTGCAACGTTTACTTGTAATTTAGAAATCTCTTTAAGTAGTTCAGTTATTCCTTCTGCTAAGAGTTATTTTGTAACTGCAACTACTGAATGACATCTACCATTATTACGCTAACGCATCTTTCTTTAGAAGACTGTCCTCCAGTTCCTCACAAATTTCTCCAATTTTACCAAACGTATACAGAATTTTACTTCGGATGCTTATTTAAAGACAAAAGTAAACACTTCTACTATAGACTCTTGAGGCACAACTTGACAAACCCTTATTTTTGTTGGAAGTGCCGAACAGATGACCCTCCTGCTGCTTATCTGTTCAGACAGGTAAAGATAGATAAGATGAATGTTGTTTAATGTGCCTACCTAGGTTCTGTGTGACCCTTCATAACTTTTAAGTCCACTACCCAATTTCAGTTTTGTGGAAGTGCAAGCAAAAAGCATTTCCAGTTTTGTATGTGTTCAGAGATGTCAGAATTCCAAGCACTGGACAGGTGAATAGAAAAGATAGAGCCACAAACTGCACAAACTGACTAAAGGCTGCAGCATGTACCCGCGCTATTAAAACATTAATACAGACATAATAGAAACAGCTTATAAACATCCCAGCACCAGCTGGTACCTCTAAGGCACATAGCTATGTAGGAAACTAGGCTCTATTAGATCTGTGTGCTCACAGAACTGCTTGACTGTACTCAAGTATTTACATCAGTTAGCCTGGCATTAAAATATGAATCCTTGGTCTGCAAATTCCAGATAAGTTCAGTTCAGAAGTGCAGCACATACACCAACTGACAGCTCTCAGTCTTCTGGCACAGCATCACCTCCTAAGCAGAGGCATTCTCAGCAGCTCAGCCTCTTCATTCTCTAGAACCACAGGAGGAACTGCATGTAGTCCTTGTGACTGAGGGGTCTTGAGAATTTGAGCATTCAATTTTTTGATTCTCTGATTCAATAATCAGATAATGTCCCATCTGCATTGTCTGAAAAGAACAGAATGTTCACAACATTCTCTGTGGCAAAGAGTAACGTAAAGAATTCACTCAGCTCCTTCATAGCACTTTTTATTTCTTTTAATTGCTTTCTATAGTTCCTAAAGACCAGGAGATCTATCTAGTCCTTACTACACCACTGACATCTTAGACCCTTTTTAAATAAAAACATAAAAGCAACCAAGTACTTCCCTGAAATACACTGCAGTAAGACAGGATAACAATCATGTGTCGATATTTAATATATTTGGAAGGGTCAAATATTGTACAAAAATATTTCCAGTCCCATGAATGAGAAAGTGATTTGGCTTTTTGCAGCGAGTCATTTTGAGACTTCCTCACTTATCACCAACTTTTCAGATAAAGGGTAGATGTGGCACTGAGGGACAAGGTTTGGTGGGGATGGTCAACAGTGATGGGTCAACAGCTGGACTGGATGACCTTAGTCATCTTTTCCAACCTCGATTCCATGATTAAAATAATTCATTTACAATACTACATGGCAGCAGTGAAAGAAGTATCATAGGTATACACGTTCCTCCCAAACGCAGCAAGGAAATCTGTATGAGTTCCCCATACATCTTAATGGGGAGGATCACACTACTGTCAGTCAAAACACAATTTCTTAAATAATGAAAAAGCATCCATCTTGAAACTCATTCAGCACATATTGTTTATTCAACTCAACCACCTGTGGCAACATCTATGTATACTCAGAATGTACACACGTTTGATAGTTTTTGAATACAGGAATTCCTTCTCACATGCAGAGTCCTTGCGTTGGAAGTTTTTGGGGCCTCAAACCTTTCTTTCTCAGACTGCTGACCTGCACTGATGGCTATGTATGACAGCCTCAGTGCCAAAAGTACCTGAAACAGCCAGAGTCAACTTGAGCCCATTGACACAGTTCAGCTGCAAATAAAAGCACTGCATTTGCTGGCACTATACTTTGACTAGTTCCAGAACCACAACCAAAACAACTGTATGCTAAGAATATAGAACTATATGCAAGGAATTCAATGAAATACACAAAAAGGCTTTTTTTTTTTTTTTTTTTAACTGTTTTAAATCTTACAAATTTGACCCAAGTTTTACCTCCATACTACAACATGACAGAATAAGTAAAACTAATTGCAACATCTGGATAGGGCTTAGCTTATTTAATTGTCGTTTTATAAATTAAATATCTATTTGCACAATACAAGTGTGATAATCATAACACTCTCATTGCAACTGACCTCAGAGGCAATCTAGTTAAACTTCCTGACCAAAGCAGCATTAATATATGAATACTCATTAATGACAGGTCGTACTCTTGACCTTACAGACCACTAATCACATGTAATCCTTAATGAAATGCATTCAATGGCCTTTGAGGGCATTACTTATCTGAAGGAGGATTTGTAAGACCAGCTATTTGCCACACTTTGTTTCTAGCTATGGTGTATCACAATACTTCCCAGCTAGGCCTGTGAACATCATCACACTTCAACAGTCAACATTTTGTAAGCAGATACTGCTTTGAGAGCAATTTTGGAACTGGGCTTGCCATACACAAGTAGCTGGTGGTCTACAAGAAAAGGATGGAGTGAAGCAGGGGTGATAAACTAGTAAGTGAGGCAGGAAGCACAGAGCTGAGTTCTGCCTTCAAGAATGTGTCACAGATGGAGGAACATAGGACAGAAAAATTAACACCACTGGCATCAACAATCCCCCTCCCATCCATACCGATGACCAAACTCCAGTACAATAAGTTTGGGAACCTCTGCTTTAGTACCATGGTTTTGTTTCATTCCTCTATTTTTGCTCTGATAAGGATCTCCATTTTGGATTTGTATTCCATTTTACACCTTTTTTTCATGCAAGAAGATGCAATTTAATATGGCATAACAGTGCTAGTAAAAAAAAACAAACAAACAAACCAAGAACAGCAACAAAACAAACAACACAGAGACAATTTAAAAAGTTGAAATATGTTATAAAGCACAATTACCCAACAACACAGTTACAAAAGAAATGCATATTAATTCAGTAATGCCCCTCTGTTCCGAAACATGAAATACAGTAATAGTTTATTTAACTGCACAGTTATGCATGAACTCTGCCAAGCTAATTAAACAGGAAAAAAAAAACCCTCATATTTTAAGATTTTCAGTATTTATATTAGCAGGTAATAAATAACTTCAGATATTAATACAGCATAATTAAAATTAAGTTTAAATAATGGAAAGAGAACTGAAGATCTTTCTTTGGTTCATTTATTAGGATTTCAGACTAATTTCTGTTGATTGCAGAGGCTACTGAAAGCCATAAACACGCTCTTTAAATGTTAACAACCACAAGAAAAAGAGCAGTGGGATGCACAAAAGAGAAAGACTGGCTGCAGACTGTAGCAGTTTTGATAACCTTATTCACGTGCCTAATTGAAAGGCATTTTTGAGTGTTTTAAGAAATACACTGACGATCTTTTAAATTGCTCTAAAATGGAACTTAAACTTGTCAAGGCATTACTCATATGCCTTCCCAAATCAGCTGTTAATAACATAACCACTGCTGCACGTAATGTTGCAACCATCTGACTTGAGCTACTAATTCTTCAAGTAGAAGGCACTCCAGAAAACCTAGTTTATACTCTTATATACCTGTAAAAAAAAAAAAAAAAAAATTAAAAAAAATTAAATTCACACCTTGCCATAGAACTTTCCTGCCAGTGTAGCACTGCATTAACCACACAACTAGGAAAGGCAGATGCTTAAAAAAATGCAGGTAGGAAGCCTCTGCAAAATAAAGCACCTGTAGCATCAAGTAAAACCTGGCAACCTGTGTGCAGCAGAACACAAATCAGACTGAGCACTGACCTGGCCTGGGAGTTCTGATGCAGGAAAGAAGCTCCAGCACTGACTGCACACACGAGGGGCCCGAGTCACTTATCAGCAAGAGATAGGCATCAAGCAAGCTAAAGCTGAAAATGAGAGATAGGACACATCCACAAAGTGAGAGAATATCTTCAACACAAAATTCCTACCTTGGATAACTTCATTTCACATTTCTGTCAAAAATATTTGATTTTTTTCTGATTAACAAAGACCGATTCTACTAAATATTAGAAGTTCCCTTTTACTGCCAACTTATACTGCTAGTTTAGAAAATGAAAATTCACTAGAGAATACCTGTTTCAACAAAAACAACTGCATTTGCACATTGGTGATAATCCTGTGTCTTATTAGACAGGAAGCTCGCAGCCTGAATGCCACCAATGAATGTCCTGGCACCTTGAGGGCAGATGGAACAAATGAGGAGGAGATGCTTTTGTGATATCACATGAAGACCCATCTGTGCAAACATAACGATGTTTGATGCTGCTGCCACATAAAAAGCACATTAGGAAATGGCCAAAGTGCAAAACCACTTTCTTAACAGCTTTGACTAGAAAACAAAACAATAGATTTGAAAGTTGGTTATGCCGTATTTCACACAGAGGACAACACCAGTATAAAGATGACACGACATCAGCACACCTCAAGAACCTCCTCATTAGCACACCATGGGTTATATGAAATTCAGCAGTTTGTCTGGTTAGTACCATTTTTGCTAACAGGAAGAAGCACTGTCAGGCTGAAAAGGAAAATTATAGCTACCTCCTTCTATTCTAAAGGCAAAGGTAGAAATTATGCTTTACGTATACCAGTTACTGAACATTATCAAAGCTTTGGAATGTATCGTGCCTAATTTTCAAGTGTAAAGAAAAGTTGAAAGATTTAGAAGGAAGAGGATCAAGTTGAGAGAATTGTGGTCAACAGCTCAGTGCCTGGATGGAGATCAGCAATAAGAGGTGCTCCCCAGGGATCACTGCTGGGACTGGTATTCTTTAGTACCTTCATAGACATTGACAACGGGATCAAGCACACCCTCAGAAAGCTTGTGGACGACACTAAGCTGTGGGGATGGGTCAACACACTCAAGGGACGGGATGCCATCCAGAGAGACCTAGACAGGTTGAGCAGTGGGCCCAGGTGATCCTCACATGGTTCAACAAAGCCAAGTGCGAGGTCTTGCATCTGGGTCCTGGCAAACCCTGCTATCAGTACAGGCTGGAGGATGGAAGAACAGAGCAAAACCAAAAAAAGGATCCAAAAAAACCTGCCAAAAAGGATCTGGGGGAACTGGTGGATGGGAAGCTGGACATAGACAGCAATGTTCCCTCACATAGAAAGCCAACCTTATCCTGGGCTGCATCCAAAGCAGCATGGCCAGCAAGGTGAGGGAGTGATCCTGCCCCTCTGCTCTGTGCTGCGAGGCCTCACCTGGAGTACTGCATCCAGATGTGGAGTCCTCAGTACAGGAGAGACATGGAGATGTTGGAGTGCATCCAGAGGAGGGGTACAAGACTGAGCCAAGGGATGGAACAGCCCCCTGTGAGGACAGACTGAGAGAGTTGGGGCTGTTCAGCCTGGAGAAGAGAAGGCTGTGGGGAGACCTGAGAGTGGCCTTTTAGTAAAGGGGGGCTGTAAGAAAGAAGGGGACAGACTCTTTAGCAGGGTCTATTGTGATAAGAGAAAAGGAAATGGTTTCAAGCTTAAAAAAAAGATACATTTAGGTTAGATACAAAGAAAAATTCTTTTAGAGCGAGAGTACTGAGGCACTGCTACAACTGGAACAACTGTGATGGATGCCCCATCCCTGGAGACTTCTAAGGCCAGGCTGGACCAGGTCCAGGGCAACCTGATCTAACTGTGGTGTCCCTGTTCACTGCAGAGGAGTTGGACTAGATGACCTTTAAGGGTCCTTTCCAGCACTAATGATTCTGTGACATGTAATTAGAACCAATTAGACCAGCAAGTTGCAATGCATGACAATGAAAGCGGTGATAAATACACACCAGCAAAAAAGTAGTAGTAAAATCTGGTTACAGCTAGAAGTTGAACTACTGATGTTTCAGGCACCAAGGGGGAAAAAAGTATTGAAAGTAACAGATTTTTATTTATTTATTTATTTATTTTCCTTCTTTCTCCCTCATCTCTGTCCCACATACAAGCAGCAAAGGAGCCAAGAGCTACAAAAAAAAAAAACAAACCAAAAACACTCCACAACCAGTTTGGGAATTTATCTATTTATTTGAGAAGGATGATGGCCTTCAGGTTTTGAGGGTGAGGTACCAACCACATGTATTACAGCAAAAACCACAACAAAATTCAATTGTGATGCAGCCTTTAAGCACCACCAGAAAATAAAACAGATACATAAGTACTCTCTCCAGCACTTCATAGGTATTCAGTTTGATTAACCTCACCTAAAGGAATTCAGATTCATCAACTGCTTCTAAATATGCATTAACACTAAGCCTAATGCTTGATTTTTAAGCTTAAACCTCAGGAAAACCTACAATCCAAAAACAAGGGGACAATTCAAGCTGAGGAAAGGTTTTGCTTACAGACAGATGTGAGCTCACATACAATTAGCCCCAGCAAGTTTAAAATACAACTTCCAAGACTAGTGCAATTCTGTGAGAAATTGGGAAAGCATACAGTTGTTGGCAATTCAAGGAAGATTAGATGGGAAAACTATTTTTAATTTCTTGAGAATAAGCTTTCTGTACATCTGTAAAGCACTTGCTGGAACGTTGATCCTCTGCTCATGCATAATGTCAGTAGCTGTAACACTACGGCATCTTTACATGGGATGATATTTGAAATTATTTGTAGAGAGAAAAAAAAAAATAATTCAAGTTTAAATAAGAAGACCACAAGATAATGGTTGCCAAAATCTACCCAAATGTTAGCATAAGTGGCTAAAAGCACTCCTGGGAAAAGTCTCGAATGGACAAGTAATATTCATCATACTGCCACCATCTGAACCAAGTTCAGCTGGCAAGATATTCAGAAACTTTCCAAGAGTCACAACAGCCTGACTTTTCAATACATTTAATTTCTTGATAATATGCAATAATCAAAACACGAGACTCCCAAAGTAACTCCCAATAAACTTTGAAAACAGAATGAAAGAATTGGGTACTTATTAAGAGAGTGGTACGTTGCATCCAACCCTGTGTGCTTGCACAGGTATGGTTTGGAGTTGATTTCCCTTTTACCAATACAGAGAAAAGAGAAGCAATAGAAACCAGCATCATCCCCATTTGCCTTCAGTAAAACACTGCCTTCAGACTTATTGCTGAAAAGCACCGCTTTCAAAACTCATGAATCACCTTCCTGATACAGTATCTTGGAACTCTGCCACAAGTCAATCATTTAGAAATACAATCACAACTAAGAGAAAAGAAACTACACCTCAGAAATCTCAGACTGTCACACAGAAGAATGGAAAAACCAGTACAAAACCTGAACTCAGGGGAAAGGGAGACCCAAATAAAAAAAGGGAGACCCAAATAAAACCTGCCTTTAGGAGAAACATCAGTTTCTCACACAGAAAAACAGTACGAGACTAGAAACCAACACATCTTGTTTGGACGTTAAATATATATATTTTTTTAATTATTATTTTGAACATAATTTAACCAGTACAACCTTAAACTTCCACACCATTTTTGAAGTCTTCACTGTTATAAACAAGTTAACCAAGATCTTTGCGTTTACCAAAACACAACTCCATTTGGACTGCTGTTATATTACCTCACACTGGGTTCAAGTCCATTCCTTACACCAGCGTTAAAATATTCATTCTACATAATGCTGACCTGCAGTAAGAGTAGCAATACAACCCCATTGTGTACTGCATTCAGTTTGGGCCCTTTGCTGCAAGAAAGGCATCGAGGCCCTGGAGTGTGTCCAGAGAAGGGCAGTGGAGCTGTGAGGGAACCAGAGCACATCTATGTCTAATGGGAAGAAGCTGGGGGAACTGGGATTGTTCAGTATGGAGAAGAGGATGCTCAAGGGAAACACTGCTCTCTGAAACTTCCTGAAGGGAGGTTGTAGTGAACTGGGTATTGGTCTCTTCTCTCACATACAAGATGGAACAGCCTCAAGAGCACCAAGAAAGATTTAGGCTGGATGTTAGGAAATGCTGTTTCTCTGAAAGAGTGGTCAGGCACTGGAATGGGCTGCTCAGGGAAGTGGTGGAGTCACCGACCCTGGAGGTATTCAGGAAATGTTCAGACGTTTGTTCAGGGACGTGGTTTAGTGAGAACTATTGGTGATGTGTGGATGGTTGGACTGGATGATCTTGTAGGTCTTTTCCAATCTTGGTGATTTTGTGATGCTGGCATATAGCCAAACTAGGGGGAGCATCCTATGGACAGCAATCACAACTGGAAAACATCACTGGTTTCATGATATTGAAGCCACATTGCATTAGGGATATACTCCTGAAAGCAATCCCAAAGCTACCAAGTTTTGATTATTGGTCCATACAAGCCATAGGACAGGGAGATAAATTCATAGGACAGGGAGATAATTCAAAGAGCACAGTGAAAACTAACAAAATGTGCTCAAGGTGTTTGATTCAAGATAGTTTCTCTCTCCGCTACAGTGCAAAGATGCTCCTGTTAAGGATGACAAAGTAAGAGCTGGGGTGGGGAAAAATTAATTAAAAAAACAAAAACAAAACACTTTTAACTGTGAGCAGCAAATAAATTTCTCCTCTTTGTCAAGGTTACACAGGTTACATGCTGTAGTAGGGAAACAACCCAGAATTTATTTTCAAAAGGTCAGAGGGAAAAAAGAGCCCTAAGAATATCTTACAAGAGGTTTCCACTGCAGAGAAAAGGATTTAAGCAGGTCAGCAGGTGACCAGATGAACCCAGCCTCATGTTTTGGCTACTGACTTCATAACAAAGATCTCCCTTTCTCCGGTTACAACACCAGAATGCAACAGCCAGGGCATGCCGTGTGTACATATCAACATCAGTAATGCTGGCAGCAATGCAAGAATCTAACTTGTGGACTTGAAGTTAGTCATGAAATGCAAGAAGGTTTACAACTGCAGTAATCTTGACTTTTTATACACAACAACTCAAAATTCACTCTCAAAATTGCAATCGTCACGACCGTAAACTCATCCTATACGCATATAACAATATTAATCATGTATTTAAGCACTAAACAGGGAAAAAAGAGGTATACATATAGCCAATTAGTTACTGTATCCGTCTTGCATTCTCAACAAGGCATTTCATGTGTTTAAATTTTAATTTCATATGGTTTTGGTAAAAGAAAAGAACAGTACAAGCAAACCCTGAACAACAAAACCTTTCAAGCAGAAGTTTCCAGTTGGTATCTCCCACTCTGCGTTCAGTTTCTCAGGAACCATCGGCCTTGCAGTGACAATCTGGTTAGAAGCACGCAGCCAACGGATATGTGATTTGCATGTGAAAATATTTTTAGAAGACACACATGAACAGCACATGTTCTCAGCCTGCATACAGTCTGCTATCTATACACACAGAGCATTATTTCCCCAAAGTTCAGAGTTAATTTCCAGATAATTATTCCATTCACTCTTTTGAAGTCGCAACGCATATCAGACCCTAAGCAGCACTCCAAACTGTATTTGAAACTCCTACTCTTCCCATGTTAACTAGAGCCAGTTTAAGAAGGTGAAGATGGAAATGAATAAAACCAGAAATAAGCCACGTGCCCATTGTACATTGTCAGTCAATTAAAACTAAACCAAATTTAGACAGACTGACACAACATGGAAACAATATTTGAATAACAGCAAGTCCAACTAGATCCCAGTCATGACCAGTCCACATCTGGAACATCCAAACCAGTTCCTGGTGACTCTGGAGTTTGCATCACACAATAACTATTACTTCAGTGCTGCTTTGTTCAGGCTGAACAAAAAAAAAGTTCTACTGCATTGTGAATTGAAAGCCTCCATTTCTTTTCTCTGCCAACACACAAACACTTCCCCACACACGTGGGAAATTCCCTCATTATACACAACAACTCAGCTCTGGATGCTTTCCTCGGCCCGAGCTTGCCTTGATTTGACTTGGATGTCTGGGAGGAACAGAAATGAACACCGGGAAATAACTCTGTGGCACCTCACAGCACATTCAAAACATCCGAGGTAGAAGTTAATTTATCAGGAATTAAGTTCACCGGGGGAACAAAACCAAACGGACACAACAACAACAAAGCGACCACCAAGCACAAACAACCACAGCCCCCAGGAAAAGGGAGGCATCGGCTGCCTTTAAAGCCTCAGCAGCATCAAGCCGTGAGTTCTCACTGCTCAGAGAACCAGAACCCACGCTGGAGCTTTTTCAAAGTCAGCCCAGACTAACAAGTGGGAAAAAAAAAAATCACCTGAATCCTTCTGAAGCACACAAAGCCAAGAGCTTTCCGAGAAGATGTGGGGCAGCACACACGTAAAACTTAGGCTTGGTGGAAGCCGAAAACAAAACCGCCGCTCCCTCCCACGGCCCGCCGCCCGAGAAGGGACAGCACGGAGCCGAGCCGCGCCCACCCGCCGCCGTTTCATCCTGAGGCTGCCCCGCGAGACACAACCGCAACAGCCACAGACCGACGAGCTCTGCGCTACCCAGGAGAAGCGAAAGCGGGCCCGGAACGCCGCAGCGGGAGCGAACACGGCAGAGCCGAGCGCCGCCCCAGAACCCCACCACCACTACCGCCGCCCCGAGCGCCCTTCCTTCCCCCAGCGCTCCGCACCCAGCCCCGCCCTCCGCCCGCGGCGAAGCGCTGCGAGCCGGCAGCGCCCCCCCCGCCGGCCCCGCCCACTGCGAGCGGGGAGGAAGGGAAGGGGGGAGGAGAGAATACCTCCGCCGCTCGCCCCGCCGCGGCCGCGCAGCCCTCGCCCGCCCGTTGGCTGCCGGGAACGGCATGGCGGCCGGAAGCGGCGCGCGGCCCGCGCGGACGGCAGCGCCGCTGGAGGCGGTCGGTGAGTAGCGGTGTGCGGTGGGGTTGCGGGCCGCGTGCCTCCTCCGTGCGCCGAGCTAGCGGCGAGACGGCGGCCTCGCGCGTTCCTAAATGCCGACTATTTCATGTCAGTAGCTGTGCTCTCAGGGTGCGCGTGTCTGTGTTTGGGTGACGCTGGGTGGGACGCCTACGCAGCGAGACGGCAGTGCGTGCACGTGTGCGTGTGGGCGCGCGTCTAAGCGTATTCCACCTGCACTGGCTCTCCACGTTGACTTGATAATTAACGGTATATATTCTTTCTCCCACAGCCCTCCCGTAGCGCGTGGATCGCTCTCGATGCGGATTGACACCCGGGCGGTCGGGCCAGGCCTCCCCGAGGCGGCCGAGCACACCCCCGGGTGCTGAGGAGAGGCTGTGCCCGCTCCCAGCCCCGCCCCGAGCTCCTGCCTCGGGCAGCCCCGAACATCTGTGTCCCCTTAGGCCGTATTTGCACCTAAATCGCCTCCATCTTCCCCTAGGAGGGCTCAGTGATGAATCAGTAACATGCTCAGTCCCTCCTTGCACCCCGTGAAAGCATTCACTAGGAGAAATCTGGCTGCGGGAGAAACTTCTAGAGCAGCACAGCCATCGCAGTGCAGGCTGAGTTGTTTTGCGGTGTCATCAGATGTTTTGAAGGGAGTGTATAAACAGGTAGGGGAACGTCTGTTCATGAGGATGGATGGTGATAGGACAAGGGGCAATGGTTTTAAACTGAGACAGGGGAGGTTTAGGTTAGATATTAGGAGGAAGTTTTTCACACAGAGGGTGGTGACGCACTGGAACAGGTTGCCCAAGGAGGCTGTGGATGCCCCATCCCTGGAGGCATTCAAGGCCAGGCTGGATGTGGCTCAGGGCAGCCTGGTCTGGTGGTTGGTGACCCTGCACATAGCAGGGATTTGAAACTCAATGATCATTGTGGTCCTTTTCAACCTAGGCCATTCTATGATTCTATGGTCAGTTTTTAATCTTCCTTCAGCCTGCGTTAGGCTTTTCTGCAGGAAGGCGATGTCTGTGTCCCCACATGCAGCCTGTGTGATGCCAGTGTGTCCTGTTGGTGCTGTGCTTACTGCATTGTGCTTTGTTACAGTTTTTTCTAACTGTGTGATGTATTTATAGTTGCCATCTCAGGTAAAGAAAGCTGACTTGTGTAACAAACGCATCTAGCTAACACCACAGGCAATATGCATGACTTTTTGCCTTGGACTTCAGTTTATTTTCCTTCTCTTTCTTCAGTACCTTTTTGATGCAGGAGAGAAGGTAGTGGCTTACAGGAGCATCATTTTCAGTGTTCCTTTAATCTTTAAACACTAACATTTCCTCTGTGATATAATCACTGTTCTGTCCCTACAGTTCGTAACTGATTTTTGGTTTTGTTGTACTGTTTCCCCAGGTATCGCTCCTTCTTTCAAGGTTCCTTTTACTATAGAGATCCATGACCTACCTTTTCCATGTTCTCCTCCTTCTGCCCTGTTACCTCCACAGCTTACCAGATCTTCTTATAGACCAATCTGACACACTAGAACAGCAGGAAAAACTCCTGTGTGTTGCTGGATTTCCAGCTGTTTTGTGCTTATGGGAAGGCTGGTCATAGGGTGAGCTGACAGAGAACATGATGGAGGAGAAAAGCTGAGAAAAGAGATGTAGAGATGTCCCTGTAGACAATACTGAGCCATTAGATCAACTTAGCTGTCTGAGGAGCCATAACATTGCCTGATAATTGTACCACGGCCACAGCACAGCTTGCATAACATTTCTGAAGTACCCAGGATAAAACAAGTAGTGTAAAAGTTTCAAAACAACCCAGTAGGCTTGAAAACACGTTCATACCTTAACACAGATATTACCCATTGCTGCAGTGGGATTTTCAGTGCGTGACACTGTGGTCTGTAAGTAGCTGTTTTCCGTGGCAGCTGCTGATCTGTGGCCCAGTTTTGTACAGCTGTACAAAGGCTGCTGGTAGCTTGCTGTAGTGTTACAAATGCTGATGTACAGACAGGCTGCTTGGTGCTGGTCTGCATGTCTAGGACCAGCAGACCAATGTTCTCTTTTTTTTTGCATGTGTCTGGAATAAAAGGTCAGTTAACAATTTTGTTAGTCTTTATTCTGTTCATCAATGCAATCAATGGCATGGGCTGTGGTAACAGTACTACTGCTGGGTGATTATACCTGGGAGCGCACTGTACATCTCAAAACAGTACCTCTCCTTTAAAAAAAAGAGAGCAGAAGTAACAGGGAACATAAAGAGAGAATAACCAGGGGGAAAAAAGAAACATGCATTCTTTTTGAGAGGAATGGCAAAATAAGCTGTGACTTGCAAAGAAACAAATATCGTTTATAAAATCAAGGCGTGCTTAACAAAGAATTACCTTTAGGTTAGTGTTGCTCACCTTTTTGAGTGTATGAAGATGATTTGTACTTACATGGTGAGAAACTGCCTGGAGTTCCAGGCACGTGATCTACGTATTTCATTTAGTCTAGAGACCTGAGGCTGCTTCAGGCAAAGCATTTGAATAAAAGTCCTCTGAACAAGCTAGATACGTTTTCTCATTAGTGACAGTATGGAATGTACAGTTAGTATTTATTTTAGTGTGTTTGACACAAGCACAACTTCATTTGTTGTATAAAGAAATCAAATTCCCATCTGGACTAAATATAGGGTAATAGAGAATTGGAAGACTGAGATAGTGCTATTGCTGCTGTGTGAGAACAGAATTGGAGTGCTTGGCTTTCATTTGTAATCCATTAAACCTGTGTACTTAAAGCCTAATCAGTTGATGTTTGCCTGCAGTGAGCCTGGGACCACGTGGTTTGTAGACCTTCAAGCCCTACTTGAAAACTAACCATGATCTCTGAAGTCACATGTGGCTTGATGCTTCTGTCCTCACCTTTTACTGTACCCTCTGATTTTATAAAGTAGGATGTACCATCTCTGCATGCTGCTGAAAGCATTGCAAGTGTCAGTAGGACACGCTGTCTCCTCATTTTGACCCCTTCCAGTGGTCATAGGGGATTGATCTGAAACGAGTTGGTACATTTTACAGGCTGCTGCGCTTTGTTGTTGTTATTCATAGTGTTGACCTCTAGCATCCTGTCCAGTTCTGTAGAATCTCTCCTTGCCCATTATTAGGAGTGATTTGGAATCAGACTGGTATTTACAGCTATCCAAGTCTGTCTTTTTCAAAAGGAACTGTAATCTGAGTTAGTTCTGTAATGTGAAACAGAGTTGAAGGGGCATCGTGCTGTCAGAGAGAGTGTTGGTCAGTAGAAATAATGAAGAAGAAATTATGGCTCAAAGGAAGATAGTAACCTTGATGACTTTGCTGTTCAACTTCTCTGTCTTCCTCCTGAATCTTAAGGAGAGAAATATTGATTGTAGTTATTCTTCCATTTGAAGTCAGCAGGAGCAGCATTGGGTCCCTGTAGTTTTAAACCTGTTTCTCTGGCTGATTCAGGTTGTTAGCATCAGTGCCAGCGAGGGAATGGTCTTAAGCAGGCTTAAGGAGCAGCTTGCTGATGTGTGCTCTGTACTGAAGTCTTCCTCAACAAATGCATGTGTTATGGTAGGTGAGAAAGGCAAAAATTGGCCCTGAATTCAAGAAATCATACAAAATGGAATATGTGATGTCAGTTGTAAAATATGCAATAGATTTACGTAGCAGTGATACTGCAGAAGAGCTCGTATTTGCTAGTGAGTCTATAACATTATTAAAGTAATGGGAGAAGTTTCCCAACAGTGACAGTAACAGCAGGGTGCCCTTTGGAGTTGGAAGCAGTTACATTTACAAGTTAAACTTCTCCTTCATTATGCACCAATTGTACTTCTCTGAAAACTGCTGAAGTGATGTTTGGGCTGTTAATTATTTTTTTTAATTATTAATATTCCTCCACAGCTCTGTGCGAGATCTCATTGTAGCCATTTCGTAAAGGAAATTAATTCTGTCTGAGTTAGAATATAGTAAGTTGAGATGCTTGGACAAAGCGTGTCCACCCAGGATAGCACACTTGGCAAGTAAGTGAGATCTTGAGCATGTAGAGAGTGGATAAGTGTACAAATTCATGGCCTAAAGCTTTTAAATCTAGTATGTGGCTTAATTTAAAGTTTTGAGTTCATTATGTGTGCTAGAAAACATGTATTTTGAGTCAAGGAAACACTCCTCTGATGTCATTACTGCAGTTAGTATGGGCTGCATTATTGTTGGTGTATTTTTCTCCCCCCTCAAAAAAAATCTAACTGAATTTTTCTTTAATTGTTGTATTCACTTCTTATTTTTCAGGAGTCTTTGAAAAATCCTTAGTGGTCATGACATTGTTACAAGTGAGATAAATTAGCCAGTGGCTCAGAGGGATGGATACCCAGAAGACTACAAATGGTTTGCGCGTGATTGGACAAGGGACTGGTATAGGGAAATCGACACTCCACATGGTGGGGTATTTGGGAAAAGTCAGTTGAAACTTATTTTACATCTGTGCAAAGTTCATATTTTTTCTCTGTTTTGAGAGATATTTAATTGGTCTTATTTTACCAAACAATACAAAAACAAAAACCCTCAACATTATTTTCCACGGAAATCTGTAACAACGGCGAAAGATTCTAAATAGATCTGTGTCTGAACTTTTTACTGGTGCTGTATTTATGACTGTGCATTTCTATGTATATTACTTCATATTTCAAAGATCTGAGCATGTGTACCTTGGCTCTAAGTCCCTTGCTTTAGTATAAGTAGAATGAAATGTTACGTAGTTGTATTGTCAAAGATACCTTACTAAAGATTTGAATGCTTAAATCAAAAGATAAATTTGTGTAGTTTGCTCTACACTATAACTGTATCTTATTTACAAGGACAAAACCTATCTGCTTTATTTTTTAATATCGAGTTAGGTGTTACATGCTTAGAAGCTAGTCGTTGCTTTTCTATCTGCGTATATATGTCTTAACTTGGGACACTATATTAACAAATGTAAGTTAATGCATTTTTTTTTTCTTTTTTTTTAGAGCCATGCTCCTGTGGAAAAAACTTCACCTGACTATTGTCCAGTGTGCAAAGAGAAGGGCCAGGTTCAAGTTTTACGGACTTACCGCATCAATTTTCAAGAGTCCATTTATCTTTGTGAAAACCCTCAGGTATTACTCTAATTAACAGTCCTGTTTGCTAGTGTAGAGGCCTTTGCCAGTCATGGTTAAACATCTTAAGTTCAAGATTTGATTGGTAGTGAGCAGACTGTTGAAATATGATGCCTTTGATGTTATATTCTGAATGGTGTTTGCTTGTAATATAGACAAAAACATAGCAAACATCTCTGTATGTGGTGGTTGGCACAACTAGCTATTCTGAAGAGTAAAGGGAGCAGATTAAAAGGAGTAAGGTAGAGTTTGTTTCACATAACAAGGGGACACAAGTGATACTAAACAAATCGTTGTATGAACCAGAGTATGAAGGATCTCATTCGTTGTTATTTTAACTCTTGTTCACCTGAAATGACTTTTGAGATTTCATTATAACTTTTCTTTTTTCCTGTAGTGTATCTACCCACTTGGTTACAAACCATTCAACAGCATAATTATTTCTGCTGATTCAGAAAATCTTCAAGTTCCATCTAATGATAAGAAAAGGAAATTGTGTGATACCAGTGACTTTTCTCCTATTGAATCAAATCCAAAACTGACAAGAACTAATGATGTGGTAAATGTTGAGCAGACTATTAATACAGACCCTGTTGTCAAAAACTGTGGTGATAGCTTATGTATCCTTCAGTCGAGTGTATGTGACGTGTTAGAAAATGGCCAACAAAAATCCAGTAACGAGGAATCCATCAATCACAGGGTGGATTTTGAAACAACCTCCAACACCAACGGTCAGCAAGAAAGTCCGCCTAAGAATTTTAGCTCCAGAACACAACTCTTGCCAAACTCTACTCACAGCTCAGCAACAACTGAAGTTTTGCTCAGAGACAGTAACTGTTCCACAAGTAACACAGATCTATGTCTTCAGTGGAGAAACAAGTATAATCTTTGTTGGTTAGATTGTGTTTTGTCTGCACTGGTCCACTTAGAAGCATTAAAATTTGCTCTAGTAGAAGATGATGAAAAATGTTTACTCCAAAGGCTCTTGACAAAATACAATCAAGCAACTGTTCTGCTGAATACCTGTAAAAGGAGTAAAGTAAAAGGTGAGTTCATTCAGCTACTATTTTTTCATATTCAGACTGATCTGATTAAGGCATTTAGTACAATGCCCTTAAAAATGCCTCTTTTCTATTTCAAGATCACAAATGAATCAGGTACATCTCAGTACTATGAATTTGCAGGATTCTGTGCTTTAGCTCACAGACTCCCAGTAACCCCTGCAATTGTTTTCTTGGGATAAATGTGTGCACTTTGAAAGTGGACATCAAATACAAAGGATCTCTTGATATATATATATATATATATTTTTTGGTCATAACCAAAGTAGGAAACTTGTGAATTATATGTTTGAGCCGTACTTTGTTTCCTTCTTCTCTGTTGGTTAATTATTGCATTATTTTTCTAATCTTAATCTTCAGGATTGTTTTGGATGTGGTTTATGTCACTGTGTAATGAACAGTTGCCTTATCACACCAAAAATATTCAAGCTGGGAACATGTTCTTCTCTGGCTCCAGCTCTGTTCATCGAAGAAATGCTTCCCCTGCGGTCTGCTAGCTGTGCTGAGGGTGTAACCTGTTTTAGTCAAAATTAGTCAAAAGGTTTTAACCTGGTTTATACTGTCTGGAAAAACTTAGAAAGTACTCAGATACGCAGCTTAATAGATTTGAGAGTAGTAGCCTCTAAGCTCAGGGACAGTGGAGAGCAGCCGGGGGCAAACTTTCAGGTAGCACAGTGGAAGTGAGAGGAGGATGTGATGCTGCAGTCTGATAGTTTGGCCTTTGATCACTTTCCATATGGTGGATTCAGTGTAAGGCTCTTAAACTAAGATTTATTTTTCCTAGTCCTTTGGAATGGACCCAGTGGAGTCATAAGCCTGAACTTCTAAGCAATCACCCTTCAGAGAATTACTGCAGACCTTTGGCTAGCCAGTACCCTTCATGAATTTCTTTTTCAATAGGTCTTCCAGGAAAAGTGTACGTTTCAGTATGACAGAATATAGTAATAGAACAGCACTAGATAATTTAAAGGATATCATATCTTTACTGGAAAGAATAGTGAGTGTATCAAAAAGGGTTTAACCCACCACGTGGCAGAGAGAACAGTACTTTACAGAGGCACACACACACAAAAAAATATCCAAAGAAATTCTCTAGAGGTTCGTATATTATTTGCCAGAAGGTCTGTTTGATTTTGGGGGTTTCAGATGTTACCTGGAAGCCCTCTACTATTGCAGCAGCCAAGATGTTATTCTTCCTTTCTGTTGTGCTACTGCTGTGTTTGCAAAGGAACTCTGGTATGGAAGAATCCTAAAGTGGGTGTGCTGGTTTGCTTCCCTTAGAACGGCTGGTGGAATAT
Organism: Lagopus leucura; assembly: GCF_019238085.1. Classification (NCBI taxonomy): domain Eukaryota; kingdom Metazoa; phylum Chordata; class Aves; order Galliformes; family Phasianidae; genus Lagopus; species Lagopus leucura. The sequence goes on from NW_024962262.1 coordinate 5,912,889, forward strand.
GGTGATGTTTGAAACATTTCATTTCCAGGAACTACTGCAAAAGAAGTTGGCTCATTTTTGGCAGGAATGGAAAGGGGGTCGGATGAAGAGTGTTATTGTGGAAAACAGCTGTAGTATTTTTGTTCCTTCATTTACTTTTTCAGTATTTTTTTTGCATATGACTATGTTTTGAAACAAGCAAAAGCAATCGAGATACAAGAAAATGGTTTTTACCTTTTAAACACGTAATTTTTTAAAGTAAGAAGTAGTTCCCACAGCTGTTCTAAATCCTTCCTTTAATTGGTGTGATTTGTGATCATGATTGTGTAGTAACAGATGTATTCTTTCATATGCTTAATGTATGTGTATAGACATTGTAAGTTGCAAATACATAGTAAGATAAATATATGATTTTACAAATAGGTTTTTAATGTTGAAAATACTGACTTAGGAATTTAGTATTTAGCATTTAAGTATTTTTATAATGAATTCTATGATGTCATTACAAACATAAGCAAATCTCTGTGCTTTGGTCTTCATGTTTAGATTTTAAAATCTAGTCCTAATCTCTGAACCTCTGTGGTTTGTAATGTTTGACTCCATTAATCTTACGTGTTATTACTGTCTAGAACAGAATCATCAAATATCCCAAGTTGGAAAGAACCCTAGCTATGGGTACACATTCTTGGTGAGAATTTAAGTCAGATGAAGTTATTTTGGGTTAGCATTCAAGTTCTGTAAACCAGTCTGTAATTTTCAGATCAACTGATACTGAGCAGTGACTATTTTACTAGCAGTTCTAGACAAGTGTAGATCAGTGTGAAAGATATCTGTACATAATGAGCTCGTGTTAGGGTTACGTGTGTGAAAGGGTTGGAGGTGTTGCACATAAATACATGAAAGTATATATTTTTTTTTCTACAGATGTTCTTCCTAAAGCAGAATTGCTTCTCAATGAAATAAGAAACCAAATTTTTATACAGCTTCAGCCACAGCTTAGGTGTGAATTAGGTAAGTAATTACCTAACAAGCAGCACCTCAGTACTTATTTTCAGGAAACTGTACATCTAAAGACTTTTAGCGTGTCAGTTCATAAAAATACATCCGTATAATGCATGCAAGACACCCTGCAAGTCATACGTTTGTTAGCTTGTGACATACACACAGTGTACTGTGTGATTAGCTGTTTTGTCCCTGGCTGTTTTTCAGAGTGTAGGCAGGTTTTTGTAACTATGCTGCATTCCTGAAACTGTCATTGAGAGCAGCCAGGTAACACGGATCAATCCCTTTGCTGGGAGCTTTAGAGGGATGCCCTGAATTGCAGTCGTTGCAGTGAGCTTATCTTCCCTTTTGAAGTACTGAAATCTGATTTCAAATTCAGCGACTGTTTTTTCTCCCTGTCTTTGAAGGTAAGGAGGAAAGTCCAGTGTTCGCACTCCCTCTCCTCTTAAAACAGGATCAGCAAGCTGAGAAACTGTTTTTGCATTCATTTTCCTGGAAGTTTGAATGCATGTGCTGTGGCTACAAATACCTGGACCGGTGAGATTTTTTTTATAAACATGCCTTCTCTTTAACTGTCCTACCGTAGCTTTGAATCTGCATGTAATAAAAGATTTTCTTTGCATCTCCAGGTCTTGTATAGCTTAAGTTTCTGGGTGAAGTTTTATGTGAACTGCTTCTTCAGTTTGACATTTGCAAGTGGTTTACTGCTGTGCAGTGTCTTAGGAAACCACGTTATCTCTTAACTAAGAAAGAAATAATAGGTAACAGCAAGCGGCTGGCCATGCTCGCTCTGATCTTGTGCTGAGAATACACAGGTTGTTGCTGTTCTACAGAATATGTGCCTAGCGTGCTTTTACTATTGAAGGATATCTGTAATGTACACTGGGATTGAAAAGAATCAGAGATTTTAATGTGTTTTAAAATAGTGTTACAGGCAAGTCATTTCTTGAGGGTTGGTGTAATTCATGTAGCCACAGGTCACTTAGGCTGTTAGAGCCCAGAGAAAGGGACCTCGTCTTCATGAGACAGCTCATTCTATTTGAAAAATGCCTGTTTCTCTCCACTACCTGAAGTTCATACAATAAGCTTCTCGATCCACAGGTGAAGTGAGATTAATTATGCCTGTTAGCCAGGTAAAATGTGTAGGTCTGCTTAATAAGGTGTGTCCAAGTTGCATACTATGTTTTTTAAAAAAAAAAGTGGAACAATCTAGGTTAGAGCGGTTATAGAGGAGTCCTTTCTGCAGCTAAGGAAGAAACTACATTATTTAATATCCCATACATTGTATTTTCACCCAATACAACTTCTTTGTAATCTATGCTCTGAGTGTGCTGGGTTTTTTGATTGGTTGGTTTGGTGGTTGTTTTTTTAAACAAGACACTGTACTGTGTGCACTGTGAGATAGTGACCACTTCCTTCTCTCCTTGAGACATCGTAGTAGCTAGTGAATTGCTCAGATCCTTGCGAAAGCTCTACCATTCCTTAAAAAGGAAGCAGAGATAACATGCTAAGGGAGAAGGAGCATATAATGCTCTGCTCAAGGCTGCAGAGCTGCTGAGAGCAAATGGTGACTGATAATGTGTGGCAGAACTGAATTCAGCGCTGTCTTGGATAGAGTGTAGTCACAGAGGAATACATGCAAATGGCATGAATATGAACAGAATTTAGCTTTGTCATAACGTGCAACTTTTTCCCCTTGTAAACTGCAAATATTTATTGTTTTCTAATCAGCAAATTGTCTTACTCTGTGTATGTGTGTGTCCAGATGTAGGAAAACACTAACAACGTTCACAAATGTAATCCCTGATTGGCATCCGCTCAATGCTGTTCATGTTGCTCCGTGCAATAACTGCAGTGATAGATCTCAAAGAAGACAGATGATTTTGGAAAAGTGAGTTTTGACATATGAACTTGAAAATAAAATGGATAAAATTCTGTGATTTCATGTATTGAACATAGTATCGCTTTCAAAACTAAACTGTTGTCTTGGGTTTACAGATGAAAAGCTTTAAACTCTGATAAGTACTTCTTTAGATGTTAGGTAATCCTTAAAGGCTGAAGCTGCAGATGGTTTTTACATGAAGCATAGAAGGAACAGTTTTTAACACACTGACTAGCACATAGGTTTGAGCTAGGTCATGCTTTCTACTATTTCTAGCCAATCTCAGCATTTCTGCAGCTTTTGGGATTGGTGAATAAAACTGTTTTCACCTATTTATTTATTTGCCTTGGGAACAATGCCTTTTGTACTATGATTATGATGCAGTTGTCTTCTGTTTTTTCTCACCTTTTTCCCACACCCAAAGTCCTGTACACGTTTTGCCTTCTTTTTTCTCCCCTCATCTTTAACAAAATGGAGCATCCAGTTGGAGATGTCTTTTTCCTTGAGTACAGCACAATTGTAAGAGTCCCGTGTAAAAACAGAATAGTAAGGGCAGAACTCTTGAAATGCCTTGCACAAAGCTTTTGTTAAGGAATTTTTGTCACTATTTTGTTGTAACAAACTGTTTCTTTATTGTCTCCTTAATAGAGTACCCTCAGTACTGATGTTCCATTTCGTGGAAGGCTTGCCACATAACAACCTGAAGAGTTACTCGTTTCAGCTTGAAGAAGAAATCTACCAAATAACATCTGTTATTCAGTATGAAATGCGTAAGAAGCACTTCATAACCTGGTCATTGGATCCTGATGGTAAGAAACATTAGGTCTGTGTACAAACAGTACTTTGAGTTCTACATCAAGTAGTGTTTCATGGGTTATTGGATAGTCCATAGGCAGTAACAAGGATTTATTTTGTCTGCATCCTAAACTTAGGATTTTGTGAATAACTGTAAGAACTTTGTTATTTAGGGTGAAGGTTTAGTTTTGATTTAACTGACTTCTTCAGCAGTGTTCTGCCTTCATGGGCAGAAGTTATTTGGGTAGAGTCATTTCCTTTCAAAACTTTGTAAAAGCTAAATAATAATTAAAACAAACAAACAAAAAACAGCGAACAGTCTAAGCATGGCTCTTGGACAAATAGCATCAGTTATTTTGAAGCCAATAGTTGGGCCTTTCTTGACTGGAAACTGGGGAATGTGTGGAACTAGCTGCATTAATGAAGTTTGTATTCATTCCTGAACTTAGCTGCAGCTGAGGGGTGGGAGGCAAACATGCATGATGGAAACATTGCCAGTGGTATGATGGTTGTAGCATTGGTGGCAGCAGAGCTTCATCTGAGTGAAACTCTGAAATTGCAGATGGTAAAAAGATGGTATCTAATTTTTGTGCTTTTCTAGAGGGAGTGGAGTGCAGCCTTATCTAATGTTTTAACAGTATGAAAATTGTGTAAGTCATATTACCTGAGTTTAAGAAAAAAAGAAAGAGGAAGCAGCTGGTAAGGAAGCACCTAGTAAGGAATATCCTAAGCATCTTGTGTATGTGGTCTGTATCTGTTTTAAAAAATTTCAAGCAGTAAAATACTTGATGAACAATTTGCAGATGATGATGAGGCAAATTCACAAAATGAGCAGTTTCTCTTAAACCCCCGTGCCTTCCATGTAAGGAATGAAAAGTTCTACCAAGAAGCTTAAGAGGTGGCTCTTTGCTCAAACGTGTGCAGTATTTTTAGCCAAGATGTCAGCCTTATTAGCTCAGGCAAAAAAAACTTAGCTTTGTTTTTCAGTAGACCTTGTCTGACTTGTAATAATATTGCTGCAAATTCTGCTTGGGGTGATCTTTTTACAGTGGAAACCTCCCAGTTTTCCTCTGATATAATACAGAATGAAGGAGAAGAAAATATAATTGCTGCTTGTCAGGTTAATAAAAATGCTTGACAAGTGTCAGAAGATGGAGACTTCAATTTCAAAAGCCTCTTAGTCACTGCACTGGTTGTTGTTTATTTTTCAGGAACTTGGCTTGAATGTGATGGTTTAAAGGGTCCGTATTGCAGGAGACACAAAAGATTTGAAGTTCCTCCGACAGAGATTCATATTGTCATCTGGGAAAGGAAAGCATCCCACTTGCCAGAAGAACAGAATTCAAGGCATCAGAGTAAAAATATTGAAGATTCTACTATTAATAATGTGCAGTTAAATTCCACAGTGTTGCACCACGGTTTTGATAATGCTGTACACAGTGTACTTGCAGAAGATCACAAAGAAGATTCTGTGAGAATTCCAGATGAGAAACAGCAGCAGGTAGCTGAGGGTGAAAGTGCACACTGTGGCTTAGAAAATCTTGCCCGTGATGATCTTGTGCCTCAGATTCTTGAAGGAACTCCACTTGACTCAGAGGGTAAATCAGTGCTGAACAGAAAGATGATGGAAAATAACCTTGTTGTTGAAATGAGCTCACGGGAAAAGCAAGAATCGGCTTTTTCACCTAACACTCCCTATCCAGGGGAGCTCATTGGAACTGATGTACCTATGAATGATAAAAACACGCTATCTGAAAATTCCAGCATTTGCTTACCTCTACAAGAGTTGAATCCAGCAAGTATTACTCCTCCTGTACCCAAAAAACATGACCCCAACCCGTCTGACTCATTATTTGCTCAAAGCACAGATGGTAAAGCTAACTTACTTAATGGAGAACGTGGTTTAAGTTCAGGACAAGAGATAAACTGTAAATTGCCACCAGTAGAGAATGTTGTAGAAAAATCACCTGACCTGAAAGGTGCAAGCAAAATTGCAGTTCATTCTCAGGTTACAAGTTCTTCTGCTGATAATAATTCCTTTCAGCCTTCAGAGAAAGACCAAAAAAGAGGATTTGTAGGAAGCTGGGTAAAAAAACTGTTAAGCAAGAATACTTCTTTTCTGCCTTCAAGTGCCTCGATGCCCAAGAATGAAAGAAGCTGCAAAACTCCCTCCGTGCAGAAGTTAAGTGACACATGGTTGCCAGTTAAAGGAGCAAGTAACTTTGGTGGATTTCAAGGCAGAGGTGAACACAAAGCATCTCAGCCCCTAACATCAGTGCTTCCTCGGAGTAATAATGCTCATTGTTTATCGAAGTTCAAAGGATTTTCTCAAGGCACTTGTCTTCCCCAGAATCGTAATGCTATGGAAGGCCTGAACTGGAATAAGTCAGGCAATACTGTGGGTAGCTCTGGTAAAACAACTCAGGTCCATCCACATAGCTATAATTCCGTGAAGGCAGAAGAGTCAGATAGTGACAAAACAAGGAAGCTTCGCCTGAAACTGTTAAAAAAGCTTAATGCTAAAAAGAAGAAGTTGGCTTCACTAGACAGGCTAGCAGTGGAACAGGCGAAACGTGGAAAACCTGTTGCTAGCTATGCAAGTGCCCCTTCACAGAGTGAATCTCATAATGATAGTGAATTACTGCAGAGCTTTTTAAGGGAACTGCAGTATCACATTGATGCTGCCGATAATTCGCCTGAATTCAGTGTGAACTCAGGATGCAGTAGCCATAATAGTAATGATGAAATACTGGCAGAATTACTGTCCCCTACTTCAACTGTTGCTTCCTCAGAGGTTCCAAAAAGTGAAGATGAATGTATGTATATGGAAATGGTAAATAGCAGCAGTGCTGCACCAGCAGAGCCTGCTGAGAAGACCAGCATATCTCATGCAGCACTGACAAGTGAGGACCACAGTTACTACAGTCCTGAAAAGGGCAGTAATTATGAACACACAGTGAGCAAACCCAGTGTGAAAAAAATTGGTTTTGAGAGTCCCACAAGGGAAGATATCCTTGAAGACCTGTTCTCCATTTCAGCACCAACCACAATGGCAGGTGACATAGATGTACCTCATTTTGATGAGACGCTCTTTGAAACTTGGTGAATGTTTGGTTTATTAGGGTTGTGGGGTTTTTTTTTTCCAACATTATGTATATTTTGAAACAAATGGCTATTAAATTATATTTTCTAACAAGTTTAATTGCACCCTGGCTGTACTTGAACACTTTCCACTGCAGTTGTTCTTAAAACTTTATTGTAGCAGGCAAAGTGCTTTAAGGCATTTTGTTTTTTTAAGAAACCGTTATTTTAGCAGATGTAATGATGCATTCAAACATAGCTCCTATGAGTCTTAACTTTTTTGCTGCTTTTAATATGGGAAATGTACCCATGTTTTATTGGGTTTGAAAAATAACAGACTTCAGTATCCTAGGTGTTGTAATGGCATGAGAAGTACTTTGGGTAACACGGATCTGTTCTTCAGGATCACCCAACTCCTGAAGACTCTTTGTCCAGTGTTTAGGGGAAAAATCCACCATTCTGTAATAATGGATTTTTGTCTCCTTTGCTGCAAAGATTGTGTGCAACTCTCAACTCGAATGGTGATACTTTGTTTGGAGTTTTTGAGAATTACTGTTCTTTAAGCTCCCCTTCCTTGGATCCAAAGAAGGACTGATACAAATACTAGTACTTCCCTTTGAACTTAGGGCACCTGCTGGGTTTTCATCCTGGGTAATTGAAAATATAATTTGACTGAACATTATTCAGAGCCGGGTCATTTTCTTCAAGTAAATTAAATAAGATCTGGGCTAGAGTTTGCCATGCAAAGAAGAGATACCCAGTGTAACTTTTATTCATGCATTGCTGCGAATTCACTAATAAAAGAAAGATTTCTGAGAGTGGAGCTGTGAATTAGCACTTAATGCTGTTGTCCATAGGGCAGCCCACCCCTAATCTGTATACGAGCGAAGGGCAAGGAGAGGCGAGGTCCATAGGACAAAACTTACAGAGAACATGGCAAGACACATTGAGTAGGAAGAGAGAGAAGATCACTGACATTGTGGCGTTTCTGGGTCTGCGTATGGCTGTCCTTTTGCTAGGTGGGAGTCTTTGGAAATCGTGGATGGAGGTGAGGTTCTGTCTGCTGAATTGGATTAACTGTATGTTTTTCTAGTACGTGCGATAATGAGGATTTCATCAGCAAGTCTTTGTTTCAGTTACTTCTAGAGGTACTCTACATTTTTTCCTTTCTATCCTGAATTTAAAACACAAATCTTCTGTCTTATCTTCAAATAGATGTGTTTTGAACATAATTGTCATTACAAAGCATGGCTACAGATGTAAATGGTCCTTGATAGCTTGAATCAGGTTCAGTAAGTGATTGAGAATCTGTCAATGGCACTGAATGCACCTTGACAAGTTGTTTCTGTTGTAATTGCATACATGTTTATTGAATTGGCACTTCAGACAATTACTGGTTTCATTCTTGGAGTCTTTGTAAAGAGGTGGAGCTCCTCTTTGTTTTAGATATTGTGACTGGTACGTTGCAATAAAAAATCAGTGGGTTCTCAATGTGAAGTACCACTGTTCTGCTGGTGAAATGTTTGTTGGTCTGTTCACTTTGTAAAAAAAAGATAATAATAATAATAATAAATTGTTGACCAAAATTAGAGCTTGACTTGACAGCAAATAATCGACAAGCCTTGAGGGGGTAATAGGATTTTCCTGGGGAGTTTTCCAACCTGTGGTTGTGCAAACCACAGAAGAGCAGTGTGTCATTACCACTAATTGCTTGCTGCAGGGGTTTCCCTAAGCAGTGGGGAACTGCTTCCAGCATAGAGACCATCTGCAGTGCGCTGGGCTGCAGCTCCTTGCAGCTGTGATATGGGAACTGCCTCCCTGCTGACTCAGGACATGACAGACTCAGGGATGGGTGAAGCTGTTCTCTTGGGGTTGGCGTGATACATAACGAAGAAAAGACCCCTCTTCAGTAGGATATAGGAGGTGGAGGTTGTGAAAGGAGATGAGGCAGCCCTGCTGTAAGGAGCGTGATGAGGTTAATAGCAAGGAAAGAGGATATGGGGTACATCTGCTGTGCACGTGTTGCCTAGGCAGAAAAAAAATACATGGTCACCACTGCCAACATCTGCAAACTGACAAATGGAGTCCTTGGTATGCAGCAGTGTGGGGTACAGTGTGGGTGCACACATGTGTAAAAGCTCCAGGGGCAAATAAATAGCACTTAAGATTGAAATTGGAACTACGTGTCACTGGTGCAAGTTTTTGCTTCTCTCTCTCTCTTTTTTTTTTTTTTTCCCCTGAAAGTGAAAGATGTTGCTGTGCACTTTGTTGGTTTACTTCCATAAATATTTTACTGCAGTTGATTCCACGCAAGTGAAAATTCATCTGTGTTCTTAAATGAAAACTCCTTGACCAAAGCAAGAGTTTGGAATTCTGTGGTTGCTTCTTGTTTGAGACTAGATTTAAAATGCGGGCTGGACATTCAGCTTTGTGTCATTAATAAAACCATGAAGTCTTAGTTTTCTGACAGATTTTCAGCCTCTGCCCCCCCCCCCCCCCCAGCCAGGCAGAATACCTGTGGGAACGCTGGTTACAAACCTGATTTTGGTCTTGATGTTTTTAATGGGCTATTGCCATTAATTCTTCATCCAGCATTGCTTTTTGGCTTGAACAATTATTCCCCCCCAACAGCGTGTCAATGGGGAGTGGTTGTGCTTTGTCTCTTTCTTTTGCAGAGCTGGTTTACATCAGTGAATCTGCCCTTGAAGTTGGAGCACTCGCCTCCTGCGCGCAGCTCCTGAGCATGTGCTCTGCTGCAACATCTCCCAGGACACAGCTGGGAGCAGAGGAGCTTATGCAGTCTAAGTATAGGTGTAAGACACAGGGAAAGGCTAACGCGATTACGCGATTCAGCACGGCCCTGCCATACCAAGATGTGAGCTGGCTCTGGTGTAGCAGAGCTGGATCTGCAAGCAGTGCAGAAAGCTGTGACAAGTTGGATTTTCAGAGCGTTTGAAACTGCTTTAGTGGCAATCCACCCCATTCCTCTTTCCTCCATGGGAAGAACAGAGTTCTAAATGCTTTATGCTGCCATAAAGGTTCTTGCCGACTGCCTGTAGCTCAGTTCCAACTCAACCTTGACCTGTCCTCAGGCTCAAACCAGCAAAAACCCCTTGCGACTACAGTATATTGGGTGCAAGCAGTGACAGCAAGGTGGAACCTCGCACCCTTTACAAAGCTGTCCCACCTTCTCTGAAGCTGTTTCAGTGGACGCTCCTGTAGTCTGTCCTTTCATGTAGAGAGGGAAAAATTATTTTGTGCCGAGTGAACCAGGCCGTGCAGCAAACCACGCCGCACTTGCTTTCGCAGCAGCGGTTTTATAGAATAGGAAAATGGACGTTTGCAAAACAAGAGGGAAAACGCGAAAAACTTAGTGTTTCCGCCCGGTTTCGAACCGGGGACCTTTCGCGTGTTAGGCGAACGTGATAACCACTACACTACGGAAACTTGCCATGTCTGTAGCGCTCCCGGAGCTCACCTTCAGGGCAGCTCCACCGAGCGGTGGCCTTCTGCTGTTTGCGCTTTCAGCCATATCAACGCTTCAAAAACGGAGGGGGCGAACGGAGGGCAGTTTCCACCGCCACAAACCGGAGGCAGGCAGCAGCTGGTTGCCACAGGGAGGAAAAGAACCGCAGAAACAAAATAGCGCATCCGTCCCTGGGTGGGCTCGAACCACCAACCTTTCGGTTAACAGCCGAACGCGCTAACCGATTGCGCCACAGAGACCCGCTGAACAATCCACCCTGCGAGGTCGTCCTGATTACTGTGGCGTCCATATTCCTGGGTGGCTGATGAACGTTTCAAGTTTTGGTTTTTTGTTGCTTTTTTTTTTTTTTTTTTTTTTTTTTTTTTAAAAAAAAAAAACCGATTGGCTTTTTTAATCTGAAGAATTTAGGAATATTCATTCTCTCTTTTTAAATCTCCATTGTTTCTACAACCTTCTACATACAGACAGGGAAACAGCAGACAAGCAGAAGAAAACACAGCCTACAGCTGTGCCTGGGGGCAGGGAGCTGCAGGTGGAAGCCTGGTAGCCTCTCAGATTCATAAAACCCAGCAAAGACCAATGAGTGTACTCCAAGAGAGAGGAAGACAAAATTTAGCACGTGCCGATCAGTGAGTGCGTGGCTGAAGCATCCAAACGTCCCGAAGTTCTATTAAGAAAGGGCTAATTGGGACAAGGGACTTGAGGAACAGGAGCCAAAATTCATTCTCACATGTTTAACAACCCTGCCAAAGCCATCAGGCCTCAGGGAAGGCCTTACTGCTCTCTACAAGTGCCTGAAAGGAGGGTGTGGAGAGGTGGGGGTGGGCCTCAGGAAACAGCTATGGGATGGGAGGAAACAGCCTCAAGTTGCACCAAGGAAGGTTCAGGTTGGAGAGTAAGAAAAATTTCATCTCAGAACGGGTGGTGAGGTATTGGCACAGCTGCCCAGGGAGGTGGTGATGGCACCATCCCTGGAGGTGTTCAAGAGCTGTGTAGACATGGCTCTGAGGGACGTGATTAGTGGGCATGGTGGTGATAGGCTGACAGTTGGACTTGATCTTAGAGGCCTTTTCCAACCGTAATGATTCTATGGAGGGTGTATACGAGTCTACACTTCAAATCAGTAAGCGATCAAACAACCTGTGTCCTGTGACACTCGTATGTAGGACTTCCCATGTTGAATTTAGTTTGGACACTTCCACTGGAGATTTTGTGCCGAGCTGAGCAGATATTATAAGTGGAGAAACACATCCCACAAGATATTTATAGGTCTGCGCTCAGTCCTTTCCTGTTCTGTCTGAGAGCATTTCTACAAAAGATTTTCAGAGAAGGAGATTAATGTGCTGGAGGTCTCACAGTGCAACGGGAGAAACTTGCTGGCTTTGCACGTTTCCATGGGCTCCGTGGCTCTACGTGTCAGGTTTATGTTCCTCACACAGCAAGATAAGGGTTTCCAGCAGTGATGCAGCAAGCAGAGGGGATCCAGCAGCAGTGGGGGAAAAACAGCATTGCCCCTGCCTGGGGTTAGGGGCTGCACTGAGTGCAGGCAATTTCCTGCAACTCTCATTGTCAGACAGTCATACCAAAAACATTCTCACTAGCACAGCTCTTTCCTCCTTGCATGAAGAAATCAGCTTAGGAAGTCCTAGAGCTGATGCAATTACATTTCTTTTTGGTGGGGGAAGGAGAAGGAAGGGAATACCAAAGCATAGCGAGAAGGGGAAATGAGGACTGCATGTTGCTCAGCACAGAGCTGCAGGAGGAAGCTCCTGAGTCCTAAGTGGTGCCAGGGGGCAGATAGGGCTGGATGGGGCCTGGGGAGAGCAGAGTGGCAAAGAAAAGCAATGAAATTGAAGGAGAAATGGGCTGGGGAGACTGGGATGGGAGGAAAGAGAAGGTATCAGCAGCCAACTGTCGTAGGCCAGGGCTGCTAGGCTGGAAAGCCAGTGGCTCCTGCTGTTTTATTTTAATTTTTGCATTATGGTAATGTCAAACTTCATGTTAAATGCCATCCTTGAGCACAAACTTACCAAGAGTTAACTCTCAGAAAAAATCACAGTCCCAAATTATGCCAGATGTTGCTGCTCACACAGCAGTGTCTGTGCTGTCCATCAGAAACCAGCCTCTGTATGCTCACAGGCTACACTCATCAGTTCCTGACCACTGACATGCTTCTGTACATTTGCTTGTACCCAAGTTACGTGATCTTCTTATCAATTACTTCAGGTGATAACAATTTGCATGATAGTGAGGTTGGGTAAAGCCACAGCTGTAGGTGAATTTCCCATCTCAAAAAGGAGCAGATGGGTTTTTTCCTGGAAGGACATGTGCACTTTGATGAGGATGTTTTCCAGCTGTCTGATAGAATCGTAGTTTCATAGATCATAGAATGGTTGGAAGAGACCTTAAAGCCCATCCTATTCCAACCTTGCACTGTGGGCAGGGACAGCTCCTACCAGCTCAGGCTGCCCAGGGCCCATGCAGCCTGGCCTTGAGCACCTTCAGGGATGGGGCACCCACAGCTTCTCTGGGCAGCCTGAGCCTCACTGTCTTACAGAAGACACCACGAGCCTCCTGCATCTCGTGTTCCCCTGTCACCTCTTCCCTAGGATCAAAGCTGGGGCAGGAGACGCCACAATAACTCTTTTCATCCGTATTGGGCTCAGACTAGGGAAACTGCAACTTGAAGGGTTGAGCTTGTAAACCTGAGGGTTGGCAGCTGCCACCATCTTCCAGAGGGAAGTGTTGTCTCACATTTCTCTAGGCTTCACCTGAAACTAAGAGGATGCAATGAGGGACGCTGTATGCTGCAGCTGCGCTGTGCTGGCAGACACCCAAGGATGGGGTGCTGCTCTGCTCCCACAGGGTTGTAGGAAGTATTTCACGATCTGAGATAACTCAGACCCTCACTTCCTCCTTCTGCACTCACAGGGCTGAGCTGCTGCCACGGCTGCACTTCTGCCCACTGCCTGCTCACAAAATGGATCAGGAGACCCTGGGGAGCGTCGTCCTGCTTGCCATTGTCACCTTGATCAGCGTCATCCAGAATGGTGAGGCAGAAATCCGTGTACATGGGAGGGGAGAAAAATCCGGTGTTCATTAGATAACCTCTTGCTGTGAGTATGTGCGTGTGCAGGCATCCCGGGCAGGCATTTGGCTTCAGCAATGCTCTCAGCACACTGCCTAACATGCTGTTGTTTCTATGGCTTGTCAGCCCTGCTGTGAGTCAGTCATATGTATGTCAGCTAATGAAAGGGGTGATGTGTTGGAGCTGCTGAGGACAATGTGCACTTAGATCCGATAACAGGGACCGTGGCTAAAGCCCCAGTGCTGCTCTTTGGCTGAACCCCTGTGGGCTGCAGAGAGCCAGGTGAAGAGCCTCTGTGCAGAGAGCTCTGCACAGAGCCAGGTGAAGGCAGCAAAATGGCACTGACCACCTAGAAGTGTGTTTGGGTAATGTGGGGTCACCTAGCTGTCCAGATCCTCTAGCGTAACTAGACTGCATTATCTGCAACCCCAAGAATGCTGAGCGTTTTCTGCAGTGGGGAAGTTTCATTTCTTGCTCTCATTCAGACCCCTACCCTCAGTACTGTTCCTTGGAGCTTTTCAAATAAAACTGCAAGCTGCTCTTCTACGCAAATCTGTTTTTAACTTGGTCAACCTTCTTCAACCATACTTAACCATCCTAGTAGAAAATACTGCTCATCATCCAGACAAGGGAGTGGGTTTTGCCCCGGATGCACTGCGGTTACCCAGGCTCAAGAAGCTTGGTGAGTGACTGAGAGAAATGCTTGAAATCCCAGTGAGAGCAGACCTCATGGTTCATGCCTGGAAATGGGCTGTGCTGCAGGGAGGGGAAGTGGTGGGGGCTCAGCCACAGAGCAGCAAAGTGTGCAGATGGGTGAAATCCTGAGGTAGACTTTAACTGCTGCGCTCTTCAGCACAGTCCTCGCTAGTGGTAAATGCACAGCAGATAGTGAAGCAGCATAAGGAGTGCTGGGATCAGAGCACAAACATCTTCCTCCTTCTACCCTCCTCTACCCTGAGTAGCACAGGGAATGAGGCTGTGGTCAGTCCATAATGCCTGTATCTGCTGCCCTTCCGTGGTCACTCTCTGCCCCCATTCCATATGGGATGCCTCCTACAGATGCCATCCTTCCCAATCTAACTCCACGTGGGCTTCCCATAGGCTACAGCTCTCCAACCACAGCTCCAACATGGCTCCATACCACGGGGCCCACCTTTCAGGATCTGCTCTACTGCTGGCTGTTCTCCACAGGTTGCAGCTTCATCCCAGAGCCTCATCTTGCAGCCCCCCTTCTACCAAACCTAGCCATGTAAACCCAATACACTCTGAAACTCAAGCACTTGCCTTCCAGCCTGACATGCACTTTGCTTTCATGGAAATCCCTCTGTGAAATCACTGACCCCAATGCTGTGGGCCAGCAATATTGCAGAGGTCTCTGTGTGATGAATAAGGGTGGCACACAGCCCTGAGCTATGATTTCGAAGCTTGTAGCACTTGATTTCCTCCTCCCAAGCTTTCTATCTGGAAAGATCTCCATGACACACATACTGTATGTTATGCATATTGTATGTCATGTATACAGTAATTAGGGCATAGAAATGCTTGTCAAAGATAACAGTTGTACTAAACTCCCGCTATAGCTCAGTGAGACATCTGCTGACTGTCTTTAAGTACTTGGAGCCAGTAATGATGTAAATTTGGGTTTGTATGTTTGTCTGCACCTGATGCAGGATTATAAAGCAGTTCTGGTGAATGCTGCTGTTCCAAAGCTGCATGCAGGCTGCATTGCTGCCTGTCCATTTGACATCACCTCACTTGCACTGGGAATCTCCACATCCTGCAGAGTGACTGAGCAACCAGGCACTGCTGAGTCACATACAGAGCTTTGGTGGTATTCTTGCATCACTGCAGTGTTGCAACCAAGCAGCCTTCGGGGCAAATTGAGCAGATCAGGACAGAGGAAGTGACGTGAAGCAGGTGGAAGGGGCAACCCTACATGACTGCCAGCACACACTCGGCTGTAGCATCAGCACGCTGTTCAGTTTGTGTGGACTCAAGAAACAACCCCATGGCCACACATGGAGCCAGTTCATGGGAATGGCCCACTGAAATAAACCTGAAATGACCTGAAATAAAAGTGCATTATCTTCATCTGGACCATCTCCCCAAGGCCCTTGCTGCATACTCCCAAGTGCCAGACCGCAATGGATCAAGGTCATAGCAACTGAAGAAACCCTGGAGCCATGGGGCATTGATCCCAGGTGCAGCTGAGTGCACTTAAACTCTTGGCCCCCTCCCCTCCTTTGCACCTCCCTGCTCAGTTCACCCATCTGCACCAGGTTGTGAAACCACATCCTTGATTCAAGGTTTGGAGGAAAAGAGTGAGAAATATAACCACAGTGTTGCAAGCTACCTAACACAGTAGTCTCTCCTTTCTCCAGCATCACCCTAATAGGAGCTCAACACTGCTGTGCTGCCTGCCCAAACCTTTGCCAGGGGCCACCACTGGATGGGACCTGCCAGCTCTGCTCTGCTCTTTTGCAGAGCTTCAGCTCAAGGGGTTGTACCTCCTAGGATGCCCTTTGAGGTGGCTCTTCTCATGCTGATAGCTTGACATCTGCGGGTGCTTTTCCTCTGTTTCTCTTTGTAACTCATTGTAAAGTAAGTAAAACAGCTATCTCCCCAGTGCTTCTCAGTGTCCCAAAGCAAGATGAAACAAAGCCTGCTCTCATTCATGATGCAGGTGTTCATGATAAATCCATCTTTGTTTTTGCCTTAATGCCCAGCCCTTTGACCAAGGGTCACGTCAGAGATGATGAGTGCTTCCATGGCTCGTGCCTGGATTTCCATGGCCAGGTCCTTGCCCAGGAGATCCAGAAATCCCTGGGGCCTACCCAACCATGACCCTGGAGGCTACATGCCAGGAGTATCACCATCTGCTCCTCCAAGTTCCTGTGCTCAGTGGCCAGCACCACGTTGGACACAGCTGGGTTTAACCCAATGGCATCATGGAACTCTCTGCTGCAGCTCACCTGCACCTGGGAAGTGGCAGAACCTACAATAGCAGAGAGAATCATAGAATCATCAAGGGTGGAGAAGACCCCTAAGATCATCTAGTCCAACTCTCAGCCCATCCCCGCCCTGCTCCTCGCTGCCACATCCACACGGTTCTTGAACACCTGCAGGGACTGTGACTCCACCACCTCCTGGGCAGCCTGTCCCAGTGCCTCACCACTCTTTCTGAGAAGAAATTTTTGCCCAAGAGGGAGATGTTTAAAGCTTACCGTTGTCTTTCTCCAAAGGCTGTGCCATCTTTTAGGGATCTCATGCTAAAAGGAAAGGATGTGCTACATGTCCCAGTAAGCTCATCCAGTCCAAGGTCAACAGGAAGTGGTTTACCATCACAGGAGCATGCCTTTACACTGAACAAAAGCATCATGCTGGACAACCTGGTCCTCCATTAACAACCCAAAGCACATGGGTGAGAACACTGGGAGCTCTTGGTCACTGAGCTGCTGAATGGTGGCAGTTATGGGCCTTCAGATTCCAGGGATGAAGCCTGCCAGTTTAGCAAGTTATCATATTGCTACAATAATGTATGGGGTTTTTGTGTGTTTTTTTCTTACCTTTTCTCTCTCTCTCTTTCTTTTTTTTTTTTTTTTTTTTTTTTAATTGTCCTGATGTGTTTTCTTTGGTATACATCTTAGACTAATATTCCAAACCATAGGGTGATTTGGGTGCACTGAGATTGGGTGCATGATGATACAATGCTTGTAGCTTGTAGGCTGTCAGAACTCTTGCAGGTGCATTTAGACACACGATTGATGGTCCCTGTTATAGTGTAATTAAACAAGAAGTGTTTGTCAAGCATACAATACATTATCTTGCAGTGCTGTGTTTTTGCAGCAGCCAACATCCTGACATGATACCATTGCTTAAAAGTAGGAAGCAAACTATACACAGCGTCAGTCATCAGTGCTAGGTTTGCAACAAGCCTTTCTGGGAAATGAATACAACCTATTGGATGTCCTTGTTTTGGCAAAACGATATCACTGAAAGAGCAGAAATTCTCTTTTCTCCCCACTCTGTCAGAGAGTGAGGATGAGTTCTGGCAGCTCTCACCAGCAGGTTTTTCCCCCTGGAGAACAAATAACACAGCGCTGGGTTGTACATGTGCAACGGGGGGGGATTTAACCATGCTCAGGTGAGAGATACTGACAGCAACATGCAGATGCATGGGGATGTCAGGGTGACACCATGTCATGCCCTTGCATGGAGGGTTGCGTTACGCCATGTTGACAGAGTGAGCGTGCTGGCGACCTTGCACCTCCACACATCTGCACATTCTGCTGCTGCTCAGGCATACACAAGGATGCGTGCACTTCTGAGATATCTCCAGATTACATTTCAGATCCAACAGCTTGTGTTGGTTTTTGTTTGTTTTTTTACAGCTTTTTTTGCTAGCAAATTGGAGCATGAGAGTAAACACTGCAATGGCAAAGGAATCCAGCGGCCAGGCTCCTCTGCCTTTGAACGTGTCTACACTGCCAAGTGAGTAGGAAGAGCCAGTGGGGCAAGCCTGGGCTCACCGCCCTGTTCCTTACAGCTTAATCCAAACTCTTAGGGGTGCAAAGTTGGGCTCCAAGGCTTTGCTCTGCAATCCCATTGCTGTGTGCGCTGTGGCAGAGGTTAGACCTGTAGTTTTCCGGTGCATTTGCTGCTGAGCAGGACGTGCAGACCTGATGTTCTCTATGTCCCCTATCTGGGATCCAACTCTCCGAATCGCACCTAAAACTGGAAGTGTGACGTGGGCACAGCCATTGTCCCATACATGCTGCAGCTCCAGGGGGAAGCAATGCTGACTTGAGAGTAGTGGCAGTGCTCTGAACAAGTTCTGGCCCTCTGCTTCCCCACTGCATTTGCTGCATCTTGTCTTCAACATTCCTTCAGAGGGAGCAGAGGGGAAAATTAATTCCAACCCAGAAGAGAAAAGAACATAAAATATTTTTTATTACCCGTGAAGTACTGGCAATACGCTCAAAAAGGCAGAGAACAGCAAAATGCTGCCCTTCACAGGTGTGTGACCTCTGCAAGAGCACATCTCCCTCTGGAAGTGCATTCCAGGCTGAAGGAGGGAGTCAGAAATGATTCCTGTGCATGTGCAAGGAGACAGGTTAACCTTTCCAGACACTCCTTTTTGCTGTGCAGTTCTCCTTTTGTTGGCTCCACGCAGCTCTCAATGCTCATCGCTTGATTAATATGACTTAAGCACAAGGATTTCCTAAGCCAACAAAGCGTGCAGCTCTGTTACACATGCTAGAGGAAGCAAATGCACTTCCCAGCTGCTGGGCTCGCTTGCGGTTTCTTTCCTGAGCGGGCAGAACAAAGAGCCCATTCTCTGCATGAGGTGGCAGGTAGGCAAATCCTGGGTGAGGCAGCAATCATGTTGGGGCACAGGCACATGAGGAGTTGCTTCCCTGGCTGCTGCCCACGCAGCATCCCTGTGCCTACACGAGGCTGCTGTGGAGCCTGCACAGCCCAAATCCACTCCACAGTTGTTCATGGATGAAAGAAACCAATTTTCTTTCAATATTCCCTGTATTCTGATTTCTCTCTCATAAATTCCTTCCTAGCCAAAACTGTGGGCACACGTACCCTACGTTTCTCGCCGTGCTTTGGTGTGCTGGGCTTCTCTGCAGCCAAGGTAATACTTGTTTTCACTCCCTTTCATGACTTTAATTGAGAGATGGAGAACACGTTAGTACTTCAGGTGATTCCCCTAAAGGAGTCATGGGCAAGATTCTACTGAAGGGACATTCAAGGTCAGGCTGGACCAGGCTCTGAGCAACCTGATCTAGCTTTAGGTGTTCCTGTCCCAACTCAAATGATTCTGATTATGGGGCTAGTGAGTGCAGGCATGTGAAAGTGGTACTGCCACCCACCTAGAGCTGATGACACACACTGAGCATTTATGCGTTCCACTCAATGGATTCTTGCAATACAGTTGGATAAAGATAGGTCAGGAGCATAACTGCTGCCTTCCTAGGGCTTGTATGCTGTTCTTTCTGGAAAGGAAGAGTTTCATCACTAGACAAAGAGGTGTGGGGAAATCTGGTACACTCCTTTCTGAGTTTCAGTGGGACTGGGTGCATGTTTTGCATGACTCAGGGAAGAATTACACTCAAAAAGTCCTTGGAAAAGGAGAGTGGGGACAATACATGTGAGGGACCCAAGCTGTTGTTTGTAATGTGTTCTTCTACCCTTTGTGCAGCACCCGCCGCCTTTGCTGGCCTGATGTACTTGTTTGTGAGGCAGAAGTACTTTGTGGGCTACCTGGGGGAGAGGACCCAGAGGTAAGGCTTTGCAGAGCCTTTTCATAAAACCTGGGAATGTTTCAGAACCATAGAAAAGCTGGGGTGGGATGGGACCTCTAGAGGACTCCTGGCCTGACCCCTGCTCTAGCAGGGACATCCAGAGCAGGGTGCCCACAGCAACATCCAGGTGGCTTTGGAGGATCTCCAAGGAAGAGACTCCACAGATTCTGGGCAGCCTGTGTCAGTGGTCCATAACCCACACAAAAGTGCTCCTGGTGTTCATAGGGAACCTCCTGTATGCCACTGTGCCCATGACCTCTGGTCCTCAAACTGGGCACCTCTGTTCCAGGCTGAACAGTCCCAGATCTCTCAGCCCCCCTCCTCACAGGAGATGCTCCCATCCCTCCCTACCTGTGTCAACACACGCATGTGTGTGTGCTAGTATTTGCACAATATCCTCCTCTGATCTTAATAAAGCTAATTATGCATGTGTGGAACAAAACCATCCCACAGTCACTGGTGGCTATAAAGACATTCAAGTCCCTCTGAACAGTCACTTTGGTGAGAAAAGTCCTGCACTGAGGTGAAGAGATGAATCCAGGCCCAAACTGATCAGAAAATTTCCAATGACATCTACAAGTTTGCAGCGGGCCAAGCAGAAGAGCAGGAATTCCCTCATCTGTGACAACCCCTGGAATGCACCTGATGCTCTCAGCCAGAGCCTGGAGGCTGAGGGCTCCTTAGGTAAGGTGGACCTGATAACGAATAGCTTTCCTCTCTTCCTGTCTCCCCAGCACACCCGGATACTTGTTTGGGAAGCGCATCATTTTGTTCCTGTTCCTCATGTCTGTGGCCGGTATACTGAACTACTATCTCATCTACTTCTTTGGAAGTGACTTCGAAATTCACATAAAGACGATAACCAGCGCCATCTCACCACTGCTTCTCATTCCCTAGCTCCTCACAGTGCCCAGGGGTCAGCCTGCTTCACATATCAATATCCAGAAGCAGCTATAATTCAGCTGTTTAAGAAATAAACCTATAACCCTTTCAAATTGCTGTAAATCTAATGCTCAGTGGGCTTTGTAGCTTGATTTAACCTTGCTTTTTCCTTCAGGAAAAAGATTTATTGTGAGCACTCAGCATGCTCAAGGAACAGTAACAACTTCCAGTTAATTCATCAGAGTTTTTTCATTAAACTGCATTTTGAAAGCCAGTTGCATGACTGTAAGGGACATTTTATGCTTTCATTGTAACTGTGTCCCTTAATGCTCATGATGAAAGCCAGGAGCCTCTGAGCTTCATCCCTGAAGGATGTGCAGCCACAACCATGTCCTGATGCAGGTTTTCATCATCACCCTTCACCCATCTGCCTATGCAAATGCACAGGAAAGCCTCTTCTCTCACCCTTTCCCTTGCATTTGTTGGTGATTGAGAGCAGGACAGCAGGCTGGCCCCTGTCTGGTTTTCCTTGATCAATATTCATGTGTGTAATGCTCCCAGCACTGATCTCATCCATACCTCAGCCTGGCTATCCTCCCAGAGCTGTGGAAAGGGGCCTTACATCAATGAGGATCTGGTAAATTGACAGCAAGATTGGTTTTGTTTTGCTTTGCTTAATAAAACAGCCTGAAAGGATGAAATCCATTTGCTCCCATCTTCTTTGTGCACCACTGACGTGATGAAGGTGAGTAGTACAGCTCCACCACCTGTGGGAGCTGCTTTGAGGGACATGTTTTTAACAGCTCTCTCCCTATTAGCAAGCTCAATTAGCAGCCTTCATCACTAACAACACGCCCCAGCACGTTCATGCCAAAGAGCAGCCTTATGAGAGAAGAAAGCTGTGATGGGCAGACAGCCCAGCATTTGTAAGCATTGCTACCATAAGAGCGCTTAAGCTCTTAAACCTATTCGATTACCACATGCAGGATGGGTAAAGCTGCATGCCATGATTCCTTTTGGAGGGACAGAGTCACAGCTGTGTGAGCGGAGACTGTACAGAATTGCAGTCAAAAGAGTTTGATTCTCTTCACCTGCACTGAAGGGCAAAGGATGATTGAATGGCTCTTCGGGGTTAGATAATCCATCCCAGCACTCTCAAGCTTCCCTGATGACTCAAAGGCTGGTCTATACGCCTGTATGTAGGTGAGAGCACTCAGGCCTGGCCATCTTCAGAAGGAACTGAGTCCAGCCCATCTTCTGCTGTACTAAATAATGAATATTTTGCAAGATTTTCACCTATTTACTTCCTCAAAACTTTTCTGATAACAAAAGAAATGAAAATGTAGGCAAAATCCATTTTCCATCTGCCTATAAGTGGAAATGACGATAGTCACAGACAGACAAACAGGTGGTGCATGAACTGATCACTATGTAAATTTTCCATGAATGTCACACTGTTTTCCAGGCTGCAGGCATGGCTTGTGGTTACATTTGCCTTTTTACTCTTTCTATGAAAAAGAAAAGGCAACACAAGTGTTATTTAGGCTTTCCTCACTATGTTACACAACGCCAGTTTTTGTTTTCTGTATGCAAAACTACCCTGATCTGGGCAGCGCAGTTGCCACCACTTTGCACATCAGAAAGCTGCAAGCAATAGATCCTTGTGCACAAATGCGTATGCTACTGTAAAAGACAAGCAGACACATACTAGGAATGTATACACATGAACCTGAAAGGACCTGCTGAGTTGCACTGGATGTGGAGGCAAGGTTGGTGGCAGAGCCTTGTGATGGCTGCTGTTCAAGGCTAGCCTGCAAACTGCCAGGGCCTGCACCTGTGCTTGGTACTGGACCAGAGAAGAAGCCAGGGCTCTGTGCAAACATCTATTGCTTTCTCATCCTGCTAACTATGCTGCTCTTCTAAATTTCCTCAGCATCTTGTGATGGAGTGCCACAACCACACTGCCTGACCATCTGTATCCCAGATAAACACATAAATGCACTGTGTATGTGTCTATATACACAAGCACAGTGTGTTTTCTTACTGTACCTATATATAAATATATGTTAGCTGCTCATTCATATGAATGCTAGGTTTTCAGGAAGGCAGGGATGCGGATCACTTGGGCACCAGCCCTCTCCCAGCTTGCAGGCTGTGTACATCAGAGAGATAGAGGTTGCTGGAAGCTGGGCTGTGGCAGGATGCATTTCAGCTGCTGACAAAGCTGCAGAACGCACACACTATTCTTGCCACAGCAGCACATCTTCCATACAGCACTACAACCCTCTAGTGGAAACTTGGTCCTTTCGACATGCAGGTCGCTTCTGGTGCCAGATGAGCTGCTTCTTGGAGCCTGACAGTGATGTAACAGCACTCACAGCTCTCAACAGATGTCTTTCTACTACTGAATGATATTTTTTATTATTCTGCCACATCAGAGTCTGATCCTGAAGCATGATCCATCCTGTCTGTCACAAAGTGTTCAGTGTTGAATGCAGAGAAGCAGATAAAACCCAGGTAGGAGAAGAAATCTCCGCATGCCACCCAGAAGAATTTCCAACATTTAGCAAATTTTCAACTTCCCAGAAAGTACCCATTTGGTCTGCGTCTGTGCCAAATTTCTGAACAAATTCCTGAGGGTCGAGTCATTTCAGCCAGAGTGAATGGGATGAGCACTGCCACGGAGAAGCTGCAGATCCTGCAGAGCGTGGCAGGTAGCACTCTGACACCTGTGAGAGGGAAGCTATGACATTCATTGGG
Source organism: Lagopus leucura (assembly GCF_019238085.1). NCBI lineage: Eukaryota > Metazoa > Chordata > Aves > Galliformes > Phasianidae > Lagopus > Lagopus leucura. Next base: position 5,936,159 of record NW_024962262.1, read on the forward strand.
GGAACCTGGGGAGCTTCGCTGATAATTTGAAGTTTTCTGTCCCAAGGATCGATAGTGAGATGCAGGACACCAGGGAGCAAACTCCCTGCACATGAAGCTGCTTTTCCCTTTTAGAGGAGAAATAATTAACTTGTGAGTTATTTGTTAGTAAATTGTCAGTAAGTATGCCTGCTGGTGGATCGGCCTGATGAAAAAACATAGGAGCTCATCTGGCTGAAAACCACCTTTTCATTTATTTTACCCTATTAGATTATTTTTAACCCAGCTCAGCTCCCCAGTCTTTCACAGCTATAGTTGTACAACCAAGAAGCCACACTGTCTGGGGAGTTAAGGGCCCTAAAGAATACTCATCCACTGTAAATGCCATCCTTCATTTTTTTTTTTTGCCTTCAGACACTCCTGCATGTGTGAGGTTTCCTTTCCCTAACTCACTTGAGAAGTCACCAAGCCCACATCCCACTTCTCGTACCTCACCCAGTCCGTAGGATTCACATAGCATCCCATCCATCACAGAAAATAAGTTTGTGCCTGGTTTCTGCCAACCTTTTCCTGCTGCTGTATGAGACCTCTAACAGCACCAAGCCTACACAAGGCATACAAGCGACAAGGCTAACAAGTGGAAAATAGCAGCAGGAAACTCTGTCTGGGCATGCTACAGGCACCAGAGCCCTGTGAATCATTGCTTACCCCACCCACTGACAGTTTAATGGCTCCTGGATTGCTGTATTGCAGAAAAGTACTTTTATTTCCCAAGCAGGGTCTCAACTTTGTGATTTTTTTTTTTCCATAGTAGCAGGATGTAGCCCTTCTGATGGGGCTTAGCTGGCAACGGCAAAGTCTGAGTTCCAGTTTACAGAGGTTGCTAATGAAACGTCAGATCCCTGGCAAATAGCTGAGCTTTTCCCGTCCCCACGTCACACTGCCTTGAAAACAGTGTTTCATTGAAAGGGAGAACTGAAAAGCAGGAAGGTAGATAAACAGTGATGCCTTGTTAGCAGAAAGGGCTCCCAGTGGTGGGGAAACACCCTAAGTAAGATCAGTATTTCACACATGTCCACCAAACCCTTCTCTTCACCTCTTCTTCTCACGAGGTGCCACCAAAGTGCTTGTCCCATAGGAGCACCCTATGGGTCTTTCCTGAACCTGGCCTTTCCTGGCCTTACCACAATTGCACCCTAGGGTACTCAGTGCCAGTATTTCCCTGTAAAACCTCTTTACAAGAGACTGCCCCATCCTTTGGGGTTTTCGGGGCTCACATCATGCCTTGTGGTGGCCTCCTCCAGCAGGCCAGACCGCCGCTTGCCTCCCAAACCCCAGGCAGCAGTTCCTGGTTTCCCTAAGACATGTGTGGTCTAGCAAGCAACCTGCCAGCCAGCCAGTGTCCTAATTGGAAACAGCATGAACTCGCCCGAGCTGCATTCCTGGCATTTACCAGGCACTGGGCACAAGGCAGGACATGAAGATGCTCACCCACACAGCTGTGGGCGGTCTTTACCCACTGCCACTACGCCATGCGTCTGGGGTATGCCAAAGGAGGCTGTGAGGCCTGGTACTGGATACCACTGAGCAGAGCCTGATTCTGACCTCTCTGCCCCCCTTCCATAGGGTATATATTTGTACTGAGATCCTCCTGAGCCTCCTCCATGCTGAGCAGTCCCAGTTTTCTCGGCTTCTCCTCACAGAATAGATGCTCCATGCCCTTCAGCGTCTTGGTGGCCCTCTCCACTAACTCCATGTCTCCCTCAGACTGGAGGACCAGGTTTGGACCCTCCCTCAAATGGCCGAAGACTGCCTATTTCTGTGGGTTGCAGCAACTCAAGGAGAGTCTGAGAGGGGCCAGCGCTGTTGCACAATGAATTGCAGTGTATCTTCTCCTGTGTTTGGGGGTTGTGTTGGGCTTCTTGTAGCTCAGACTACATAGAATCACAGAGTTTCAGGATTGGAAGGGACCTCTGGAGATCACTCAGTCCAACACCCTAAAGGAGGTTTCTACTGTAGGTTGAGCAGGAAAGCATCCAGGTGAGTTTTGAACATCTCCAGGGAAGGAGACTCCACCACCTCTCTGGGCAGCCTGTTCCAGTGATCTGACACCTTCTGACACCTTAAAAAAGTACCTTCTCATGTTCAGATGGAACTTCCTCTGTTCCAGTTTGTACCCATTGTCCTGTCACTGGACACCACCAAAAGGAGCCTGGCCCTATCCACTTGTCTCCTGCCATTTAGATATTTATAAGCATTGATAAGATTCCCTCTCAGCTTTCTCTTCCCCAGATCTCTCAGCTTTTCCTCATAAGGGACATGCTCCAGTCATGCATAAGGGACGTGCTCCCCTCATCATCTTTGTGGCCCTCAACTGGACTCTCTCTAGGAGTTCCCCATCTTGCTTGAACTGGGAAGCCCAAAACTGGACACAGTACTCTAGATGTGGCCTCACAAGGGCAGAAGAGACCTCCCTTGATTTGCTGACCATGCTGTTTTTAACACACTCCAGGATACCATTGGCCTTCTTGGCTACAGGGGCACACTGCTGGCTCATGGCTAACCTGCTGTCCATTAGAACATCCATCCTTCTCTTCAGAGCTCCTTTTCAGCAGGTCATCCACTAACCTGTACTGAGGCAGGCAGTACACTTGGATGGTGCCTGCATAGTTACATTGTTGGGAGTTGAAACTGGTGGAATAATTTGGTGCAAATCTGTTCTTTTGTCAAATGATTTGCAAGTGACTACAAATAAGTTTTATCATACAGCATGGGAAATTTCACACTGAAAATGCATGAAATATTAGTCTGTAGTCCCTCTAGACTGTAGCTGGGCTGGGCTTGCTTGCTCCCTCCATAAGCCACCATACATACACCTCAAAATTCAGGCTGTAAATAGAGATCACCATATCCCAGCATTGTCCTCTCATTGCTGCATCCTCCACACTACAGAAAGTGGATCCCACACAGGTGCTCATGAACATCCCCATCCGGAGGTCCCATCTCCACTGCTCAGCATCCTTTGGCAAGTGTCAGGTGCTCAAGATTCTGTCTAAGTTATGTTCCCATCATGGCAGTGTTCTTTATCATTGCTGTCTGGGACTTTCTAACCCAGATGGCAAATGTTAACTGGCTTTTTCCTATGCTTGATTCCTATACCATTATTATTATTTTTTTATACTAACAAGGGCTCTAAAGTTCATTGGTGGTCCAGTTCTTGCGCTGTCATTATAAATACCAGTAGACATTTGTGGGAGGTACACTTAACATACTCCTACTGTAAGTTACTAGAGTTATGGAACAGACCTGTAAAAACCCATGCAAGGGTACGCCACTCATTCTTGGTATTCACCTTCAGTGCAGTTAAAACTGAAATGGGAATTGATCACTATACCAGGAGACCCTACTGGTTACATTATGGGTGTTACTGCTTCACCAGGTACAGTGGCTGCCTCAAATACACCAGCCTTGGGTCTGAGGCAGGATAAGCTGTGACTGGCTGCCTTGCACACTCCTTTTCTGCCTCAGCACATCTTATATCACTTAGGCCAACGCTTTTCCAACAGGTCTCAGGATTTAGTGCTGTTGGTATTTGATCAGGCAGATCCCCGAGGAACCATTTTGATAGTGGAGGATATGAGTGCAGAATATGAAGGGACCACCTGGGTCATTAAACCCCGTCCCCTGTTGTCCCTGGCAACCATATAATAGACATTTAATCCAGAAAAGTTCAGCTACCTCTATTCCTCCTCCCCTGTGTGGCCAGAGCCTGTAACTTGATATTAAAGCCGTCACTGAAAGCACATTTCTTGCTGCAAAAAGGCAGTGCTCCCAGAAAATGGAAATTCTCTTGTGTCTTTGGCCATAATATATTGTCAGGAATAACACCGCTTCCAGCAATAGCATTTCACACAGCCAGACTTGGCATCTCCCCACTTTCTCAGCCATTTTGGAGATTTATAACTAATAATTACAAAGCTGGATAAATAATTATACTCTGAGGCTTTGTCTGAGCTTTTTTCCTTGTAAATAAATCCCTTATTCACAAGCTATATTAAAACACCTGTCAGCAGTATAACATGCATTTCATATTGGTGACTTGCTTACTTCCTGCCTGGGTGCATTGATTTTATTTCCATTATCCATAATATTTTATTCATGTAATTATCAGGACTGTCTCCCATCAGGAATACATCAGCTGTGTGTGTACAGGTGTACATCAGTGTCTGTAGTGATATATACTGAGGTTGGTTCACATATAGGAGCACACCAAAACTGTTACAGAGGGCGAGCACAAAGCAGAAACCCACTATGAAAAGGTGGGGCCACCCTGCATTAAACCTGATCTCCACGTGGATGCTGAGCTTTGATGGAGGTGTGGCAGAGGCAGCTGAGACGTGGCAGCCACACTGTCCCACTGAAGAAGCACTGTGAGGGAACAGCAGTGGCTCCTGGCAACAGCCTGGAACTGTGCAGAGGAACTGTTGGATAATGTCTTGAAATATCCTCAGGAGGTTCTTGTAAGGAGAGGAAGATTAAAAAAGGCAGAGAAAGGTATTGCAGCCCTGAGCTCTCACGGGATCTACTCCTATCAGGTATGCCTTGAGCATGCTTAATGCATCCACCCTTTGTATGCACAAAAGCAGCTGCCCAACCACTTAAAGTCAAGGACGGGTGAGTACATATCAGGTTAGATTTATGAAAGAACAGGGATTCTCAGCACAGGGAAGAAATGAGCACATCATCTTGCATCAGATGAAGGGAGATTTATTAGAGGGAGGGTATGGGAAGCTCAGGGGAGCTGCGGTATTAACATGAACTGCAAACAACAGCAATCTGTAGGAATTTATTCTCTCAGAACCACATTCTTCTTTTCCCCACTGGTCCAGGCCTTGCAACAGGAGCCTTGGGAATGTAACAAACCCACAGGCAGCAATTCTGCATGAACACCACCAACAGTGGAAGGGCTGAAGAGATCCCCAAGGGCTTTTCAAAACTCCCATTCAATGCTATGTTTTTCTGGAGGTATCTTCGCCTTTCTCTTTTGCCAGACAGCATTGGTGAGCCGTCTGCTCCCCAGCAGCCACAGCAGGGAAGCAGTAGGTGGCCAGCTGCTAAACAGGGGATAGGATTGTTTGAGAAAATATGTTAGTCATTGCATTTCTCAGAAAAACCTTCAGTAACCAAGTGCTCTCACAGCTTCAAGGGGTGTTTTTATTTCCTTGACGCGTTGCATTTTATTTTTTGCTATTACCTTGTGAAAAGCCCCAGAAAACTACTGCCTTTAGCAGAACCTCCTGTTCCAACCTCCTTTTTTGTTTTTTCTTTTCTTTTTTTCTTTTTTTTTCCCTCACTTCCTCAAACAAATCCTGGCATAGCATTGCTCAGAGAGCACCCAGACACCACAGTCACGTACCTTGCACTCATTTTTCCTCTTGAAATGGCAGGTTCATGCTACACCAATAAAAAAGCCGAAATACTCTTTTTATCATTAATTGCCCTTGTGGGTCAATTTCCCTCTGTATGTAAATGGAAATTATAAGGATAATACTGACCTATGTTTATCATATTTTTCACGTGGTTAGTTAGATCTTTCTGCCTGGGGTCCGTGCAGGCAGACATTGTTGGAGCAGCATGGTGAGAGCAGACAAACTTCTTGATGAGGCAAACTGTGGGGCTGAGACACTGGAGCACACCTCTCACAGGGCTACTGGGTCTGAAATTAGGGAATTTCACTGTATAATCTACATGGAATTCATTGCTAAGCCACGCTTTCTTCAGGCTGCGATGGAGTTGGAGAAAGGGCAGAAAGGGACAACTAAAATGATAAAACATTTTAAGGTAAGGAAAAGCTAAAAATGCTTTGAAGATGAGAAGTGGAGAGGAGATTACGACCAACATTTGCAAAATCATAAAGGCAGTGGATGAGGTGAATGCAGAACTGTTATTCATCATATCCCACATATTAGAACTAGGTGGAGGGAGAGTGATGGAAGTAATAGCAGATTGGGTTAAGGTAGATAAAAGGGCCTCTTCACACAGCAGGGTAGTGAACCCATGCAATTTGTTTAAACAAGAAAGTTGTGAAGGAAAGAGGACAGGAGGAAAAAGGAGATCAGACACTCTTCTGGGAAGCAGGTCCACAACATAAGCTAAATGAAGCACATGGGGATGCTCCACCTACAAATCCCAATACAAACTGGACCAAGTGCAAAACTGAATGAAGGCATGGCCCAGAAATGAAGCAGTGGGGCAGTCGAGAATGGTCAGAGTCCAATATCTCCTCTTTTACATATCGCTGTCGTCATGCCTGTTGTGTATGTCTCTAGTCTACATTCATCAACAATTTTGCAGTAAATCTTGTAAGAGCTCATCTACTTAGCTTATTATAAGAACACATCCCCAACCTATAATTATTGCACAAAAAGTAAAATAAGAATTAAGTATGACGAGCTGTGATTTACAAGAATGAGTAAGCCAGTGTTTAATCCAGCCAACTAATTTTCCTTTAAATCTTTGGTGAAAGCCGCAGGCAGGCTTCCAGCACGTGAGTCTTTCTTCAGTATTTCCTACTGAGTAGAACAAGAATTCATCTGTTGTAGACTGCTGGGGATAACTGGATCTTCTCCACCTGGTTCCCACCCATTCTGTAAAGATCCCACCAAAACTGAAAAGCATTTCCTAAATTTGCAAAATGTGCTGCAGCCACAGTGGAAGGACTTCTGCAATAACCAGGCAACACGGCTGTATTGCAGAAGGAATTTGACCCTTAGCTGCAGTGGGATTGGGGTACTGTGAGGAGCAGTGACTGTCAGGTTACATATGGGTATGAATTCTTCAACCTGTGTCAATGGGAGCCGTGTGGAGAGGTTTGGGGAAATCATTTTCCATACAACCCACATGGAAAGAAATCTGGAAACCTCAGTGCCCCAGTCTCTTGACCAAATCCAAACTTCAGAAACCCTACCTAAGACATGTTTTTAATTGCAAATTTTAGTGCTTCTGCCCATGTGCATTTCCAGTGAGAGGGCCCAGAAACATCCCAAGGTACTTTCCACACCTGCTCAGTATGCTCAGCAGCTATTTCTAAACCTTGTAAGACATTTTACTGGGGGTAAGCAACCAGGCAGGTTGCTTACAAAGCTCCAGCTCTTACAGGCTCCAAAAATGGAATTTGGCAGAGCACAGGGTGAAGGAGCATGAACATGGAGTGGACAAGAGTGCATTAATGTACATCTCAGATGTTTAATGCTGAGGTTGTTCAATGTTTAACACTTAATACCTAAAACATTTTGGACACAGGTGATGGAAGGTTCAATTTTACTTACCGTGGAAGCCTTTCACTCTCATGTTTGGTGCATGTATATTTTCTTAAACAACTTGTGGAGGAAGCTGAAGGAAGAGAGTACTCTCAGGATTGCTCAGTCCATAGAATTTAGTTAATTTGTAGCTGTGACTCTCAGACAGAAAATAGGGCAGAGCTTCAGGTAGTGAACAGGAAAGCTGAGCTCGTCTAGGCTTACAGGGCAGGGAGGAAGAAACACTGCCTTTAAAGAGACCTGTGGAACAAGCTGCTAGGTTGCTCCAAAACTTGTACAAGTTTGAGTAGTGGCAACACTGACAGTGGCAACACTGACAGATGACACATGCAGGAAGATTTAGCACCACAAACTGATGGAGATGGCCTGCAGAAAGGGAAATATTTGTAGACCCACAGCCAGAACTTTGGTACCCAAAGGTGGCTGCCAAGAGCCCAGGCGAGTGGCTGGTAAGGTTCTTGGAGGCCACAGAGAGGTCTCCAGGGGCATCATTCTGCAGAGCTCAGGTCATCTCTTGTGGGGGAAAATGTATATTTAAAAACAGAGAAATATGGATTTGGAGATGTGTGCTGAAAAGTGTTGTGTTAAAGCATCACATTTAAAGAAGTGATGGCTACAGAGTGAAGAAGTCTGTAGGTGGGAACACCCACAGACATAGTCTGCAGTAGGTTTTTTGAGGTCTAGATACTATGCCACATCTCATTTACATGTTTTCTGTAAGCATGTCCTTGATTTCTGTGCAGTAAAGCAATCTCTGAAGTATATTGGCACTTATTATCTAACAGTTACATCCAAAGATTTACAAACATTATTCTAGAGCTTTAAATTCACATCATATTTTCTGAAAACATAGAACTTTAGCTAGCACTCCAGCAAACAGCTTATGTTGGTGTGCAGGACAGCAACAATGCAATGTAATAATACAGGCTTATCATTTTGTGGCCCCCTCTCCATTTGCAAAACATGATCACATCAGACTTGCATTGCAAAGTAGCCTTTTTCATTAGATCTGCACCTTAGATGGCATTGTCCCTTAAGAGCTCTTCCAGTTCCCCATGTGATTTTAACCAACAGATGGCAGCAACCCTATTTCTAACAGCCCAACAGCTGCGATTTTTGTTCTCATCGAGGCGCATGGTTGCCCAGATGCTTGGGTACCACAGACTCACCCATGAGACTTATGGTCAGAAGGGCATCAGAAAAGTCTCTGTAACAGAGCAAGTGGCCATGAAAAACAAAGTGTCTCCATCTAAACTTGTCCAGCTCTGCTCTTCTTTGTATTCCTGGGGTCAGGCTGGTTTCAAGGAGGTTGCAGGTGCCCCACAAAGCATGACTGAGTCCTACCAGAGACAACAAACACTGCAGCCCCATTGGTTGTGAGGCAGCTGGCATTCAGCATCACCAGAATTCTAACCATCAATTTTTGGTGCATGAACTCTGAGTGTGTTATGTAACTCGTTTATTTACACATGGCATCCATCCTGTTTGCCAAACAGCACTTGGCACCAAGTGCATGTAGGTGGTCCTCGTGGTGACACACCGCCAGCACAGCTCGCCACTCCTGGCACCTAGCCACTTGTCCTCTAGGGGCAGGTTGTTATTCACAGCCAGCCACAGGCTTTTCCCTCCTCAAAACCACTTGAAACTCAGTCTCCCCACAGAAAAGCTTTCCTCCTCATCCAGCACTTACATCTTACACTCTTTTTATGCCTAAGCTGGCCATGAGCATTGATGGTGT